>NC_134366.1:123347224-123650255 GCF_035582795.1 Mycteria americana | reverse complement strand
GCTGGCATTTCCCTCCAGCCGAGGGGAACGTGGGTAAAGTATTGGTAACAACTGAACCAACCTTCCTCTTTTAAAGGATGGTACAACTGCTTTACTGAAGGCTGCCATTAAAGGGTACAACAATGTGATAGAAGAGTTGCTGAAATTCTCTCCCACGCTTGGTCTGCTGAAGGTTAGTAGTGAAACACACAGATTTTTAGGTAGAAACTCGAGAAGGCAAAGGGTCTGATGAAAGACCTGATCTTTATGACTATGCCAGTGGAAGATGATAAGGAGCTTGAGCCCAAAACAGTGAAGAGAAAAATGGAATT
This sequence comes from Mycteria americana, assembly GCF_035582795.1. Lineage (NCBI taxonomy): Eukaryota > Metazoa > Chordata > Aves > Ciconiiformes > Ciconiidae > Mycteria > Mycteria americana. The sequence continues at coordinate 123,649,944 of NC_134366.1, read as the reverse complement.
ATCTTATTTAGCCTTTAATGCCACACACAAATGAATCTTTTCAAATGAAATTGTGAATTTGGTTTTTGGAATGAGGAAGCACATTGTGTCGTAGAAGGCATTCTCCTGCTTTTCTGATTTTATTTCTACGGTAAATGGATTACTCTCCATGGTGCAGTTTTTAGCATTATACCCTGCCCTCTGTTGTATTTAGTCAGCAAAATAGTATTCTAAGAGATCTGTTGTGAGCAGATTCTCTATTTGATTTTGTTTTCCTCTGAATTCAAAAAGTGACTTGAAAAAGAACAGATATTTGGAAGCTGCTTTTCAATAGCTGATCTAACTGTATGTGCCTATAAATCACATACTTTGATAGCCTCTGTGCGTGCAACTAATTGGTAATTTTGATGTACTTGAAAAATCTAGGTGGCATTAACTTAGTTGTTAATTACAAGTATGAAATAGCTTCCACACTTATTTGAATTGTCATTTTGCAGCCACAAACAAAAGGCCAGCCATAAAAGAATCACCATTCTGCTGTCTGACATTGAGATCATTAATCATCAGAGAAAGATGATAAAATGCACAGATGGTTTTCATTACTGCTTTTACTTCTGTTTCACTTGCTAATGACCGATTTTGCCAGGCAGAAGCAAGTGCTGTGTTCATTTCACCTCTAATCTATTGACAAGGGTAATTTTTAAAAGGAAATATTGCTGTGGTACAATGAACTTGACTTTCATTTTTATTAAAGCATTTAAAATCACCTCCTTCATAGCCCACTAGCCTGCCAGCACCCTGTCTAAATCAGACCCTATACCTTTGAGGACCTAATCTCTTCCGTGTCACTTCTTTCTTGTTCTTAGGCTTGTTCTTTGCAAACAGTCGTGTTTCACTGCCTTTTGATTGCTTCCCATGTACGGTACAAACATCTGCATTGGTATTTTCCAGAACGGGACCTCTGCTCTCCACGCGGCCGTCCTGAGTGGCAACGCGAGGACAGTGGCGCTGCTTCTCGAGGCAGGAGCGGACCCATGCCTGAGGAACAAGGTAGGACCTGGCACGCCGTCCCGGGCGAGGAGCAGGCGGGGAGCACTGGGTGGCAGAGCCGTGCGTGCTGCGGAGCTGGTGGCAGTCCACGTTTCTGTGTCGGTCCATGGTTGCCTCTTGATCCTCTCCTGAAGCATCACCGTTCAGTCTGTTCATTTCTGTACACAAGCATTTATAAGGGTGCTAGGCAGTGCCGCTGGTGATGCCAGTACTTGTGAAGTTACATCAATCTGAGAATAACTAAACCATGCACTCATTCACTTGAGCACCACAGATTAAATTGTTAACTATAGCTAGTCATGGGCTTGCTAGGTTGCATTTTAGGGAAACAGTAATCTGTCACTGTTTTGATAAGTCATAAGTCATATTTGTGTCTCCTGTGAGAAATATGCAAGGAAGATACTTCAGCAGCAAGAGAAATATATATCTGGGTGCCTTTGGTAAGAAATCTTGGTTAGGATTCAGCACATTCCTAACGCAAAAAATATCTCAAATTACAGGCATCTTTCCCATATCTTACTATAAATCTGTTAGTTAATTGAAATAGTTTCATATTCATTTTATGGCATCAACTTTTCTGCAGAAAACTTGTCTTGTTTTTTATGCTGTAAAGTGTTTTAACATTATATGTGTGATAATTTCCATTAAATTGTCTTCCTCTGAGTTGTGTTTATGAACTATTTGCCACTAGTATTTGATATCTAGCTGGGTTTGTTAAGCTATGAATGGGTGGTCTGGTGTTTATTTCTGGTTTATGATTGGGTGAATGAAAGTTTGTATTACAAGTAATCCAGCGTATACCTTCTAAATGTTTTGGTCATTTACTATAAAATCTGTGCCTGTTTTTTCTGTATCATTCCACTTGATGGCAGCAGAGTTAGTGCCTCTCATACAGTAGTTCGTGTTAATAAGCATTTTGTTTTGATACTATCATCCAAACAATGTGCAAGATTTTTCTGCTACTGACAGTGATTTGCAGCAGGAGGGTGTGCAGTATAAGAAAGTCTGTGGCTGTAAACTCTCCTACTGATTTTTTTTTTAAATAACTTGCAATTTGGCACAACAGAGTACATTTGCAGGACAGAATTACTGATTTTCAGAAGTAGCTTCATTATAAATAATTTATGTTACCAAAATTGTATTCAATAAACACAGAAGACCAAACTCTGATGTTCTATTATTACCAATCCTACAGAATAGCACTATTTCATAGCAATTAAAGTCTTTCCTTGGATTTTTATGGACTTCGGTACTTAAAGATCTGCCTCTTCTCCCCCCCAAAATAAGCAGCTATGTTCCCTTTTAATTTTGTGGCAGAAGCATAGGGAGCCCAAGGGATACCATTTAGCCTGGACAGTCAGCACAAAATAAGCTGACCACTCAAATCCCACGCTGGGATTATTTTGAAGACTTAAGTGAGACTTGCCCACTGTGTGGAAAGGTGACTTCTTAAGATATCTCCAACAGTGGTGGAGACAACACTGGAATAAGCACGTCATTATAATACCCAGTACCATCTTCTTTAGAATTTAACGCTTTTAAGCCATGTTTTGGAAATACTCATTCATCTCTGCTAACCTCAAGCTTTTTTTGTTCCAGGCAAATGAACTGCCAGCAGAACTAACAAAAAATGAACGCATCCTCCGACTCCTCCGTACGAAGGAAAAGCAAAGGAAAAGCTAATGCAGCCCTGTAGCAAATGCAGTTTGACAGAGATGCGCCCTGACCACAGTAGCATGACAGTAAACCTAGGTTGCCCGAGAAGGGCTTGTTGGAACAGTTTGCAGAACTGATTAGCCTCTCCAGTACATGCTCCCTGAATGCACGAGGCCCTTGCCACGGGGTTGCCACAGGCTAGGGCCTCCACCTGGCATCACTGAACGCAGAAGGACTGCAATGGGAGCAGGGTTTGGCCTGGGAGCTGCATTTGCACTGCAGCCCTGCCCGTACTCCAGGATCCCACCAGTCCCAGCACCGACATTTGCTCCTCCGTGCCTGCAGCGTACGCATCCCCGCACACGCAAGTGCTCCTGCCATTTCAGATACGTGTCCCCATACTGGCATGGCCGCATACCTGTAACATGTGCCTCGGGGTGCACGTGTAGGTCGGGAGCACTTGGCCCTTGTGCCAAAAGGACGCCCAGACCTCACAGCTGTTTGGATGCAGTTGGTCCTGGAGCAGCCCCGCGGTGCCACTGCCCTCCCTTTGCTGGCAGAGCTAGCTCTGACCATTCCTCTCTACCTCCAAGTGCCACATGGGGCTAGAGGTGAGATCCCACCTGTGACATCCCAACAGGAAAAGTCCTCCTGCCAGCCCAGGGCTTTGGTAACATTTTGCCTACTACATGAAGCTCCATAAAAATGATCCAGAGCGTTACAAATTATGCCAAAAGCTACCGACCAAACAATAAGCAAGAAGATGTCCTCCTCAGTTGTAGCATCTTGATCTGTCAATCTGTCCAGCAACAGAAACACAGCGGAGCAGTTGGTAGCATTTTGCGATGCGTACGCAGTGCTATGAGGATCCATCCCCAACCCTACAGTCTGCGTACATCCATTTTTGTGGGTAGGGGAGGACCGGTTACTGAGCAAACCAACCAGGGCATATCATTCACTGGCGCAAGTACATCAGAAATTTAGCTGTCAGGCACAACAGCACAGATGCTATAGAAGTAGTATACGTATGTTCTGCACACACATATATGTGACACTGTGGTTTAGTACCCACAGCTACTATGCAATGCACTTGTTCCCCAGGTCTGTGATGGGAGTTAAGGGAGAAGTGCACAGTGCACAGCTGTTTCAACAGCTGGTGAGATGGTTACACATAGCCACACTCAAACCGGCCCACTAATTAACACGGCCATGGAAAATGAACCCTCAGCAGCAATTTTGACCTTTGTTGTGGTTGAGATGCTTAGACACGCTTCTAGTGCCTGCGTGGGGAAGGCAGTGCAAATTGTAGATGGTTTGTGAAGAGCTATGTTTTAACCATGTTGCTGTAAGACACCCCATTAAAACCCAGTCATTTTTGCAGTATAAACAGTATATACTACATCCTGTTAGCCACAAAAACATTAGAGATGATTTTACAGTGAGTTGAGGTATAAAGTTAGTTCAGTACATAAATCCAGGTACTTCACCTGCCTTCAAACCTTGGTAAATTACTGAAAAATTGCTTTAAAAGTTAAGACAGAGAAGATTGTATGAAACAAAGTATTCCCTACTTAAAAAATGTCTGCCTAGGATTCAGCTGAACTGTTGCACTTTTACTTCAGTGAGTTAACAAAAAATCTTTTAGTGAGCTAGCACAAATGAATGTAGTTTACTTAGTGCAAATTAGCCATATATATTACCAAATCATAAAGTTATTCTTTTTCTGAGTAAGTTAGGTAAGAAGTCAGGGTTCTGGTGGAGAGAACAGAAGTGGGCGTACCTTCGCTTGCGAGCTGGAATTGCTACTCAATTTCTATTCAGCATTAGAAAGGAAAGCTTTGAGTTTTCCAACAATATAAGAAGACACCAGAAAAATCTATTTGTTTAGGTAATTTATGCTGCTCTATTTTTAAATTAAAATAATGTTGTGCCTAACAGAAACTTGCAGACAGACTGGTACAGAGCCAAAGAATTATGCAAGATGCGTAGAGGATGATTGTATCCAGGGTTAAGTTCTGCAAAAGACTAAAAAATACTGAGCATGCAGAAATCTCAAGAGCCTTATTGGGAACTTAAGTTGCACAGCATTACATGGGACTGGACTCTAACTTCTTTAACAAGCAACACTGGAGAGGATAGGTTTATTCGGAGCCCCCAGTGAGTTGAAGATGAACATATTTCTTTTGGAACACTAGAGGGACTCTAGGCAGCCTGGCCTCAACATTGATCTTTCTCCCTAAAGTTTCTTCAGATCAACAGCTGGGAACAACCACGCTGTTAAGATGAAAAGCCCTTTCACAGTTGCAAAGGAGGAGGATAATAATTAGAAGGTCTTCAGTGGTCGTGCTGGGTGAGCAATAAATAGTCTTAATATCAGGCAGGCTGTAATGATCAAGCAGTCTTCCTAAAAGATGTGGAAGCACCCACTGTTGGTGAGGGTCTCCTATTTTTTCCTGATAGCAGAGCATAGGAGAGAGGACAGGGCAAGCCAACAGTGGCCCTGTGATGGCTGAAGTAAGCAAGCTGAGACAACAACGTGCAGGTGTCCAGTACCTGCAGGTGGCCTCTCCTTTCTGCCAGGTGTATTTTCTTGAGAGTGGTGTCCCCCCAAAGGGGCCAGCTACTCAGCATAAGAGCTTCTTCTTGAACTATGCCTGTCCATGGGAAGATGCATGTCTGCTCCCCACCACTGAGAGTAGGACTTTCCAAGTCGTGTGTCCAGCTGCCTCTGTGACTGGCCACCACAGCCAGGGCTCTCATGCAACAAGTGAAGAACACTTGGGATGCTGTGTCCCGAGCAGAGCATCTGCTGATCTTCTTCTGAGAGGATGCAGTTACCAGGTCCTCTTTTTTTGAGTGATATTGGGCTATAACTCGCTTTTCTTATTTCTAAACAAAATTTGAAATGTGGGGCTAGCACAGGCTGAAGGGAGAGGCTTGCCGCTCCCTCCTCGCTCTCATTAGTGCTGGCTGATACGGCAGACAGGCTGCATGTGTGTGCGGGGCTCTGCGGTGGAGAGCTGGCAGCGAAGTCTTCCTGTGCCCCGTTCGGGCTGAATTTGAACCTAGCTTCAGCAAAGACACTATTCGGCCAACATGGGATTTTTAGGCACGGAAACCTTCCTGTTGGGAGCATCTGTTTCATCTCGGAGCCTTTGGAGAGAGGGATGGTTTTAGTTTTGGGCTCCCTGTAACCAAAGGTGCTTATTCTGCCTGTAGATGGGCTCCAAAGTTGCAATACCATTTCTCACCATGCAATTAACCTTTTCACAAAGAAACCTTAATAATTCTTAGTATTTATGTAGCTGCTGTTATCTTTAAAGTGCTCAGTAAATACTGCTGTGGTTTGTTTGTTGTTCTAAAATGGAAACCTGCTTTCCCTTTGTGGCTGAAGTGATTCACTAATATTGACAGTAGTTCTTCGCATAGTTGTTGTGCCTTTTGTGCAAGGCTTTCAACGTGCTCTGCAGACACTATTACCTTTGTAAGTTCCAAAATGCATTGCTGGGGGAGGCAGGGAAATAGATTATTTCATTCACACACCAGTGAAATGCAGCAGCTGTTCATCAGTTCATGTCAATAGACGAGTAAATTTAGACTAGAAATTAAGGGGCAGCAAATCCATTTCACAGATGGCAGGATGAAGGTAGGTACCATATAATGATGTGAAATAGAACTGGAACAGGGTAACAGGCCAAATTGTTTTTCTGGTTGGGTTTGGGGGTTTCTTTTCCCCAAAAAGTGCCATATACGTGTCCATCTTACACCCCAAACAATTCAGCTCCACTAGCACACTGCTTTTAGGCTTGCCTCTCTGCACGTTCAGATCCAGGGGCCCAGCCTGCTGTCCTCTCCACCTGGGATTTATGGAGGTGCTATAGCCTGGTGACTTCCCATCAGCTGAAAGTGAGTACAAAGGATGTGCAACCAAACCCAGGCTACACAAATGAGTCAAGGAAAAGTATAGGGCATCTTTCTTTTATTTCACTAGTACCAAGCCATTGTAGGATGGGGATGAGCAGAAGGAAAGGCCCACAGGGTATATAGAGAGAAGTGGCATCCCATCAGTGACCTGGTAGTGGTGTAGCCTCAGAGGTCCCAAATACACAGAGCTTTTCATTTAAGATGATCACTGCAGTGCAGTGTGCAGGGACATCTACTTAGTAATGACACAAAAGGCAATGTTGTACCTCCTGACTTGCACATGCTGTTCTTCCCTTGGAGCGAAACCATCTCACTGTTGATCCACCCACCTTTGTTTAGTTTAGAAGAGCTGAGAGGATTAGAACACCAGATCAAACAGCTGGAGGTCATATTTAATGCACTTCAACAACGATGATTATTTGCCTCAGAGTCAGAGCCTAATTGCAAGAATAATTCGCGCTTCTTTATTCAGCCAGTCATGGTGATTATTGGGAAATCCATAAATAAACCGAATCTCGTGTTGACTCAGAAATTTCAGAATTGTTGTACAGAAAATGAGGGAGCACAAACCCTGGTCCATTTGTACTTCACTTAATATGAACACTGAACAGACATAAAATACTGCCTTTGTCTGGAACCCTTGAGTCAGTGGTGTTAAAATGTTAACGTTTGCTACGAGTTCAACCAAAGATTATACACAAGGCTCTTTCTTCCAGCAACGGAATATTGTACTGCACGCACGGGACTAAATGGAGTTATGCCTTCTCACAGAGGCTCTGCATTTGGTCCTGGGAATGTCACAGTAGTTTCATACTTTTCTGAATTCCACAGTTTGTTTTGACCTGCCCTGTTACGCATTTGATAAAACCTATATAAATTTATGTAACTCCGTGTAAGACTAATATTCTGCAACAGGAATGTTGCTTTGCTAAAACACATTTTTCCATACCATCATTTCAATAAAAATTAGTATACTACTCAGATTATCTTGTCTGCATACTTCAATATTTCTTTCTTCTGTATTCTACTCTTTCTCTTTGTAGAATATCAGAATTAATTTCCTATTTACGTAAAGACCACTTTGTCCTATTCCACTTGATTGATTAGACTTTTATTATTTTCCAGGTCTTTACAGATGAGATAGCGTTCACAAAACAAATAAAGTCAATGCCCTGTCTTGAGAAACAGGAAAACTTAATTTAGCATGACATAACAAGGTTTGTTTCAAAGATCCAGATGTCACTGACAGACTCCCCTTGACATTAACATCCATTAGGTCAGATCTGAAGGGAAGATTATAAAAAGCAACTTAGGAACCAAAGGAATAAGACTGTACTTTTATTCAGTTAGTCTAACATGTCTTCGTGGTTCTGTTATTATTCCTAAATGTAAAACTGGCCCTTCCACTGATCTGACTTACTTCAGTTAAAAAAAAGTCAACACCCTGCTGATATGCTTATTATGGTATGCAGTGGATTATGCGCGTCATAAAAGGGGAAAAGAGTCTACACTGAAAACCGTATTTTTGACCTTGTGTTTGACATCCCAGGCTTTTTGCCTTATTCCTACGATTTTCCATTGTGATGAGCTACATTTTGAATCATCGTCAAAAACTCCTACAGCCACAACTCAGTAAAACATCTCCATCTATTCAGAGAATATCAAGAGAAAGTGCTGTGACTTGTTCATGGCCTAAATCACTACAAAGGATGATTTCTGGTATCAGAAAGCTCCTTAATTTTGCACATGAAAGCATAAAAAAACAGTGTCAAGAGGGTGAAACTAGACAAATTCAAACTTCAAGCTGTAGATTTTCAAGAGTGAGGATAATTATCTATTGAAACAAATTGCCGAGATGATTCCTTCATCATTTGAGTTTAAAAAAAAAACAATTACTTTTCATTCTGAAAGATGCGTTTCACCTGAAACATTTTGTGTTTGATGCAGGAATTACTGGATGAAGTTATACGATATGCAGGAACTAACATTATGTGATCATAATAGTCTCCTTGATCTTAAAATATGTGAATCAATACATTTTTTGCTTTATCTCCTCAGTGATGTAATGAGATCCTAACTCTCATGAGATCAATAACAAGACCATATGCCTAGCAACTGTGGCTGTAGCTGCACGGCAAAATGAAATCTGAGACACATACCTAAGTTATCTCTAAATAATCCATTTCGCTCTCACAATGTTGACAAGGCATTTTACCTGGACTAATGCTTTAATGTCCTGCTTTTAATGTCGAGTCAGTTCATTCAGAGCTGGCACAAGGGCTGCGTAGTGCTGCACCTTGCCAAGAAGCAGGGATCAGCAGAGCAATCCGGGATGAGCCGGTGGGGAACACAGCTAAGTCAGGAAGGAACAAGGGACACAACTTTTTGCTATGGCAAATGTTTCACTGCCTCGGATGCACAGCTGGAGCATGACACTAACTTACAACACAGACTTGAAACAGACTGCAATTTTATATGTACCGCACAGATGTGTTCTTGTGTGGTATATATGTATACATGCATGCATACATACTTTATGTCCAGCATATGGATATAGGCTCCTATAATCCCCTTGGAAAAGTGATACCAGAACCTCGTGGTCTGCTTGTCTGGACTACATCACATGAAGAGGCAGAAGAACTATTCCATCTTCTGAAGACTCCAAGAACAGTCTCTGCAGGCGCTCCCTTGGCCATGCTACTGTATTGGACCCTACTCACTGGGATAACTGTTATAAAACTGACAAAATGTCTTCAAGTCCAGCCATAAACAGGCTGTTCCTCAGGTGAATTGTGGCTCATAAACCTGTCTCCTGTTCCTCCTGCCAAGTCAGATTTTGGTAGTGCCCTTGGGGACTCCCCTGTAACAGTTCTGCCCATATTTTCCACTTTGACAGCAAATCCTGAGTTACTCACCAAGTGGCAGCATGATGCTCACAGGGACTCAGTAAACCAATGTTAATGCAAACCAGGAGCCATACACAGCCGTTAATAGGTCAAACCTTGAATTTGTTAGCATATCAGTGCTTATGCACAGTATCTGGCACGAGCACGCACTGCACCTATTTGCTCACAGCAACAAGCGCGGCGTGTCTCCAGACTCTGCTGCAATAATAAGCTGCATTTCTACAGTGTTTTCCTTCAACAGCTCACTGGTTGACACCTGGTTTTGGAGCTCTTGGGCCACATGCTGCCATGCAATTGGCACCACTTTACAGAAGAGGAAATTGCACTGGAGAGGTTGGGACCAGCAAGTTTGTAGCAAAACTGGAACAAACTTTGAATCTTTGGAATTCAAGTCCCAAGCTTTTGCTACTAGGCAATAACTAACTTTGTCTAACTGTAATAAAAATGAACAAGTTTCAATGACCTCAATGATAAATGCAGAAAGGATGTGATCTTAAAGAGTGACTATAGGACGTACTAAGGTTAGACAAGGACACATTAGCACAGGCTGGTAGAGCAGCCATCAAAATACACTAGGGCAGATACAAAGATGAAAAGATAAATGACTTGATTCAGCATCACCTGACATACTACATGTATATTTAAGTGACTACTGGCAGTATCAGGCAAATTGCTCCCAGCCCCCTCAGTTTGATTTGATCCCGTATGGAAAGTCTGAAGCCAAGAGCATCTGACCAAAGTAATAGGTACATTGAGGCAGGTATAATTAAAAGGCAAGCAGGCCTCCACAAGTGAGGAAGGCTGGCAAATGAGGCTTGATGAAAAGAATATGATTTGCTTACAACGCCAAATAGGAAACACCAGCTTTGTTTAATACAGGTATTATTCTAGTTTGGCTGGAAAAATATTCTTGGAACAAGCTATAGTGGTTTGGACTGGCTCTACAAAAAAGCGGAGGTGTGAGAAATTGGGTGAAACTTCTCACCCACATGTTGCAGCTTGTCTTCACGCAGATTGCAAGATGGCCAAGGAGAATATCCCACTTTCCCATGTGCTTGTGCAGGGTGTTGCTTAACGTAGCTCCCACTTCTTGCAAGTGCCTCTGGGTACTATCGCAATAGAAATAATAAAGGCTTAAAATAAATTATGGAGAATAAACAGCAATGGACATTTTAATTGATTTTGCTGCAAAGCCATCACGTACCATGTTTCCACGTGTACGCACAAGTAATTCTTCAGACAGATTGCAAGGTCTAGAAATTGCAAGGTCGTTACCACTAGGCGCTTGACTTTCTAGCGGAAGCAGCAGCGCAAGTTTCATTTCTCATTTAGCAAAGCGATGGAAACAAGAGTGAAGCCTATACCTCTGAAAGCAATGCTCGGGGCTTTCTGTCAAAGATGTAGAACAGAACAAAGCAGGCAGCTATTTTACACAAGCTTCCTGGCAGGCACCTTTACACCATTCAAGGTATTCAGTGAGGGAAAGAGCTTATTTGATCCTAACGGACAATTAAAGGACTTGTTTGGTGTGATGGAGACACCAAGTGACACCTTACACTGTGAATTAATATTGGCCTCTTCTTCCAGGCAGCAGAATTTAGTTTTGTGTACACTGCTGAGAACCAGAATAAGTATTCCCCATTAGCCTTCCAAGCAGACAATCCGTAACAGCTATGCATAATCCTGGGTTTAAAAGGGAACCTTATAAGACATAACTTGAAAAATGTCCTTCAACAAGAGCAGCTGGGAGTAGGGATGGTCTTTTTTGGGCCATGTGTACCACAGACAAGGCAATGAGCTTCTGGCACCATTGATCTGGGTTAATTATTCAGGGCTACTTTTTCCCTGCCCCGGAAGGAAAGAGATTACTTTAAGATGACACGGTCAACAGTGCCAACTTTATCACTGATAACACTCATGCAGCTACACTTAAACACCCAGAAGCTGCTAGAGATAGCTCTGCATCCTCACCCCCTGAATATGGCACGCAGCCGCAATGAAGACCGAAGGCTGCAGCAAGACTGAAGGAATACCCTGCTCTGGTCTGCTGGCTGCCAGCGTACAGAGGCGACATAAAAACAGATACAGGTTTGAGTTTCTGCCTCTGCCATTACGCAAGATTTCAGAAGTCTCTATGACCAAAGATAGGCTTAGTCTGGTGTTTGTGAATCAGTCTTCACACCTATACCACTTCACTGTAGCTTGTGGCTGCAAAAAGGCAGCACTCTCTGAGGGATTGCACTGGAATAACAGTGTCAATTTAGACAGCCATCTAAATATACATACCCATCAGAGATTTAGATACATTTTAAAATAGTACCTCTTCTCTCTGTTTATACTGTAGGTGGTAGACAAATGTGATGTTACCAACTTAATTAGTTTATGGTGGAAGTTGTCACTGCAGTAGATTCCCTTTTGCTTGTTTTGCAACATTATAAATTGGTTCTCTCACCTATGATTCTTAAATCATTTCTTCTTTATGTAATTCATTCAGAAAGGAAATGCCATTTCTGTTTAGTCAGTTTTGCTATCCTTCACCTTATTCACAAGCACTGAAACAAGGTTCTTGCATTTTTTTAACTTGTAGCTATGCAAGCTATGCCCACTGCATCCTCTGCTTATGTGGAGTGCCTAGAAAACGTGGCAACTGGGTCCCCTGCTTTTAGGATCACACTGCATAGTGCTGAATAATTTTTTTATTTATGACATCCAAATTAAAACACAATACAACTTTAGCTACTCTAGCTTTGTCTAGCACCTGCCAAATGCCAAGTCCCACACCTGGGATGGAATAACCTCATGGAAAAGTACAAGCTGGGCAGCGACTGGATGCAAAGCAATTTTGCAGAAAAGAACAGAGTGGTTGGGCTGGGCAAGATGCTGAACATGAGTCAGTGGGCTGTATCAGCAAGGGGGTGGCCAGTAGGTCAAGGCTTGGGGTTATTCCTCTGTCTTTGGGACTTGTCAGAGCACATCTGGAGTACTGTTGTCCAGGTTTGGGCTCCCCAGAATAAAAAACAGACACCGACATACTGGAGGAAGTCCAGTTCACTGCCAGCCACGACGGCTGGGGCTGCTGGAGCACGTGAGCTGTGTTTGCGCAGCCCTAGGCAGAAAGCTGGCTCTGGGGACATCTGACTGCTCTCCGCAGCTACCAGATGGGAGGATGCGGAGAAGGGGGAGCCACACTCTTCCCAGGCAGGCACAGTGACAGCGCAAGAGGCAACAGCCTCAAGCCGGAACATGGGAGAACCTCTTTAGATACAGGAAAAAACCTGTTTTACTGTGAGTGTGGTGGAAGAGTGGAACAGTTTGGCCAAAGAGGCTGTGAAATCTCCATCTCTGAAGCTATTCAAAACACAACCGGACAATTCCCTGAGCAGCCTGACCTAACTGGATTCTGCCTTCAGCAGAAAGTTGGACAACGTGACCCTCCAGAGGTCCCCGGCCGACATAAATCAGCCCCTGAAGCTATGACACCAAGACTAATCTGCATTTTTGTCAGCAGATGGCAATATCAGCTAAATTACATATTTTATTCCGGCAGCACAATGTGCGCTACGTGGCCGCGAAGGCAATAAAGTGGCTGGGAAATCAGAGAGGCCACACGGGAATGCGTCACACCCCGCTTTTAGCGTGCCTCCTCCCAGCCAGATCCCAAACTGATCCCAAACAAACAGGTCCCAAACAAACAGATCCCAAACAGAGCAACAGAGTGCAAAGGAGCACTCCCGAAACTGCTGATTGCAACATGGCTCCGGCCACCTGATGTCAGCCGGTCAGGAGCAGCAGGCGCCGCTCGCCAGCCAAACTCACGGCCAGCAGAACCCCGGGCACGCAGCCCGACCCGCCTTGCTTGGGAGTCGTATTCATTGCAGCTGCACGGTAATAGCACACGCGATCGTGAGGCTAAATGCTTGGAAATCATGAATTAGTGACTTTGAAGCAAAATTAAGTCGCTTTTGTCAAAGCCGGGATTTTTAAAGCCACTTTGATATTTATAAAAGACGTGATTAACACTTCCGCGCCCATACACAGCCGCTGACCGGCTGCCCATGCAGCCGAGGCGGGATTTTCCATTCCGGAGAGGCACAGCTCCGCTCTGACAGCTGGCCGAGCCTCTCCCCGGCCGCCACAGCCGCCGCCGCCGCCGCCCGAGGCGCGGCCCGCCCGTGGCGTGAGGCGCGGCCCCGCCCCGCCGCTGGAGGGAGGCGGTGCCCGGGGGCGGGGCGGCGGCGGCGGTTGGCGGCGGCGCGCGGGCGCGGCCCCCCCCGCCGCTCCTGGAAGGGGCCGGCAGTCCCGCCCGGCCTGGCGAGAGCGGCCATTCCGGAGCTGCCGCCCGCCCGCTTTCTCCTCCCGCCTCCCCTTCGCCGCCTCTCGGTGCTGCGGCCGAGCGCCCCGCCAGCTCCCCGTGCTTCTGCCCGCGCCGCCATGGGGAGCCCCCAAGGCAGCCCCGGGCGGGGCGGCCTCGGCCTGCTCGTCCTCTTCCTCCTTCTGCTTCTGTCGCCTGTGCGGGTGAGTCCCTCCCGGGGAGGGCGCCGCGGGGCGGCCGTGCCTGCGGTGGGGGAGACCGGGCCTCCTGGCACTGTCAGCAGGGGAGGGAGCGGCGGGTGCCTGCCGTGGGGAGCGGGATCTCGCCGGGTGTTGCTTCGGGGCTGGGGGGAGCCGCCGTGGCTCTCTGCGCTGCCTGAAGCCGCGGGTCTCCCGGGCGGGGAAGCTGGCCGGGGGAGGCGGGTGTCCCGTCAGCTGCCAGGCGTGGGTTAGGCCGCTGGGCTCGGGGCGGTGCGAAGCTGAAGCGTGGTACCAGGGTGCCCCCAACTTGTCCCCCGTGGGGCTCTCCCTCCCCTTTCCCTCACTCCTCGACCCGGTGCCGGGCGGGACAGCCCGGTGACACAGCAGGCCCGCCTGGGAGCACCTGTGGCGCGAAAGCGGGCGTGCTCCGGCTTAGCAAACTGCAACTTGTGCCCAGTCCTAGTCACCTGCGATTGCATACAGCAGCAGCTGCCCGGGATGCCGCGTCCCTGTAGTGTGCCCTGGTTATGCAATGCCCTATGCATGTGAGTAGCCATGCAGTCACATGTTCGTGCAGAGGCTTGCAGATGTCCTCAGTGTCTGGTTCGGTTTGCTTATAGTGTTTCTTATGCTAGGTGACAGCTTCCTGGAAGCAATAGGCTGTGTGTAGTAAGATCTGCTATTTATTGTTGTGCCAATATTAAGACTACGTGTTTCCTTAAAATTAAGGACTAGAATAAGTTGGACTTCTTGATACTTCAGAAAAAATAATGCAAAACCTTCACTCCTCTCTTCTTGGTCACATTTTGTTTACACTGTAGTCCAAGATAGGAGTGAGATATTCCACATTCCTCTGGAGAAACAAGGAGTGTCTTGTAAGCCTTAGTGGTTTTTTGTTGGTTTCTTTTTTTTTTTTCCCCCCTCTCTAACCAACTTGGAAACATATTTTCTAGGTCAAGTTTTATGCTTAACCCTTTTTAAACTCACAAGTTCGTCATGCTGTGTGTGTGCTGAGGTTTTCCTGTTCTCGTATCATCTTCAAACAACCTTTAAAGAGCTTGAACAGAAAACTAGGAATTCATTCTTCAATTACCACTGGAGAAGCTGATTGTTTAGTTATGACTCATGATCTCCAGGTGGGTAGGTAATGGACTTCACAGCTTACCAATATTCCTTTATGTAATGTTTTTGGAGGGAGATACCATCTTGTAGCAGTGAGGTGTGTCCTAGGCTGGTAAGGAAATGACAAGATGCTTTCCTTTGGGTGACAGAAGGATACTGAGCTAGAGGAGCTTGAAACAAGTTCTCCTAAGATTTAGGGGATCCTTGTAGAGGATGTGGCTTTGTGGTCTATAAGTAGTAAAGATTGTAAAATGACTTTAACCATGCAGGTTTCAGTTTGGTAATATAAGAAGGCAAAATTTGAATTCTTTTGCCATTAATTCTTATTTACAGCCTAACACTGCACAAAGAGGATCTTGATATCTTTGAAAGAGAAGCTGGTCCTTCGGTTAGATGAGCCTATATAGTGTTAGATGCTCGCAGAAGAGAAGCGTTGTGAAGGTGACCCTGTTCTCTGCCTCAAGTATACTGGTAGTGTAATGTTTTCATTCGTGTTGTGGTGTGTATAAACCAAAGTGCCGTATGTCATGTTTCTTCTTTTTGAAGGAGTCAGTGGGCTAGAGTGGCATTTCAGTGTGCAATCTTTCCATTACATATTTGAGTTTCTGAAATCCTATGGGGAGATGTTAATGGCAGGTGCTGCTCTGTCTCAAACTTGCCAAGTGGCTTGCAGCACGGTGTTACCTGACTTTGGGCACGAAGTTCTGAAATGCCAGTGTGGAGCAACTTGCTTGGCGGGGACAGCAATATAGCTTCAGAACAAGGCAGTAACCACTTAAGTTATTTCCTGGAAAATCAGGAGTGACTTGTTCATAGTCTTTCTGGATGGAAAGTGAGGAAGCCTTCTTAGAAGGGGTGAGATGACTGAAGGGAATGACTGGTAGAACTGAATAGTACTTTGCTGGGCAGTAGACAAAACAATCTAAGTGTTGTGCAGTATTATTACTACTCCCCTGCAGGGCATCAGAGGTATTTTGGTGCAGATGGCCTTAGTTGCAGACAGCTGCTAGTTAGGGGCCCTGTGCTTTCTGATCATGCATGCAGGAAGTGTGTATTTTCCCCATAAAGCAATGTCAGCTAACACCAGCTTGCTCCCACAGATACCAAACTATTACCATTATTGCAACTTTCTCTTCCTATTTGACCTTGACTTTCTTGTGACATATGAAGCATGCTTGGATAACTCCAGAACTGGGGCTTGCTTTGCCTGACCAGGAGTAGCTAATGATTTTTCCGTCTGAAAGGGAATGGTCCCTTACCTATGAGCAAAGGAACAAGAGGAGCTTTGTAGACAAAGCTTGTCTCTGAATTGGCTGCCTCTGAACAAGTTACTGAAAGAGACAAAGTAAGAGTAAGAATTAAACCTGTAAAGGTTCCTTTAGTCCTTGGACCTCCTCCTGTCATAGGGAGGGCTGTGAGGCAATGTGCAACTTCTGGGGCAGATCTGCAAACTTGACCTGCTCACCTGTTTCTGTAAACCAGTCTTGCCATTTATTAAGGGTAATGTGGTATTGTGTTTCCCTAGAACTCAATTTCTCAACCTAGTGGGCAATATCAGCTATTAAGTGTGATGTGGACTAGGTATTAAGGGGGTGGGGAGAAGAGTATGCTGTTTCCTGAAATATTTCTTCTTGCCCTGCAAGATCTCAGATGTACCATCCTAGATGAAGGAAGGGGAAACAGCTGTATCTGATGCTGTTGCCTTTTCCATACATTAGTAATCTTAATTTGGAGAGTCAAACAATGTTCGCTTGTCATCTGGTATTTGCAAGACTACAAATAGTTGCTGTTTCTGTATACAACATCATCGTTGTTCTTTGTCTGCTTAACAGCTACATATTCATTGTTGGTGATGGCTAATGTTGCTGGAAGCATTGAAGATTATTGATTTGCTTCAACATGCAGTTGAAGAAACTTGGGCTGAAGTAAATGTGTTTATGATCTGTTGGAACACTAGTTTTATTACAAACAAATGATAATGCCTGGGAACCAGAATGCTGTAACAGAACCTTTGTAGAATGTTAGTAGTCATGAAATGCCCGTACTTGCTTGTGTGCAAGTTCTTTATTAGGGCTCCTGGAGCTGTGACCTGAGGTGAAATTTCTCTTCAAACAGAATACGTCTACCAGAAGTAGGAATACACTTTTCTGAACTCTGGGGATGTATTGAAGGCTGGTGTTAGTGTACTGCCAGATGGTTTCTAAGCTGTGATGGGGGAAGGAGGGAACAGCCTTAATCGAAAGTTATGTTGCTATTGCTTTCTGAAGTACTTAAAGTATTTTTAAATACTCTCCCATTTTAAAATATGGAGCACTTAGTAATGTGATCTTTTTAATATTTAAAAAAAAAAAAACAAAAAAACAAACTTATGTTAGTCTTATGGAGTATCTTGCCTTGTGTTGAACCCAGCTACCTTCTAAACAGCATTTCTCTGTTAATTTTGGGGCTAGGAGGCTTTCGCCTGTTTAAGATGATTGTTCACCCAAATCTTGAGTGACTTGAAAGTGTGACTCTGCAAGCAGTAGCTTTGTTAACTATACTTATTTACAACCACACTTACTCATCCCTATCTCTTCCTACCAGCACAGGAATGTTTTTCAGAAAGAATGGAAAGAGCAAAGTACTTGTCTTATTCTGTAACTTACTCTAGCTTTTACTAGAGCGTTTTTGGGGAAAGAACTTCCAGCTATATCTTATCAGTGCTAATGGAGTAGTTACTTAGTTACTTGTAGTATCCCTGAATACTGTCTGAACCCTAGGAGACCAGCCTTCTCCCATATTTTGTGGCTGACTCAGTGATGAAGCATACTATTGACTTGTTAATGTCTGAGAGCTATGTTGGTGACTTTAGGCTGCTGACTTTGAATGATTTGGTGTTTTTTAGGCTTATTGACTTGGTTCAACCACTGTAAATCAAGGATCACCAAAGCTTACCGGTTCAGGGAACAAATTCAGGCTTTTATTAGTGAGATCCTGCTAGGTCATGGCATAAATATCTAATCTTAGATTGTCTCTGAAATTGAATTCTTGGTGTTAATTCTGAAATAGAGTATTCAAACTTGCAGTTCTAGGTCTAAGTGCTCTTCTAGTAGTTAAAAGTAACTGATCTGTTCAGCTTTTCTAAACAGTTTTAGAAAAGTGTAGTTCAGCTTTTCTGAAAGTTTGAGTGATAAATATGTTGGGTTTTTTCCAGTGTAGGTTTTATTGATGTGGAACTTCAATTCCTTATTCAAATTACAAGGGTAAAGTAACACTAGGCTGAAACACCTCATCTTGCTTTATTTTCTTGTGTGTTTAGCTGAATACTTTTTGGTGTGTGACCAAGTGTCATGTGCAAGTAAGTTGCTTTCTGTTCTGGCTTGAAAACAATGGCAAAAAGCCTTGTAGGTAAATCTATAGACATAATATAGCTTGTATTTTATTTCGTATCTGTGTAGTTATAACCAAGGAAGTGTTACCTTGAAATACAGATAACATTTTTAAAACAATAGAACTATCAGTCAGCCTGATGTGGTAGCTGAAATTTAGTTTAATTTTTTCTATGTAAGAAGTGCCCTGATAATTTTTTTTTTTTTTTAACTGGTAACTGCATTACCAGTTTTACCATGCTTTCCACTCTGGAAGAACCTAAGCCTTTCTGAAAAGAGTAGGTTGGTAATTTTGTGGGTTTTAAAAATCAAGAAGTGTTAGATAAGACTTAATGAAGCATAGAAAGTGGTTTTTTAGCAAGTGTTCATAGAAAGTATGATTAAAACTATTCTAGACTAAACATGGAAGCCAGCCTGATATTAAATAAATACCTAATTCTGTTCTCATGGGCAGTAGTAAGCAGCTCAAAATTCTTTGCCCTTTTGCAAGAATAGCAGTGAATCTGTGCTTCCTCTTGAAGAGATGATTAATTCACTTGTGACAGTGGTAGATACAAACACTAAACTATCTTCTTTCCCCACTAGTAGGTTGTTTACTATTAAAACTGGGGTATACAGGTGTGAGGAAGCAGAGGTGAAGATGGTGACTTCTAAATTTGCATCAAAGAAGTGTTGACTTCTTAGATTAATTTAATGCATGAACAAATTTACAATGTCATTTCTGTAAATAGTCTCCAAGTTATGGGAATTTAACTTTTTGGCTTATGCTGGTGTTATATGTTCAGTGTTTACAAGTGCAATCTTAAGGGATGCTTTCCAACTAGTATGTAACAATACGGTGATACTTTGCAGCTGGTTACAGGTTTAGCTAGAAGAAATGCTAGAGTAGACAACTGAAATAGTGATCTGGATGAGTGGTACTTAAACTGACTTTTGGACCTGGCTTATAGTGAGTAACTTTGAATTGGGCCATGTTGCCTAGGTTAAGTTAAAGGGAAAACAATTCTAACAGGGTCAGGTAAATTGGTGATGGTTATTGTCCCTGATAAAAAAACCAATTACTGATGTACTTTCTGAAGAAATGTCAGTGTTGTTCAGCACAAAAACTAATGTTGTGGAGGCACTGTAATTCTGGGTAGCTCTTGGGCATTATGAATACAGCCTTTCAGGGGCCTCTCTGGTCAGTAAACAATATTATTCATGGTCAAGCACAAAGCACAGCAGTCTGTCCTTGCAGTGTAAGCATATGGTGTTTCTACAAATGCTAGGTCAAGGTTGTTCAGGAGATAAAAATAGGTCAGTTATCTCTCAAACTGTACCATGCAAACTTCTGATCAGAGCTGGCAGAAATGTTTGTGCAGTCTGCTTTCTGCTTGCAGCCCAGGTGCATAGGAAAACCTTGGAGCCGTCTTAAAGCTTTTGCTGTAAATAACTTGTTATTGCACTAAATGTTTTAATTTTCAGAAGAAATATTTTGGTTTAGCGTTTCAGATGTCTCTGTCAGTACCACTGAACAAAAATACAAGGCTTGCAAGGTGCCATTGTCCTTTTTCAATTTCCTTTATTTTACATGCATAATAAAGAACAGATTCCTGAAATTTTCAATAGTCCCTTAAATTGAAACATCTTTAAAATGAGACTTGAAGCTTTCTTCTTTTTACTTAGCACTGTAAGCCCGTTTAAATGTTGCATGCTTAGGCTTGAAAGTGGTGATGGAGAACATCCTTTGAGATGGTGACAATACATGGCATTCTATGGCAAGTGCGAAGCTGTGAACTTCTGCTTCAGAATCCAGTGTATGCTGCTACTTCCACAATGTGTCACTGTAAGTGACTGAGTTTACAAGAAGGATTAAAAGGTGGCAGGAGGAACTGAAATAATGCATCTAAGCAATACACTTCTCTCCATGTACACTGACTCATGTTCTCTAAAGTGACAGTTTAACCCACTGATCATATGCATTGTCTTGCATGAACAAATTATTTTCTACATCACCTTATATTTGGAGATGCTTTTCAAGTATTGATTTAGGTTTTTCTTAAGTAACTCTTATACTTGGTCTTAACTATAGACAGTGCACTTCCTGTTTCTCGACTGGGCAAGGAAGGGTGGGGAGCTGAGCTGGAGATCAGTGGTGATGTACACACATGCTTTTGTTAATGGGTGTTTTATATAGTATAGTACATGCTGATGTTTAAATTAGCAGGAAGTTATCTAATCTGGATTGTAAATTACTTTTGGAATGGTAGCACATAAACTCTACAATAGGTGAGGAATTTGGCAACTGTTCCTTGCAGTTAATCAATTATATTGTGTTGATTAGGTACTTCCACAATCGTGTGTCTGGTATGGGGAATGTGGAGTTGCTTTTGGAGACAAGAGATACAACTGTGCATATGATGGACCACCAATAGCACTACCAGAGGATGGCTATGACTTAATGCAGGTGAGCTTCTTTTGGAGGTCTGCTGCTAAAAAAATAAGTCTTGTACACTTTAGAGTTCTGTATTGGGTTCTGTTGGACCTGGACTATGACCTTTAGCTTTTTTGTCCTAACTTGATGAGAAAATGAACATCTCTGATTTCTCAGGTATAGCTCATAGCCTCACCTGTGTGAAGGTGATATACCTCAGTTTCTGTTCAGAGATATGAGAAGTCTCCAACACATGTGACTACAGGCTTTCACAAGCATAACCTTAAATACAGGATTGGTTCACTTTCCTGCATAATTTTCCTCACTGTTTTGAGCATTCTTCAGTCAGATTGGTTTTTTAGGACTCTTCCAAACTACAACACATTCCACAGTTATGCCCTTCTGATCTCTAAAGGACAAGACTAAACTATGTTTTCCATAGAATAATCATTCCTGATCCCTTCCTTAAATAGGCAGGCAGTAACTGGCACCCATTCAAATGGAGCAAACTTGGACAAATTTCAGTCTCCTTAGCTGTGCCTCGTGTGAGACCATATTTCCTTATCTGGGCTTTAGTTGTCTAAGTGAACAAAACCAAAGTCAAAATAGTTTGTGGATTTGATGCACGATATAGGATGATATTGCCAGACTTGCCTTTTGGCAGATGATAGTTCAAAGCTTTAAAGTGTGAAATAGCTATAGAGTTAAACAATAGTTTGGCTGGTGGCAGGAGTGACTTAAATATGGAGGTGAGCTAACTACTGTTTTGTACTGTTTGTGAAGACTTAATGTACAGTTCTTGTATGTTACCATCAGTTATACTTGTATCAAATGCATTTGTCTCTTCTATAAACTGAACATGAAGTGGCTCTTCCAGGTAATCAATGATTTTGTAGTTAGTGGCTTGCCTTCTGAGACTTTAGAATCTGATACTATCCAGAAGGTATACCAGAGGATAAGCTGCAGGAATACTTTCAACTTGGATAAACGTGTTGCCCTCTTACTAATAGACTCTCAAATACCATTATCATTCTATATATAGCCCCTGGTGACTAAATATCATCTGAAGGAGCTTTTTAAAAGGAAGTGATGCCTTGAATAAAAGAAGTGATTCTTCTCCCTGTTCTCTAAAGAATCTCATTGGCTAGACTTTTTTTTTTTTTCAAAGCATCTCCCACAGCAACAGTTACTGTCTTCTGAAATATGCTCAAGCAGAACCCATAACTGTAATGAGTTCTGAAGTCTTAAACATGCTTTTCCTTCCTTCCTTCCCCCCTGATCTCAATACTGTTTTTATTTAAGGAACTCTGTCCAGGTTTATTCTTTGGCAATGTTAGCACTTGCTGTGATGTTCGTCAGCTTCAGACTTTGAAAAACAACTTGCAGCTGCCTCTGCAGTTTCTCTTCAGGTATGCTAATGAATGACAAAGCAACTAGAGCTTTGTAACATCATAAGAAAGCACATTAAGACTCTTCTGTTCGAGTAGACTGTTGAAAAGGTGGTAACTTCATTTAAAGGCTTATTGGAACAAGCTCTTGGAGAGACTTCCTCATCCATATCAGGAGGCCTTAATTTCATGAAACAACTACTTGCAGTCCGGATTAGGTTAGTTGGTAGAATAAACATTGCCTTAGTTTGTCTCAAGCTACTGTATTTGTAATGAAGCCTCCAGAAGAGGGTGACACAAAGTACTGTTCAGTTTTCTTGTTCTAACAGAAGTCTTCCTGCTAGCAAAAGTTAAGTTTTCCTTCAAATTGTAGTCAAATTCTGCTTGTATCTGCTATTTGAGGTAGGCAATTTTGCTAGTGAATGATGTTGATGCTACTGATGAGTATTAAGCAATTTTAAGCACCAACTACTGTTGTATTGCTAATTAAAAACTTGCAGAATTTAAATATTTTGTTCTGTCACTCTAAGCAGAATGTTTACACTTGCTGTGTAGGTCAAATCAGATATGCCTTGCATCTTTACTTCTTAATCTGATTGCTGTTCATTGACTTTCCTACCCAGATGTCCATCGTGTTTTTACAACTTGATAAACCTCTTCTGTGAACTGACTTGCAGTCCAAATCAGTCTGACTTTTTGAATGTTACAAGCACCATACCTTATTATGATCCAATTTTAAAAGAGAACAAAAGTAGCATTACAGAGCTGCAGTACTTTATTGGAGAACGCTTTGCAAATGGTGAGTAAAGAGTGTGTTAATTTACCTAGGCTTTTGTCAAGGTAACAAGACCAATGCTTTTTCAGGAAGAATTGGAAGGGGGAAACACCTCTGTCTTTTGAAGTTTGAGGCATCAAATATGTACTAGTAGGTCCCCCTTGAAACTGCTGGAACACTAACTTCTGCCTGGGTAGGAGACATTACACTGACACTGCTCATAACAGTGTTTTTGAAGACTCAGCTGAGACTGGATGTCTATGCAAATGGTTAATAGCTGATAACCCTGATGACTTCAACTTCAGAAAAACAAAGTTGCTGCCAAATACTGAATGGCCAAAGCCTACCTGATATTGAAACTGTCTGGCCAGTATGATAGTGAAGTTTGCGCACAGTGCCCTACAATGGTTCTCCAAGAGGCACTCATTCCTCTTGAAATGGACTGCTCTAGTCCTTTGTCAAACCCAAAGATGTTTTTTTCTAAGAACAAATGATTTTGGGTTGTATTTTGGTTTTATAGCAAGCTTGAAACATTAATTCAGTCCTTGTACACTTTGTGTAGTAACTTAAGTTATGAGACACTTGAAAGTCATATATGGCCTACAGGTCAAAAGTACCTTAAATATTTGTCATAACTGTCCCTGAAAGCAACTTTTATATTAAGTACCGTTCCCTCTCAAACAGTACGGTAGGTTCTAGCGTAATGCAGATTCAGGTGGCCTACTCAGAGTAACATAGCTGTAACAAAGTATTGCAACCTTGAATACTGTAAATACAACTGAAAGCATTATTTCACTATCTTAAGATGTTTTGTCTTGAAAGCTATAAGCACATTCTTTGAACTTGGTGAGTCTAATTATTGGAAATACTTGGAATGCTCACTAATTAGTAACATCGGTTTAATGACTCTTCTGTCTTCATGCACTCTTCCTAGCAATGTATAATGCCTGCAAAGATGTGGAAGCTCCATCAAGTAACGTTAAAGCACTGGGGCTGCTGTGTGGGAAGGATGCCAAGGACTGCAATGCGACCAACTGGATTGAGTACATGTTTAGTAAAGACAATGGACAAACTCCTTTCAGCATTATTCCTATCTTTTCAGGTAAGAAACTTAATAGTCCTTGCCTTTGAAGCTTCTGTCAAAGGCTGTGTGCTATAGCTAGTATACTGATTTGTTAAATAGCTGCTCAGCAATGAATGTCTGCCATCAGAGGCTTTCAAAGCAATGTGAGATAAACTGATTATCTTTGATTTCTGCTTGGAAGTCATACGTTGCACTTGCTTTGTATGCAGCTTCTTGCTGTATAGATCTCTCAAACTCATTAAGGGATGGGCTGAGCTTAGGCAACTGGATAGCTTGTATTCCTTGGGAAACTAGGGCAGTACCCTGACCCTTTAGGATTTCTTTGTAAGGAAATTGTTACACATTTCACAATCTGAACAGGTGAGGGGGTTGATAAATCATTGCTGGGATGATAGAAGTATGTGCTTATTAGTTTTACAGACTGAAGTGTTCTAAAATGTGACCAGTCATTTAGTTAGTAGACAACTGTAGATAGTCGATACCTGCTGTGGAAAAGGCAGTGGCTTCTTCAGCTCTAAGACCAAGAAAAGCTACTCTATATGGAGGCTAGGTGCTTTCATATAAAGGGCTAACTAATTTAACTGGAAAGCTTGTGTTGTGAAGGTCTGCATTTTTGCCTGGTAGTAAACTGGCTCTGCAACTTGTGATTTGTCACAGATGTTCCTGTCTATGGAATGAATCCTATGAACAATGCTACCAAAGGCTGTAATGAGTCTATGGATGATTCAACAGGACCATGCAGCTGTCAGGACTGTTCAATTGTTTGTGGTCCAAAACCTCAACCCCCTCCATTGCCTGCTCCTTGGCTTTTGTTTGGTTTGGATGCTGTGTATGTCATCATGTGGATCTCCTACATGGGATTTCTACTCATATTTTTTGCACTAGTTTTTGGAGTCTGGTGTTACAGGTAAAGCATTCAAAAAGCTCAGCTCTGAAAGTCACTTTCCTTTTCCCTGAAAACTTCCATTGCCCTGGACAGAACGCTTATGTCTCTACTTCTTCACCTACCCAAAAGTCATGTTCTGTGGCAGATGCTTACACTTGGGGAGTATTCTAACACCTAAAACTGTGTGGTAGAAAGTGAGTGCAGAAGTCGGTTTAGCTGATGCACAGCTCTCATAGCATCCCTAGCTACAGGATCAAATACACAAATCTACAACTTCGTAAGCAAGAACTTGAGAGTATGCAAAAGTCTGGGGAAATGCATATATCTGCTTCATCTGATTGACATTAAGCCTTTGTGTACCAAAGTCTCACTTCATCTGTGTCTGTTCTTGGATGGTATGCATTACAATACCAGAGCACTGTCTTCATACTCAAATGTCAAACTTCTCTGGAAGCTGTGGGGTTTTACAGTGCTTAAGAGTAGGTCAGTATGCTAATAAACTAATATCTTGGAGAACCCATATGACTAAGTAAAAATGCATTCCTGTTCTCTTCCTCAAATCACTTGTTCCTTAAGTTGTAATTGGAATGAGCTGGAAAATTCCAGTGATGGAGAGGCCTGTTTACCACATGCAGTGTTTCATTAAAGTCTCCATTACTTCTGGCTGTTAAACACTGTTGCACATGTAACACACCATACTTTGTCAGGAGATGTGGCTGAGTGGGAAAGAATCACTAAAAGTTTGACTTAGATAATGGGATTGTGGGAACTCAATTCAGGACCTGTGGGAAAGAGCAAGATCTAGTATTTGCAGCAACATGCAATCATAACATAGTTTTCATGCAGACTGATACTTGTAATAAAACAATCACTGTCCTATTGCAAATTAAGTCATGAATACTTTTCCTTAGTGTCCTGTTTTGAAAAAAACTAAATAAAAGCTGAGCTTCCAGTAATTATAGCATTTTGTAAAGTAAGGGGCAGCAAGCCAGCTTCTCTGTACTATGTGATACTTGCTAGTAAAGTGCACAAGTAGCTGTAACTGTAAATACTTTGGTGTGGGTGTGCTAGCAATCTGGAGCAGTGGAAACCTATTCATATTTCTTAAAAGCATTTTCCAGAGGCTTCCGCTATGTAATATCCTTAAGTATGGTGGTACTTTTCAGTGCAACTTCAATATTGTTCAATTATGACCAGGAATCTGAAATTGCTGTATAATTGTGTAAGGAATGTGTGCTTGATCCAAGCTGGAAAAGTTTATTAAGACAGCCAACATGGCTATAAGTTGTTCCAAAGGATCATAAAGCTGGAGATTGCTATTCTTGAGTGGATGGGTGTAGGGGGAACACGATGCTTGTAGATTCTGGAGGAGTCAAATATCAAATTTATTACTAGCATTGGACTCTATTCTTACTGTACAAACCCCCAAAAATACCTTTTTGGGGGAGCAGGGTAACATAGCTTTTTGTCTTGCAGGAGGCGGCACTTTGTCTCAGAGTACACACCAATTGACAGCAATATAGCCTTTTCTGTGAATTCCCATCGTGACAATGGTATGTCTTGCATAAGAGTAATAGATTTATTACAAACTCAGCTTAAGTGCATCCCATTCCTGTGGATGGGCTCTGGCATTTTAGCTTTGTTAGACCATGTAATCTGTTCTTACAGGGCTTTATTTCAGTCTTTTGGACAGTATCTCTCTTCTTTTAGAGTAGTACTTAACCCTAGTTTGCTGGATGCTGAAAGCCCTGGTTGCACAGTTTATGGGTCTAGCTATGCTAATAAGAAGTTCTGGAGAGCTTTGTAGCTGAGGGCAAAGGGGGCAACACAATGGTAAAATCAATTTGATCATGTTCTGACCCATCCCTGTATCCATTCAAAGCATGCCATGAAAGAACTGTAGTCTAACTTGTATAGCAGCTGAGGTAGCTCATTTTAATGCCTATGTATTTTTTTTTTTAGCT
Source organism: Mycteria americana (assembly GCF_035582795.1). Lineage (NCBI taxonomy): Eukaryota > Metazoa > Chordata > Aves > Ciconiiformes > Ciconiidae > Mycteria > Mycteria americana. The sequence goes on along the minus strand of NC_134366.1, from coordinate 123,622,917 downwards.
GCTTCCCACCTTTATTTGCTGTACCTACTGCTATCAAAGATAATTTTGCATTAGAAGGGGCAGTGTTAGGTACAAGCTGTTTTCGTCCCCCTTGACCTCAATCAAGGACTGGTCCCCTGGGTCTGACTGTCAGTGTAGACATAGCTTCTGGTGCTTACTACAAACAGAGCTAGAATACAATTTCATCTTTCCTAGTGGACTTCAAGAAAATGCTGCTTAACTGACTTCTCAAATGTTTACTGTTTACTTCTTGCTCTTACAGGGAAAATTACCTGTGGTGAAAGGCTTGGTGAAAGGTTTGAGAATGGCCTAAGAATGACATTCACATCATGGGGGGCTTTCTGTGTCAGAAATCCACGTCCGGTTATCCTCTTCTCTGTGGTCTTCATTGCAATGTGCTGCTCAGGCTTCGTATATGTTAAAGCAACTACAAACCCTGTAGATCTCTGGTCAGCCCCAAGCAGCCAAGCTCGCAAGGAGAAGGAGTACTTTGACACGCACTTTGGGCCTTTCTTTCGTACTGAACAAATTATTATTCAAGCACCAAACAGCCATCCAGACACCTATTCACCTTTCCCGTCAGGAACAGATGTACCTTTTGGGCCTCCACTTCGCAAAGAGATTCTCCATCAGGTAATTGGGACTTCCCAAGAGCAAAGATCTAAACATACCTAACAGGTATAACCATATGGAGTTGGCTTCCATCTGTAATGCCATGCGTGCATCAAAACAGTCACTAGATATTCATATTAAAAATCCTAGTCTTACTATAAAACCTCTTTGCTGAAAACCTTGTCTTCTGAAAGGTTTGCTGCTGAAAACCTCTTCTGTTAGAGGTAGACTTGTAAGCTAAGTCCTAGTAAGTATTCTTAGTGTGAACATAGAAATAATGAGATTTAGTCATGTGCTTCTATTGATGTGTGCCACTGCCTTTGGAAACTTACAGGGATATAGCATGCACTTAAGTTCTGTCTTGCTAAGGAAATGCTTTCTTGTGCTGCTCTTAAACTATGGTTTGGCTTGTTTTTTATTTTTTCAAGGTGCTGAATTTGCAGGATGCTATTGTTAACATAACTGCTTCTTTCGACAATGAGACTGTAATGCTGAAAGACATTTGCCTGGCTCCTCTTGCTCCCTACAACAACAACTGCACTATACTGAGTGTACTCAACTACTTTCAGAACAGTCATTCTGTACTAGATCACACTATTGCAGATGAGTTTTTTGTCATTGCTGACTACCACACTCACTTCTTATACTGTGTTCGGTAAGCAGTACAATTGCATGTTTCTGTAACTGTAGGCCAGCTAGGTCTTTGTTGCTGGCAAACAAAACTAGCTATTTCTTGCTGCCCCCTTGAACCTTTTGTTACCCCTTTTTAAACTCACAATACTATGTGGAACTGCAGATTAGTATAGCTTGCTTCTGTTTCTTTGTCTTAGTACTACACCAGAAGCTGCGTTTTAATCAGGTTTCAGGTTAAGCTTGGCTTGGGGCAGACACTGGCTCTGTTTTACCTTAACCATGTTTTAAACACCCCTGAGAATTAGAATTCTGATACAAAAGACAGTTTCTAAGCTTTCACTTCAGTTTATAGTTCAGTTGGGTAGAAGCCACTCCTTGTCTTAGAAGCTATCAGGAAGACACCTTTAAAACTGTATTTAAATTCAAAGCAAACATAGCCCAAGGGCAATGTATCACTAGCAGTCTTCTCTCATTTCTCTCTTGATAGTCAGTTATAACACAACAGCTTTTTACTTTGTCCTGTGGTGCTGTGCCTTAGTTGTCAAGCAGAAGCTAACAATTATTGCTGGTGATCTCTTTAGGGCTCCAGCATCACTGAATGACACAAGCTTGCTTCACGATCCCTGCTTAGGAACATTTGGTGGACCTGTATTTCCATGGCTGGTGTTGGGAGGATATGATGGTAGGTGGCAAAACAGTGTTGCAGTTTAAGTCTTGAAAGTGCATACTTGTGTGCTGCCTTAGGCACTAAAGGTGCATTCTCAATCAGCGCACATTTAAATGCACTCCAGAGAAAATGGAGTTTTGTTAAACTTTAAGTAAGGATATTTTAAATAACTTCTCAGTAGATCAGTGCTGAGATTGGAGGCAGACTGCTTGCATTTAGCATTTGAGAGTAGCCTATTACTGGAACATACTTGTCATGTTGACAAATATGCAAGTGTTCAGTCTACTTTGGGCCTGCTAAAGGATCTTTAGTTTTTGGAGACTAGATAAAGATATGAAGTATTTCAAGTTGGCATGCTGGCATACGCATGTATTTTGCTTTTGTGTTAGAATAAAGTTTTGTCACTGATCCGACAAAGGAGTTAAGAATAGATTAAGATGTTCACAAAGGAAATCCTTTCATAATTATTCTGAAGCCAGAATTTTGTTGAAGCAATTTATCCAATGAAACATATCTTGATATATCTATCAAACACAAATGTACTAAAACAGCCCTTGAAGGCAAGCACATTAAACTGTAGATTTTTGTACTTGTTTTGCATAAAACCTAAGTATGCAAGAGGCACCATGTTTAAGAAACCACATCCTGTTATCACTAGATGGAAAGTCATAAGCACTGGTTATATCGTAGCCCTTTGTCTAACCATGTAACGATTTGATGTTGGGGTGCCATGAACATGGTAAATAATGGATGATTACTTTTGAATACAATCTGGAGTGCTTATCAACTTCCATTCTTATTTCAGTAATGTCTTTCTTATTTCAGTAGTGTTTTTGAGGACTCAGTGTTGTTAAATAGATTGCATTTAATGGAGTTGTGGGGATGGGGTTGCTTTGGACAATACGAACTCTAAACTTAATTGTACCTGCCTATACTGGAATGTAAGCTCCATTTTGTAATGCCTGACAATTTTTTTTCCTACTCTATAGATGATAACTATAATAATGCTACAGCTCTTGTTATTACTTTTCCTGTCAACAACTACTACAATGACTCAAGAAAGCTAATGAAAGCCTTGGCATGGGAAAAAGAGTAAGTAGGCTTCTTGTATTCTGAAATGCATGCGTTACTTAGAGCGCCCTTTAAATGTAGATACATGAAAAACTACCAGTGCAGTACAGGTGTTTGTCAGTATAACTAGTTTTTCAGTATAACTCTATGTTTTGAGAAGCAATAAAACCTGTTAAGGACAGACTATACTGGTCATAAGACTTTCACTTTACCTGGCATAATTCATTTGCTTTGAGGAGATAGGTTCTAGTTTTGTAAGTGACCATCTAGTCCAGTAGTACTTGCTGGTAAGTAACTTTAGAAAGGATTTTATATATTTCACTTTGGCTAGAATTAGGCAGGTAGACTCTCCAATCCACTGGATGATTACCACCAGTGGAAAGGTCCAGCATTATATTGTAAGTCTTCCAGATGAGGATCTAAAGCTTTCATCCCCTTCAGCATCTTGAAGAGCTGATGTTGGCTTACACAGGCCAATTGCTCTGGCTAACAGTTTGGATAAAAAATACTGTACTTGAAAGTCTGAGACTAAGTACAAGTATAACTAGTGTCTACCTGTGTCACAAGCACCTCCCTTCAGTTAGAGGACCTGAAATACAGGCTAATAAATTGTTCAAGTTCTGTAAGCAAGCTGCAGTCATATTTCATGTGTGTACTTTTAAGTCTAGCTTTGAGGAAAACTGCACTTATGCTTTGAAATAGTTTACGCTTATGCAAGATATCTGGTTGTCCTCCAGCTCTGGAGAGAACATGGAAGGCATTTCAGCGTAGTGTATTTCTAGTGCTTGGAGAAGAGTTCTAGGGATGTGTAGTCACCACTTCTCTCTTAAAAATGAGGAATGTCCCGCAAAGCGTCTGGCCACAGTGCACTCTTGTACCACACAGATGACTTAAATTTGCCTTCAGCTGATTTCCAAGTATTTCTAATACAAGATGTTTTATCCTTTAAAGTGTGACTGATTCTTACTTTTTTTCTTTTAGGTTTATTAACTTCTTGAAGAACTACAATAATCCAAACTTAACTATATCATTTTCTGCGGAACGGAGCATTGAAGATGAAATCAATCGTGAAAGCAAGAGTGATATTGGCACTGTGTTGATAAGCTATATTGTAATGTTTCTGTACATCTCCATAGCTTTGGGACATATCCAGAGCTGTAGAAGACTGCTGGTACGTGTATAGTTCTCACTGCTATAAACACTGAAGCTGCAGCTTGCTGACTAGTTTTTCTTAGCTTTAAGTGACTGAAATATTTTTGCAGACTGCTCATATTCGATCTTGTCTTAAAGCATTGAGTCATCCTTGGGCAGGAGGTAGGGGGAGCATTGTCCTTCTTGTCATACTTGACAATTCATGTGCTTCATAGCCTCAACTAAGCCTATTTTCACTTGAGATGTGCAGTTAATTTAAGCTTTAAGGCTTGTAGCTTCAAGGTTTTTTTTTTTTAAATATCTGGATCTTCAAAAGAACCAGAAAAGTAAGTTTTCTATTAACAACACTAAATGTAAGAATATGGTTTTTACTTTTGCTATAATCTGTCCTGTGTGATGATGCTGGTTTGGTTGACAGTCATGACAACTTTTTTAGGTGGATTCAAAGATCTCCCTGGGCATTGCAGGCATCCTGATTGTACTGAGCTCAGTGGCATGTTCTGTAGGCATTTTCAGCTACTTTGGAATCCCACTGACACTGATTGTGATAGAAGTAATTCCCTTCTTGGTGCTGGCTATTGGGGTGGACAACATTTTCATTATAGTCCAAACGCTTCAGGTATGTATTCTTTCATACAGACTCTTCTAAATGTGCCTGTTATCTTTGAAGGCTGTTAACTTGGAGCAGAAAGTCTTCTGCATTCCAGTGCTCAGCCCAGTCTGAGCAGCTCTGGACTCTTACAGGTTATCTAGTGGTCTTGAAGAGAGACAAGATTATGTGTGCACCCCCCACCCCACCCCCCCCAAAAAAAAAGAAAAATTAAAACATCTGTTTTTCTCACTGCTGGTTGATAGCAAGTTCCTTTAACATAGTTTCTGGTCCACATACTAATGATGTACAAATGAATAGTATTTTTAACATCCTTCTCTGGTAGTTGTAGAACTCGACTACTATTTTGATCACTCGTAATTTTAGTGTATTGTGAGCAGTAATTGTGGACTAAACTACATGCTTCAGACCAGGGACTTCTGACACTAAGTCTTAGTGGGTAATCTGCTTTCTAATTTGACAGGCTCAATAACCCACTGAAACTGGCACTGCCCCTGGCGAGTGTGTGGTTTTGGCTGAAGTACTGAACTTACTACTGTATTTTAAGTTAAGTTTCAAGCAAGGCAACGGAGGGATGTTCATGCTGCTTTTGTATTAGAGAATCTCTGCTTTTTTTTATCTAACTTATGTTAATGCAGTGAAAACGATAAAAGATGGGTTTGGATGTTTGAAAGTTGTTTTGCGTGGTTTTTTAAGCCACATGAAAGCACTTTCTAAAGTGCATGATTCCTAATTATTATAAATTATTGCCTTAAAACAGAGAGATGAGCGCCTTCAGGGTGAAACTCTGGATAAACAGATTGGCAGAGTCTTGGGAGATGTGGCACCCAGTATGTTTCTCTCATCTCTTTCGGAGACTGTGGCATTCTTTCTTGGTAAGACTTCTGTAATATTTGAAGATAAGGGCCTTATCATACCTGCATGTTGCAAGAATAAATGCAAAGCTAAAATATAAAAACAAAGCAAGAATTTGTAGAGGAAGTTTAGTTGTTCATTGCTGTAATCAAGTTTAAGTTGACCTCTGCTGAGGATAGGCATTGTAGTACTTTGAGACTGGCACAGTTAAAAAGATGTCATTCTGAATCTGTCAAGCTCTTCAGCTTGAAAGGCTGGAGCTTTTTACTGATTTGTAGTGACTGACAAGTCTAAATTTGACCTTACTAATATATCAAATATCAGGGTGTACTAGTTCCTACATTGCATTGTCACCTTGCCACTGCTTGGAAAAATGCCCCTATGACAGACTATGTTTGAGGTTCACTCTTACGGTATGTGTTAGAGGTGTACCTTATGTTGTTACCCTTCAAGTATAAATTGGCCTTCTTTCATAATGAACTTGTTTACTTGGAGTGTTATTTGCCATTGGTTCAACTTGCATTGAGTGGCTTAATATTGAAGCAAGATCTTGCTTGACAGCACTCCTTAACTACCTTCTTATGCAGCCTGCACAAGACTAGTAACTTTGGAATTGAGAAATGTCTTAAAGCTAGTCACTTCTTTGCACAGCCTTAATGCTGTCGAACAGGTCAAAGACAGCAGTTGTAGTCAGGCTTATATCGGCTGTTTTCTTTATTCTTAAGAGAATGGCTCTTTGTCCTGCTAACGCTTCAGTTGGATATCTGTCTAGAAAATGCTCATGCATTTCTTAAATAAGAGAGCTTGTTTGTTTAACAAACTGGGTCACTTCCTTCAGGGACACTGTCTACGATGCCAGCGGTTCGCACATTCTCCCTTTTTGCTGGAATGGCTGTGCTCATAGACTTTATTCTTCAAGTCACTTGCTTCGTAAGTCTCCTGGGCTTGGATATTAAGCGTCAAGAGGTGAGTATAAATGCACCTGTAATTGCAGTGTAATAAAGAAGGCATCTTCTGCAGAACTGTACTAATCTATTTAATCTATTTTCAGAGGAATAGACTGGATATTCTGTGTTGCATCAAAAGCAATGAAGAAACAAGCAGAGCCCAACGTTCTGAGAGCATCTTATTTCTGTTATTCAAAAATCTGTATTCTCCATATCTGCTTAAGGATTGGATGAGACCAATAGTAGTATGTATACTCTGCTTACAGTAAGCAGTCATCTAAACTTGAGCAAAAGTGTAGCGAGCCTGAATGTCTCATACTGAAGAAGAATCTTCAACACAATGAAACAAACAAAGCTTCTAGGATTTTTGCTTTCAGCATTAGTATTGGAATAAGCTTTTGTAACTGCAAGAGTATTTCTAGTAAATAAGGGGCTTGACCTTGGATTGTCCAAGGCCCAGATTTAAGAGCTGCATTACTGACAATCACATCACTCCAGGCATATGTCAAAAATTAGCACATGTTGGCTCCTACACTGCAATCATCTAGAGTGGTGTTGCTGAATCTGTGATTCAGTTTGAGGTTACTGTGCTTATTTACAGAAGGTATTTGGCATTATCTTTCACTGCTGCCTTCTAAGTATAGATTTCCCCTTATGGCTCCAAAGGGAACTTCAGTAGTTAGGTTTTATTGCCACTGTTGTACTAAGCCTGGGTAGCATACTTAAACTAGAGCCTCTCTGCATGGGTGCTATTAACTTGGTAAATTACTTCTATTGCTTGTTGTTTCTCCACAGTTCTCACTTCCATGAATCTGCTTTTTTGCAGATAGCAGTGTTTGTGGGCGTTCTGTCATTCAGTACAGCAGTTATGCACAACGTAGAGATTGGACTGGATCAGTCTCTCTCAATGCCAGATGTAAGTCTTAAGATCGTATCGCTCTTCAGCAATTTGTGGCTGAATTGAAACCTTGATATCTTGTGCTACCTCACCATTATGTAATAGTAACTCAAAACTTTCACTTTAAGGACTCCTATGTAATGGATTACTTCAGCCAGCTCAGCAAGTACCTGCATGCAGGTCCTCCTGTCTACTTCGTCCTAGAAGAAGGGCACAACTACACCTCTTTGGAAGGGCAGAACATGGTGTGTGGTGGAATGGGATGTAATAATGATTCTCTTGTCCAGCAAGTCTTCAATGCTGCAGAAATTGGTAGCTAGTAAGTATTTCATGTTTTTTTCTCTGCATAGTCACTGTAGCTGACCAGTGTGTCCTTTTAATTTAGTTCAGGCTCAGCTGTTGATTGTACAAGTGACACTCTATTGTACTTGCTTTATGCTGTGTTTTGGGGTGGGGGGGGCCAGGGAAGGGAAGAAGCTGTGGCAGTCTCCTAGAATGAGGATAAAACCTGTCTGGACTGGTGGGATATATTCATGTACATGTGTTTGGAAAAGGGGCTTGATCCTTCAAAGAATCTGGGTGTTGCAGGAAGAAAAACTGATGACAACCTCTCAGTACGGTTAAGCTTTCCTGGAAAAGGACTTGCATGCTCAGCTTCTAAACTTGGTGGATAAACTAGCCTAGCCTAGCAAGGCTAAGCAGGAATTGTATCTGGAGTTCAGTTGCTAACAACTGAAGAAAGTCTCTTCCTGATTCCTTCCACTGTAGTTCAGTGGTTTTACTTCAGCCTAACTGAAGGAGAAGCCTTGCTTGAAGACTAAGGCAACAATATCTGGAATGGGATGGGGCATAGAGCCAGACAGGGGAATGGAAAGCTGAGTTTGGCAGTGGAACTTCAATGCAGGGAAGAAGCTCCTGCTATTTGCTAGCTGCAGTGTTACGAGCAAGACTGGCTCTTGGATGGGGTACTGGAGTAGGGGACTATATGGAGAGCTAAGTACCGTGGACCAGAAAGGGTTGACGTGCAATAAATCGGCACTGGAGAGATCAAGGGATGTGTTCTGGAATGAAACACAAAATTACTGATGATGGTTATGTTGTTTTATTAGCACGAGGATAGGCTATGCCCCATCATCCTGGATTGATGACTACTTTGACTGGGTGAAGCCACAGTCATCCTGTTGCAGAGTCTACAATACCACTGGACAGTTTTGCAATGCTTCAGGTATTAGCATCCATCTTGCTGCTAAGGGATTAGCTTGTTTGGCTGTGAAACTTATAAATCACTTTATCATGGTATGAGTCAGGTGAATAGCTTTTCTTACTGTGAGCAGGCACCTCTTGAGTTGCCCTCTAACTTGTTTGAACTGCTGTTTGAGTGAACTTAAACATCCTACAGAATGTCACAGGTTGAAGACAGCCTACCCAGACAGCCAATGTAATGACTATTCAAAAAATAACTTGTTACAAAAAATTTTGATACTTCTGCTGGTTTCATTAGAGCACACAAACTTAGTGCTCTGGTTTTGCTCAGATCCTTCAGTTTGGTATAATTCTCATTGGGTCTAATGTAGATAGTGCACAAGTAACTGAGTTCTCTGGTAGCCCTTGCCTTAGTAGTAATAAATAAAAACAAAGAACTACACATTTTGCACAGAATTTCACGGCTGATCAGTTATTTCATCAGTGAAAATGCTTTTTATGGAATTGTATCCTGTAGTATTGCAAGTCAGAAGTTACTAGTGTTGTGACAAAGAATACTTGATCGTGTAGCTGACCTTCTTCCTGTATTTCTTCAGTCACTGATCCATCCTGCACTCGTTGTCGACCACTGACTCAAGAAGGCAAGCAGAGACCACAGGGCAAAGACTTCATGACATTTTTGCCAATGTTCCTATCGGACAACCCTAATCCTAAATGTGGCAAAGGGTAAGAGCCATATTCTATATATCTTGCTTAGACCAGTGTGTCAAAGATACTTGCTCTGGACGTGTGACTTTTTTTATGTCTGCAAGGTTGGATATCTAATGGCCTTCTAAAAGGCATACAAACATTGACATCTCACCTGTTCTATAGTATTTTCTGAAATAAAACTGGGAAAGCAAATGAATGCATCGTCAACTAAATGGAACAGCAGCTTTCCCCTGTACAAAGAGAAACAACTTCTGTAGTCAGTCTGTTCTAGTATATCCTGTGCAATCTTGAAATGTATTGTGCTCTGAAGCTTTTATCAGTTTTGGAAAGTGTTAGAAACAAGATTATAAGTTATGAAAGCTAATAAATGTGAATGGTGCTCAGTGACATAGACATCTAAAATGTTACTATGTTTACATAGAGGACATGCTGCATATAGCTCTGCTGTCAACTTTATAAACAACAACTCTGATGTTGGAGCTACTTATTTTATGACTTACCATACTGTACTGAAAACATCATCTGATTTTATCGATGCTATGAAGAAAGCTCGGGTTATAGCAGATAACATAACTGAAACCATGGGCATCAAAGAGAAGAACTACCGGGTGTTTCCTTACAGGTATGCTTAGATCTTTCTTGCCTTGGTGACAAATATTCAGCTTGAACTGGGAAAAGGTACTGGTTAATAACATCTTAGACTTGAGTCTTGAGTTTTGTCTAACAGGAGGTAATATAGAGACTCTGGAATGTCTAGTAAAACCACAAAAATACAACTTGCATCCACAGTACTAACTTCTCTTTACTGTGGTTGATAACTAACTTAAATCAAGAAACTTGTCCTTCACCACAAAGGCAGCTCTGGCTTCAGCTTGGGCACTTCCTAGCTTTCATAGTAGGGTTTAATAGTTCTAACAAGCGGATGTGTTGACCTGGGTCGTGGCAAGCTGTAATGTGAATGTATTGACTTCAACCTTAAGTTATTTAAACTTAAAGCAAAGGCAGCAGTGATGTCAAGTACTGCTTGTCTAATGCTTGCATGATTAACATACTAAAGACTCTGTATAAGAGTACCACGATGAAATTGAATTGGAATTGATATCTGTACAGCTGAAATATTAATCTCTTTGCTTCAAAGAATCCTATCCATCCTTATGGTCTCACTGCATAATGAATCAGTTCAGACCCTCTACAGTAGTTCCTGCAGATACCACAATCAGTCTGAGGAACTACCTTCTGGCAACTACTGTAGCTGCTTATATTGAAGTGTGGGCATTACCCTGACTTCCAAATACCACCTGTATTTGAAGTGTTAGTGAAGAGCTGTCATATAACAGCCAGTGTTCTGTAGGAGTCATTCCACTGATGCTAGGAAGCCAGTTCCTGTTTGGTGACTTCTAGAAGGAGGAAACCACTTTATTCTTAGCACAGAAGCTGATCTATTGGCACATTACAAGGAAGATGGCTAACTACAACTTCTGTTCTTTCCACAGTGTGTTTTATGTCTTCTATGAACAATACCTGACAATTGTGCATGATGCTATCTTTAACCTCTGCATCTCCTTGGGATCAATATTTTTGGTGACAACTGTGCTGCTTGGTTTTGAAGTATGGGCTGCTGTTATAGTTTCAGTAACTATTGCTATGATAATCATCAACATGTTTGGAGTGATGTGGCTCTGGGGCATCAGCTTGAATGCAGTTTCATTAGTAAATCTTGTCATGGTAAGTTAACAAGACATCCCTCTGCTTCTGTTTCCAAGTCTTGAACAGTTCTATGTGTCTTCTGTATATATTCATGATGCTGAGTAGTATTTTCTACTAAACTTTGACAGGCAGTTGAACAGCAGTGGAACTATCTTAATACATCTAGATGGTGTGTAGAAAACTGATTTTATTCTGACAACTAGTCCTAGTACTGATAAGATACAGCAATTGAACTGTAAGCTATATTGCATCTGGTGGTGCTTTCTTCTGTTCTGCAGCAACAGTTGGGTTGCTACTATATAGGCTAGGTGCTGTTGCATATCAGCAGAGGTTGTTCATGCCTAAGGTAAGGATATGTAGGTTAGTGTTAAGGCTTCTGCTGTATTTATGTTCTACAGAGTAGATCTGTGACGTGCTAGCACCAGTGTTTTTCCTGCATAAATGGATCATAGAATCATTTAGGTTGGAAAGGACCTTTAAGATCGAGTCCAACTGTTAACCTAGCACTGCCAAGCCCACCACTACACCATGTCCCTAAGCACCACATCTACACGTCTTTTAAATACTGCCAGGGATGGTGACTCAACCACTTTGCTGGACAGCCTGTTCCAACACTTGACAACCCTTTCCATGATGAAGTTTTTCCTAATATCCAATCTAAACCTCCCCTGGTGCAACTTGAGGCCATTTCTTCTCGTCCTATCATTTGTTACTTGGGAGAAGAGACCAACCCCCACCTCTCTACAACCTCCTGTCAGGTAGTTGTAGAGAGCAATAAGGTCTCCCCTCAGCCTCCTTTTCTGCAGGCTAAACAACCCCAGTTCCCTCAGCCGCTCCTCATAAGACTTGTGCTCCAGACCCTTCACCAGCTTCGTTGCCCTTCTTTGGGCACACTCCAGCACCTCAATGTCTCTCTTGTAGTGAGGGGCCCAAAACTGAACACCGCATTCGAGGTGCGGCCTCACCAGTGCAGAGTACAGGGGGACAATCACTTCCCTAGTCCTGCTGGCCACACTGTTTCTGATACAAGCCAGGATGCTATTGGCCGCCTTGGCCACCTGGGCACACTGCTGGCTCATATTCAGGCGGCTGTTGACCAACACCCCCAGGTCCTTCTCTGCTGGGCAGCTTTCCAGCCACTCTTCCCCAAGCCTGTAGCATTGCATGGGATTGTTGTGGCCCAAGTGCAGGACCTTACACTTGGCCTTGTTGAACCTCATGCAATTGGCCTCAGCCCGTGGATCTAGCCTGTCCAGATCCCTCCATAGAGCCAGACCAACAACTCCCGCCCACCCAACTTGGTGTCATCTGCAAACTTACTAAGGGTGCACTCGATCCCTTCGTCCAGATCATTGATAAAGATATTAAACAGAACTGGCCCCAACACCGAGCCCTGGGGAACACCACTTGTGACCAGCTGCCAACTGTATTTAGCTCCATTCACCACCACTCTTTGGGCCCAGCCATCCAGCCAGTTTTTTACCCAGAGAAGCGTACACCTGTCCAAGCCATGAGCAGCCAGTTTCTCCAGGAGAATGCTGTGGGAAACCGTGTCAAAGGCTTTACTAAAGTCTAGGTAGACAACGTCCACAGCCTTTCCCTCATCCATTAGGTGGGTCACCTTGTCATAGAAGGAGATCAGGTTAGTCAAGCAGGACCTGCCTTTCATAAACCCATGATGAATGGGCCTGATCACCTGGTTGTCCTGTACGTGCTGTGTGATGGCACTCGGAGGATCTGCTCCATAACCTTCCCCGGCACTGAGGTCAGACTGACAGGCCTGTAGTTCCCCAGATCCTCCTTCCAGCCTCTCTTGTAGATGGGCAGGAAGTGCCTTGGTGAAACACTCCAGAACTTAGTAACTAATAGCTGAGTGCTGGAGCTCCAGCACTCCAGAAATTTATTGCAGATCTGAGAAAGTTATGAAAGCCCCATGTTACAACTAGGCATATGTTCATGCAAGTCTACCTGCTAGGTAAGTCTAAGATTTGCCAGCTGGTCAACCAATAAACAGCTTGTTTTTTTAAGATTAAACAGCTGAGTTTAACACTTCAGAATTTTTATGGTATCAAATCAGCATGTACACTCAGTGTTGCTCTAAAGCAATGTTATTGCAGCTAATACCTGTAAACTGATTTGTGGTGTTCACTGTATGCACTGTATTGAAACTAGCTTTCTTCAACATTAAGAAACTTTTGTCCTCCAAAACAATCTCATGTTCTGATTCCTGTTTAATCAGATTAATTGTCCATTAGTAATGACTGGTGGTAAAATGCCATACAGTACCTGTAACAGCCTCTAGTAACTGAGTAATGCTGAGCTTGTAACTTCCAACAACGTTTTAACCCTGTGAACTGAACACAGCTGCTAGAACCTCTAGGCTGCTTAAAGTTCTGAGTAGAGACCTTACCATCAAAGCATTCATCTAAATGATATTTTCATGTATGTTTCTTTTCACTCTTTAGAGTTGTGGTATTGCTGTGGAATTCTGTAGTCACGTGACAAGAGCGTTCACTGTTAGTACTAAGGGCAGTAGAGTAGAGCGTGCAGAAGAAGCTCTGTCTCACATGGGCAGTTCAGTAAGTATCTACTGTATGGGGAGGGGGGGAAACGAGTAGCTAAGCTATAACTTTACAGACTATGCCAATATCCTTAAGTCATAAGGATGGCCTTGCCTTTTCTTTTTGGAATACTTGATTAAAGCTCTTTAGAGGTCAACCTAGGCTTCTTCTAGTAATATGGGTGACCAAGACTAAAAATTTAGTCTGTTACTACTACCTAGTAGTAGAGAACAGAGCTAAAAGCCTTAGTTGAACTAGTAGTTTGGATTAACCTTGAATTGTCCCATTAACATTTAAGTGCTTCTCTCTTCCAAATACTCAGAGGTGACTAGGAAAGGTTGTTCTGAATATGGGATGCAATTGAAGCTTTGGGAATGCAAGCAGGGCTCAGTATTCAAGCAGTACTGTCATGTTACTTAAACTAAGATAAGCAACCTGGATGGGTTTGGAATAGACTGTTCTGGTGATACACGTACTGGACCCAGGTAAGGAACTTCACTGAAATGTGAGCTACTTCAGTAATGGCTTTCGTCTGTATCTGCCTGAAGTAAAGTTAAACTAAAACTAGGTGGCTGTACAGATTAGAGTAGACTTTTAATCGTACTGAGCCTGGCCTGTGGTGTCGGTTCTAGTGGGACCAAGAAGTTGAACTCTTCTCCTGAGCAGGTCTCAGATTTTGTTCTAAGGACTAACAGGTAAGGAGGTATACTGCATATAGGAGCTTCAAATTACACAGGAATTTTAGCAAATGTTAAATACTTAAAGCAATGGATTACATAAAGCTCTACTTACCACTTAAACACCTTTTTTTATTGACAGGTTTTCAGTGGTATCACACTGACCAAATTTGGAGGAATTGTAGTACTGGCTTTTTCCAAATCTCAAATCTTCAAGATATTCTACTTCAGGATGTATCTAGCTATGGTTCTGCTGGGAGCAACACATGGACTAGTATTTCTTCCGGTTCTGCTTAGTTATATAGGTGAGATGTGACAGTCTGCTCTAAAACACACTTCAAACAAAAATAGCTAGCTACCTGTGGACACTTTCTCTCTTAAATAGGAAGGATTGCAAGGATAAAAAGCAGTCCTTGACTGTGCCTCTCTGTCACTCAAGTAGCTGGTGTGATGGAACGCAAAGGTTACTGGTGGCAGTGCGAGCTCACCATTACAGGCGTGCTGAACTGAAGCAGGCACAGCCGGCCCCGTGTGGTTGCACTGTGCTGTTCTTCATGGAGTTGGCTGCCTAGGCCCATGTGGCCCAACAGGCAGCAGCATGATTAATGTCTCTAAACCTGGGGACAGGATGGTGGGTGGAAGCAACAAACCTGCATTTGCAGAAGCAATCTTGCTTTGCAGTAAGGATGGTCCAAACACTGTCCTCTTGAATTTGGAAATTCATGCCTGTGGTGTAGTTCTTAAAAGCAGACTTTAACTGAGCCTTACTTAAGGGGGTTAAGACTGATGGGGATTTGCCTACTGCCCTTGCTGCTGCTGACAGCTATTAACAACTGAGCAGAAGCATGTTTCTGAAGTCTCATCAATGTTAAGCTGGACCTAGACAACTAAGATCATGCGTGCTTCTTGATGACTGACTGATCTGCTGTAATGTTAAGACTGGAATAACTCTATTTTCTCTTGCTCAGGCCCATCAGTAAATAAAGCTAAAACTCGTGCTGCACAAGAGAGGACCAGAGGTACGGAACGGGAGAGACTCCTCTACTTCTAGTTTTTAACAGTGTTCAGTGGACTGCATGAACTGTGGCTTAGGCCCAACTCTTCTCAAGAACTGAAGTGCAGCAATGTTCTATGACTATCACACTGTAACCACCACTGACTTGACTCCTGCACCGATTCAACTAGAAGACATCAGCTGCAGCTTTGGACATAGCTTTTAAACTCAGGAAATGCTACGTGTGGCTCATGTAACAGTATTACTAAAACTAGATGTGTTAACAAGATTACTAAAACACTTCTGGTTTCAAGAGGCTGCATCTTTTTCTTCTAGAAACCTAAACCAGCTGTATTGCGAGTTGAATAGCTTTTTTGTCAATGAAACTGAGGTGATGTGTATGAGAATGGACTGCTAAACCACTGACACTAATTTTAAATGCAGGCCAATGCAATCTTTGTCTCTATTTTTAGGGGGAAGCCATCACAAGTTGTAATATTTTTAGTACTATTTGCCAAAATGTCTTGTATATACTTTATTATAAAATAGCAATTTTGTAGTTCAAAAATCTACTTAAATGCAATAAATTAAGTTTATACATTTCACTGGAAGAGTCTTTCAGAATGTTGTGGGCTTCATGAGAGCTTGTTCTCCAAAAACTTGTTTGAAGAAGGTGACATGTTCTTCACAGTGCTCACCTAAGGGGGTCAAAATAAAAGTTAATTTTAACTTTAAAACTCAGAAACTGAGAAGCAAGATTGTGTAGTTTCACTTACCTCAATTTATAAGTACTAATTCTTATCTTTAATGCCTTTGAGTAACGGAGTTTAACAATTTTAAAGCAGTGGAATAGTGAGGTATCTCCAGTCCTGTGACAGGTATTCTTGTGGTGAAGCAGATGTCTGATCTAGTTCCTGTATCTAACCAGCAGATTCACATCTATGAGTTCTTTACTGTCAAGATGTAAGATCTTGGAGTGGGATTCTGTGCCTATAGCCTCTCTGGTGATTAAGAACATGTTGCCAGTGCAAGCAGTTTAGCTTTGGCTTTTAAAGTGAGAGGAACTGTAGTATAAAACAGGCCTTGAATTTTTGTAATCTGGGGGAACAGACAACTGAACTCAAAGGTTTCTTGACCCAGTTCCTGGCTTCAGGAGAAAGCACTAATTGGAGTGAATGGCTTTGCTAAACTAAGCAGTGCAAGCAGCTGCAAGCCAAACAGGTTACTTAATCTGCAAGTTCCTGTTTGGCTCAGTCTCTTTAGTCCTGGGTGCAGTACACAAAGGGGTAAGACAAGTTAACTTTGGAACTATGCTTAAAGGTAAGTCTAAAATACAGGCTAGAATGTGCCAAGAGTTTTATCTTAACAATACAGATTCTGCTGGAGTGGAAGTGAAACAAGTCTTAGGTCTGTTTGCAGAACTGAGTATCTTGGTCTAACTGCTTATTGCTTACCTGGTGTGAAACTAGGGTTTCCCCGTAACCGCTGATTTCTTTGTTCAAAGAATCTGAATATAGTATAGAAGAGCATGTCGTCATCTGCTTGTTTTGCTGCGTCAAGGAACTTGCGGGCTGAAATGCTGTCGTGTCCTCCAATACCCCTGATGAATCTCAAGGCAGCCAAAACTTGGTGTTTGGACAACAGAACTTCCACTATTTCATCATTTGCTGTGGAAAGTCTCTGTGAAGTCAATCACAGCTGTAAGACTATGCTTCTAACAAATGACCGAGATGCTAGCTAGTCACTTCAAGCTTGGTCAGGTAAGCTGTTTGACAAGTCTAACCCCCATGTGAGATGGAGTTACTATAGTCTGAAATGCTTACTTTTAACATGTCCAGAGAGAGCTGATGTGCAGGAGGGTAAATGCTTTCCAGGGACAGTAACAGACAAGCCTAGGGCAAAAGTAGAAATAACCTTAAAATTCTGAAGACTTCCCACCTCCATCACTAGCTTATTGAAGCACCTTGTCTTACATACCAAAGGCTTTGAGTCACTGAGCACATGGTACTGCAGAAACTGATGGAGCATGTAGAACAAGTTGTGTTGAACAAGGGTTTTGATGACCAGCTCATACAAGTAGTGCTGTGAATGCAGGAAGAAGACTATCAAAGGTGCGTCTTAATACTAGTTTTTACAGTCTAGGAGGTAGTGTTGTATAGGACTTAAACACGACTGAGACTGGTCTGAAACTCCATGTAATTTCATGGAGTGAGGTGATATACTTGGCATGTAAGTACTCTACCTGAACTGCAATCTGGAACTGGTTAAGAGAGCGAATGTATTCCATCAAGACTGCTATAGTGAACTTATGAGGTGCTTCCTGGACAAGAAAAAAGTGTTAGGTGGAACTTGTGTAGCTTCCTCTGTTAATGACAACCCTGTAAGAACGGGCATCAAAATACCCTAATCCTAACAAGAAAGCCTTCTGCAGGCTATTTCAAGCAGTCAACTTAAGCTTGCTGCTCTGAGACTGCTGCCAAACTAGCACTCAAAATTAACTTACCTTCTTCTCTGTGAATACAGATAAAACATGTGTGTACATGTCAGACTGGTCAATAACTGCTTGAGTGCGGACTGGCCGTTTCAGGAGTGGATTACTTCTGCTCAGGCCTGCTTCTACCACCTACAAGAAGAAAGCCTTTTTAAAAGAAAACTGTAGTCTTGTAGTACAGTTGTAGTCAGTCTCATCTGTACAGAGACTGTTTTCCACTGAGAACATAACAAAACATGTTTTGTTACTGAGCAAATTCACATCTGTGGTCATGTTATACTGGATGCATTCTCTTCTGTGTGGGCTTAGTATTAAATTTAAAACTGCTTTTAAAAGAAGTTATATAAATGTAGCTGCTGTTATATGCTTCAAAACCAGGAGATGAATCAAACTTACTGTGTTCCTCAGCTTTAGAAGGATTTTTAGCATGTGGCTGTACTATGCGAGTTAGTGCTTGAACTTGGTATTTTAACAGAAGTAATTGAGATGCATCAGAGCTGCATATGTTGTGCAGTGGTATATCAGTGGCTTGGAAACTGTTTTGATAGTTATGGATTCCAAGTTGCTTTTTTAGCCTCTACCCTCTTTCTGCTTTCAAGCACTGGGGTATGTTACTTGTCATGCTGGAGATGAGCTATGCAGCACCTGCCACCACAGAGTGCTAAGGGGGGTGCACAGTACACCTTGCACAGTAGACCTTCTACTATGAGCCTGAGGTAGTCAGGACCTGGGGGTAGGCCTGGATTTCCTAAGTAGAAAAGAGCATGCCTTCATCATGATGCAACCTGAAATGCAAATAGCATCATCCTATCTTTGTAAGCTGCTGTAGCTAAACATGGTTTACCATAGTATAGCTTTGCTCAGCTTCCAAGTACTTCTTATATTCATGATTCAGTTTGTCAAAAACAGTTGCAATCACAGACAGTGATCCCCTTTCTGGCTCACTGAGCACTGAAAAGATAAAAAGAAAAAAGAACTATGAGGAGAAATAACCAGGGGCTTTAATGTTGCCTTTTTCAAAATGTGATCTCTACTCTAAACTTGATTCTAAACTTAAAAAGAAGCCTTCAGTCATGTCAGATATAGTTAAACTAAGGGGGGGGGGGGGGGGGGGGAGCTGAATTCTTTCATGCTGTTAAAAAATTCCCTTAGAATGGTGACTGAGGGTAGTCTAGGCAAATAACATCTTACAGGACCAAGCTAGCTTCAGAGGTGATCTCAAATCTAAGAACAGCTCAGCTAACTTGTGTATTTATGAATAAGCAGTATTGTACTTTCAAGAGACAGACAAAGCACATGAACTTACTTTGAGAGCATACAGATAGGATAACCATTTTGCATTCTTTCCTTTGGAGAAGGAAATCCATTAGTTTTCCTTTATCTAGCAAGAGGTTAACTACAGGTTCAAGTTTCACTTGAAGACTCCAGAGGTAACCTTGATTTGAAGGAGTAAAACAAGAAGTGAATTGCCTTATATAGTATAGCCTAGACATCCAACTTTTCCACCTTTAAATGAGAACACATCTAGATTATGATTTGCCTTCCTAAGTTTGTTTTAAAGCAGCATTACCCCTGAAAAGTTGTAGTAAAGATATGGTCATCCTCAGTTATCACTACCATGAGTAGTCATCTTACTAGGTACATCTGTTTAGTCACTTTGTTTTAAGCTGCTTTGTGCACTGAAGTTATAAGCTAGCCCCTCTTTGACACTGAGTATAGTAGAGTCAAACAGCTCACCACTTACCTTCACTTGCACTGATGATAATATCAGGTTGAAAGACAATCCAAGAAGAAGAATCTAAATGTTAAAGTTCTAACATCCATATTAACATTGATTCTAAACTGTTACTACTGACTTCACATTACTGTACTGAAGCAGATCCCATTAACATACTTTCATTTACTGTTACCTTTTCTTGTAAGGTCTTGAACCGTATTCTTGGAATTGTATCTTAATTTCATGGTGTACCTATTCAGTAATTTCATACATGCATCTCAAATGACCAAGAAATGTGGTACTGTATTATACTAGATTTCCATATTTACAACTCTCTGAAAGCATTACTGTCTCTTATGAAGCATACTATTTTGTCTTGAAGTAAATAATCAGCTAAAGCTGCACTTAATGGGTCAAGGTAACAAATGCTAGCTTCATCTGTGCTTGGTACATAGAACAAGGCTTTATAAAGACTCTTGCACTTGTGGGGTATTTAAAGGATACAGAGTTTACATGGAACAGGAGACTGACTTGTCACAGACGCTGGACCTGCAGAAAAATTAACATCAGGTGAAGAACAGCAGTACTCTGGCAGCTCTCCTACACTAACAAAATACAAACTACAAGCTTACACTGAAAAGGCAAGTATGCATTGTAACATGCCTAGCAGTCCTATAGCATGCAGGCAAAAAAGATATACCCATTTGTGTAGCCAGATCATCTACAAAGAAAATCTGACACTGTGAGAAGGTAAACAAGTTCTTCAAAATATGACTGTTTTGTTTTTCAGCCAAGTGAAATCATGCATGCAGAAGTATTCCATCTCTGGTACTATAATTCTAAGTACATACACTCCGTTTGCTGTATTTATGCATAATCACTTTAGTTTCTTAAAAAGCAAGACTGGCTTGTACTTTCTGATCCTAACCTTTGTTTAATACAAACCTCCACCTGGACATTTATCAGTCATACTTGCTCTTTGACTTCAACGTTCAGATGTTAAAGAGCTTTTAAGGTGCAATTGTTCCTGTAGAAGCATCTTTCTCTTCTATAAAGAGAACCACACTACTTTGCCATATGCTAGTGGAATTATGCTCAGGCTATTTCTAGCTACTTCCAGCTTGAGGGTAATTATCTGCTATACTTCTAGGACAGCAGAACAGAAAAATAATCCAAGAAGAAGAATCTAAGCATTGAAGTCCTAACATTGATCTTAGCATTGCTTCTAAACTTGACTCTAAACTTGGATTGTCTTTCTGCCTCTTTATGTGACTTAGGAAGTTAAATAGTCATGACTTAAGCCAGAAAAGCATGAAGTGCTTTTGAGTACACACACAAGCTCTTACAGCTGTGGCAAAAAAAAAAAAAACCAAAAAACTTTGAAGTGTAAAAGCAAAGTGCTATGGGAAATATGCAACAGCAACTCTTCTGTAGTAGGCACAAGTTTGGAACACAAATTTATGCTCAATTCCTTCTTACCTTTGTTCTTCCTCTCACCCTCTCCTAAATATGTATAATAGAAATGTTAGTAGCCAGCATCCTAAAAACTGACGCACTCTGGTATGCCAGCTGTTACATTTAGATAATCTTGATAGCAGTGTTAGGATATTTATTATATAGTAGCTCTACCTGCTACAGGTATTTGATAGGGTTGTATTGATCGAGGTGGAAGTACAAATTGGTGGATGGTTGTAGACCCATCAAATTCTCCTTTTAGCTTGATGTCAAATATAACTGAAGTCTGCAATTGAGAAGAAAAGAGGAAATTAGTATTCACAAATGTGAATTGCCACCCATTTACGTGTATTCAGGCTGCTTTTCACATTTTCATCTTGTGTTCTCCATTAGAATCATAGAATGGTGTGGGTTGGAAGGGATGTGCTGTGGGCAGGGACCTCTTTCACTGCATCAGGCTGCTCAAAGCCCTGTCCAACCTGACTTTGAACACATCCAATGATGGGGCAATCCACAACTTCCCTGGGCAACCTGTTCCAGGGTCTCACCACCCTCACTGTAAATAGTTTCTTTCTTATATCCAATCTAAATCTACTCTCCTTCAGTTTAAAACCATTGCCCCTTCAACTGTCACTGCAGGCCCTGGTAAAAAGTATCTCTCAGTCTTATATACCTCCTTATAAGAGATTCATGTCAAATTCAAAGCTTAGTTATGAATGCTAGAAACTGTGAGGAAAATTCTCCATCTTCCTATGATATCCTCATACTTCTACCATTCAGTCTTGTTGAACTCAAGTCACTAATGCTTCTACACAGTATGGACCACGTTCTTAGCCTTGCACAGTGGAAATTAGCTTCACTTTCAGTGCTAATGAAACATGACTTCAATTATTGGTATCTACCCTATTCAGTCTGATTTTGTCTTCTGTGTTTATGTAGTCATGTTTATAGCTTGACCAAAATGCTGGAGAATAAGTGCTCTGGGTTAAATGCTAATGTATAGAATTAACACAAATTAGAACTGAAACATCAACTAATCATCCTAATGAGAAAACATGCCCCAGTTCTTGAAGCTGCCCAAGGGAAGATATACAAGAAGCCAAAGCCTCTCCACAAGTTAAGAGCAAAGTACCACTTTAGCTTTACCCCTCACCAAGCCTTGCTACTGAGACTATAGACAAACAAGTTTTACCTATGCTACCATATGCATAAGATCATTTGTGTTCATAGAAGTTTTTGCAGATCCGGGCCTTCAAACTAAAGAAGCCTAAGTTTGTGTCATAGAAACATATTAGTCAAATGCGTGCAATATGAGAAGTTCCCAGGATTAATGATTTAGTATCCAATTTAACTCTACCTCTTCATACAATGCCTTAAAAGCCTACACAGTGCAGCAGCAGAGTGTCATAGGAAACTAACAAGATGACCAAAAAAAAAAGTGTATGAAAAAACAGGCATCAGCAACAGCCCTGATTAAATGTTAGCCCAACAAGATAAAAGGATAACTCTGAATCTCTTATAACCTTATGGTTTTGTTCTTCAAATACTCTGGCTTTTGGCAAAGCTAAGCACATGCAAAAATATTTTCTAGAGCTAACAGGCATCATTATTAAAATCTGCCCATAACTTTCAAAAGTTAAAGCACAACATCATATAAATAAATCACACCTCAGTATCCTGATGATGTACTACCACCAAGTTATCCACAACATTCAGTGCAAACTTTCCAGTTCTGTTCAGCTTTAAAATATGTGTCTTCTTACAGGAGCCCTCTCTATGGAAAGAGATGAGAAGAACCAGTCAGTAAGCCTGTTTAAACTAGAAAAGCAGATGTCTCTTTCATGCATGTGAATTGCCACTGATGTTCTTCATTCTGCTCTTACCTTGGTAAGTGATAGAGGACTACTTCTGCTCCTGTACTATTGGAAGTCCTGGAGTGATGCCTCAAATAGAGAACATAAAGCTGCCCATATCTAATGGGACAACAGGATTAAAGCATTATTTTCAAATAAGAGCTCTACCAGTCTGTTAGAGCCATACATTTTATCCTAAAAGAACAGATGTGAGATTATCTAAGTCAAGTGATCAATTAATTAGAAGTGAAAGACTAAAACAGCACTGGATAAATCACAATGCATGGCCTATACTCATGCAAGTTAGGCATCTAAGAACAACTCTACCAACACATCAGTTCAAAAATGAAGCATTCTCAAAATTTCTGTACTAATCGAGAACAATTTCATGTAAGACTTCTCAGTTAGCTTCCCCTCCCCACCTTGCCCCAACAGAGTTGTTTAGATGCTTTGTTCAAGGCAGTAACTGAAGCACTTTTAAGCTTCAGTAGTGCTGCTAAAACAAGAAACAAGTGCAAAAATGTTAATGTTCTTTTCTCAGCATCCCCAAACTATAATACTTTTCCAAGAAAGGCTTGATTAGTTAGATACATACATTGTAGCCATAGCAATATCTCTTTCAGAAAGGCTGAGCTTGGAGGACTTGGGTGCTGCAGGTAACTCGATTTCAAATTTTGATAGTTTTGACATTGTTCCACTCTGTTAAACAGCAAAAAACCCCAAAGAAATCCATTGTTAAGACTTGAAACAGAAAGGTCTCAAGTAACCTTTCATCAAACGCTGTATCAATAGCACCCCCATGAGGTGAAGAATGGTGATAGCCGAAAAGAAAAAAAGGGTTTGACACTTTTTTTTTTCCTACTGTGATCCTAAACATGTACTTCCGGTATTATAATTTTAGCAGCTTTATCATCTTGATTTTATAACATCAGCTTCAGCTAGCAAAATATTTCCATTTTAATTAAGTCAAGACAAATTCGTATGCAGATCCCATTTACAGTTGGCCTGGAGATCTCAAACAGCAGTTCTCTTAACTTTCTTCCTCTCTTCCAGCAAAATATATGCTCCAACTCTTAAATAACTGCTTACTGGGAAGGGGAAAATATCAGTACCTCCTACCAGTCACAGTCTCCTTTTGTTCCTGCTAACTTCAGAATCTGCCTTATACTCAGAGCATATTCCTGCTCCTGCCCAAGGTTTCCTCTCTCCTCTTCCTCTTTTCCTATAGAATTTATATTTAAGCAAGTTTTCAGAGTTTCCAAAGCTTCTACTGAAATTCCCTTCCCGTCCTCATTAACTCCTTCTTGAGTGTGAAGCGTGAACACTACAGAAATAGATCCTTTGCTAGAGCTCTATTTTCAAAGATTATTTTAGTACAGTACCTTTCTCAGGAAATCTTTAAAGATCACCTTCTGAACACAAAATAAAAATTATCTAGCTTCAAGCTACAACTTGACACAAAATGTTAAGGAGGGGGAAGCATGACCTAAGTCCTTAAAAAGAAAGCTGTGAGAGGCTAGCAAGTTCCACCTAGCCACCTAAGAGAACATCATTTCAGGATCCAGTACAGAGTCTACACAAGATCAAACCAGGAAACCCATTTGAATAAGCTTCTTTTTAATCTCTTCCCTTAGACTACCAGAGAAATCCTCCTAATCCTCTGAGAGAAGTAAGATGAACTCTGTAGTTCTCTTCCTCATTCTTTAAATCATCTTACTGCATGATTAACTTCAAACAGATTCTAGTTTTTACTACACACTTTTTCCAAGCCAAAAAGAAAAACATTTTCCCAGTAAGTGTTGGCGACAGGGAAGAAGACTTAGAGAAATAAATACTGTGAACAAAGCCCTCTCATGCTTGGGACAATAGTTGTTTCTTAAGTGCTACCTTTTTGCTTTCTTTTTCAAATGAATCCACTCACATTTGGAAGGTTGTAGTTATAATCACAAGTGAAAAGCCCTTAATTTTCTTTATTACTGCACTACGGAGTGCAAATGCCCATAGTAAAAGTAAATAATATATACTTATTTAAGTGAAAAAAAGATCTCTTGAAAGATATTTAAGTTGTCAAATGTTGGGTCACTAATTTTTTTTTTTTTCCTTTCTCAAGGTCAACTGTCCAACATTAACTGGACACACCTCTTTCCAACGAGGACATAAGAAAGAGCGAATTACTTAATTTCAAGCCATCACCTAGGAACTGCCTTATAGATTTTTGCCTTGTTCTTTGCTTATTGTCATATACAGATGTGAACACATGCACCTCTTGGAAGAAATCCAGGAAAAGCAATAGAATATTTGAGTGAAGAAGCAGCCTAAAAAAATGGAAGCACACAAAATTAAAAGTTTGGAACATATCTCTTTACCTTGAAATAGAATGGCTGCAGGACATTGCCAAGGACAGTGGTCGACAGAAGAATAACAGAGCTCTCTGGACAATACATGTACCAGTTGACATTAATACTCTGATTCTTCAGAAGTTTTAAACTTCGTTTCTCTGGTAATACCTGGAAACACAGGATATTAGCATTATATTACCATCAGGATTCCAACAGCATAAATGGTACTACACAGTAGCTAGGAATGTTAAGTGAGAAACAGTTAAGTGTAAGGGCATTTACAGTGCTAGAATTAAAAATCAGACACCTGACAATTACAGCTTAGGCCCCAATTTCCTGTAGCTAAGGAACACACATCAAATTCTCCTCAAATTCTAATGAGCTGAAAGGTGCTGTCTCTTCCCCATCAGCCAGGTCTGGGTAAAAGTTCTGTCCATAATGGAGAAAACACCTAGCTTGATACAACTAGTGAAGTTTTATTAAAAAGTTATTACAATATCTTTGCTGCCTTCACTCCCCAGCTTCCTTAGTCTTTTATTTTAAGAACTAAGTATATAAATTAATTTGTTTCATTTTAAGGGCTTAAATAACTTCTCTCAAAAACACACTTATTTTATTTAGTCCTTTTACTTCCAGGGTTGACATTCATAATCCTTTTAGGTGCCAAATACATTGTTCTCCCTCAATCAGGAGGAAATAATGCTGCTTTTTCAGTTACTTTCTTTAGTACTAGCTGTTAGTAACAGTAATTATGTGAAACACCCTGTCTTACCTCCAGGACTGGAACTATTGGGAAATGCACAACTTCGGAGGAAGTTTATAATATCCCTCATCATGAATGTCCAAAAGGGCTATTTATTCATTAGATTTCTCCAAAAACATATACAAAGGAAATTACACGTAACACAGAGGAACTCAGACAATGAGATCAACATAGGAGGAAGCTCCCAATTTGCAGAAGGGTATCCCTGTCTCAGTCAATTATTTGTTCTTCGCTGCATTTTAAGCATGCACACATCCTCCCCAATGCTGATTTGTTTTGCATGAAGTGATATTTCACATTAGATTTAGATACTCATTTCCATACAAGCCAAGAGCATCTATTAATCTGGAGTTCTCAAGGCTTAATTCAGTACTCCTTTATAGAGGGTCTTTGTTAGCTGTGCTAAATAACCTGTTAGTGTTAAGTTCCCTCTGCCCCAAAAAGTATTCCTCTCAAAGAAAAATAATCGTAGTCTGCAAACAAAACAGCAGAATTTCTTTTTTTAGTTGTGCGTTCTCAATCAGAGAGCTAGAAGAAAGGAATTAAAAGATACAGACACAAATTTACGTTTTCAAATCTCTAAATATGTCTGTCCTCCAGGAGTTACTTGTATTACCTGATAGAATTCAATTCCTTGATCTGTGATGAAGACAATTTCTGTAGAACTTGTCCAGCAGAATCCTAGAATATTGGCATTCTTTGTCTTTTAACAAACAAGCAAATAAACACTCTTTTACTTGGAAAAATTAACTATTCAGATAAGCTAATATTACTAAATGAAGAACGGAAGACCCAAGGCAATTTAGTTATCCAATCACTGGAGTTAGTTAGTACTTTTGGCCAACAAGACACCCAGCATGCATCAGCTACTTTTGTAAAGACTTCCAAAACTATGTATGAACACAACTGCTGTATGACCTGAATTTTTGGCAGCATGTAAGATTTACAAGTTTATTACACAGTCAAATTTTCTTTTCACCCTAAATAACCAAGTTCTTCTGGTCCAAACCATACTACCAATTCAACCAACTCCTGACATGAAACACGTGTTCCTTCTGTTGACAGAAATTAAGAACTAAGTGGAAATATTTGCCATGACTTTACTCAGAACACTACCATAAATGCTTTGCTAGAATGGTTTACTCAAACACATAATCCTAAACAATGAAGCAGAGAGTGCTTCAGCTTTAAAGTCTACAGGAATAAAGGGATCTGTGCAAAGCAGATGTTTAAAAATTTACTTTAGCATTCTATTGCCCCAAAATGTAAATTATCTTAGTTAAAAGTTGGAAAGTCCCAAACAATCACAATAGTACTTGTTTCTTGTAAAATAATCATCAAAAAACTAGAAGGGTTGTTTAAAAATACCAAACATAGTATGCAAACTAGTAATAGCTTACTATCACTGATCAGTGAAATTAGGGTAAAACATCCACATTAACATATCTGGCATTAGTATAATTACTGTCCACTGTTTCCATATCATCAGCACTTTGTCTCTTCTCCTTCCCAAACCTTGACGTTTGTTGCCTCCACAGCATTTCTGGTCCTTTCTAGGAAAGAATTAAAGTGACTGGACCAGGAAGTTTTTTTATGGTATTGTTAATACCTGTTCATTTACCTCAATTCAGATAGACAGTAGTGCCTACGTATCTCGTTTACTTCATGTTAGTGTTTTGGAAGGTATCACAATTAGTTCTTTCACACTATCTATCACAATAGAGTAGAGGCCACTAGCGTAACTAAGATTAGAGTTTCACCCAAGCATATAAGCTTTGGACATTTACTTAACTTACCTTACATTCCTGTGTATATTCTAGCTGAGGGCTATCTGGAATAAAATTCAAAAAATCCTGCAAAAACACCCATGAAGTGTGTTAGCAATTATGAAGCACAGACAAGACACATACGTAGATACAAGAGAACAGATATTAGTTTATCAAATTATTTTGCATGAGATATATAGAAGAAAAACTTGACTTACTATATTCCAGTTCATCCCTGCCAGGGAATTCTTTATAGGAGTTGGCTCCCCCCACACTTTTTCTTAAATGATGATACTAGTAAGACAACAATGTTGCCTATTCAGCCTCTCAGGATGATAGAAGAATTTTCACTACAGCTGTTGTTAGCCACCAGACCTCGTCAACTTTTGTCTCAGAGGCTTCTACTATGGTACTGTAAGTAGAAGATTTCCAGCTCCAATTCCCTATCTGCAGGATGTAGGTTTCTTACCACACTCTTCAAAGTTCTCTGCACAGCCAGTATCTTGTTCCCCAAGGAAAACTTGATGCACTTCACTTCTCCTTTGTCTTCCATCCTATACAAAAAGAAAAAGAAGTTATGGAAATATTGTTTAAAATAGCTTCTTGCGGAGCTCTGTAATACACCCTCAAAAAGGCAATGAGAGAGGAAAAAAAAATGTGTAATGCAAATGCTTTTGAATACAACTTATGAGTGTTGCCAGACAAGTACAGGATTCAAAATTCAGACTGGAAGATAATGGCAGTTCACTCTTCAGAAGTCCTGAACACATCCATGTAACAAGCCATGTTACAGAAACATGGCTAAGATTGCACAAATTAGCACCTGAAGTTACTGTAAATGCTCAACTCTGCTGGTCTATGATGTGGAACTGGAAGACTGTGGAACTATTCAAACCTGCGTTTCTCAGTTCCGTCCCAGTGAGTCTGGAGTTCTGTGATACTCACCAACATCCTGCAATCAGCTCCTTTACTTCCAGAACTACTGCTAAGTGACCCAAGCCTACTTGCTTCCCCATTAGGACACATCCTCTAGAAGAATTTCTGACACTAAAGGGAGAGGGAGGCTGCTTTCACATCATGTGAAAAAATAAAAAAATGTCTTCTTACCAAACAAGCATCAGTACCATTGGCATGAATAAGGTATTTCTACTTCCAGTATACGTTATTAAGCCCAGACAAAGAGAGAGCTAAATAGTCAAGCAGGAAAACTGTGGAACCTCCTGAAGTTCACTGAGTATTTTCAGCTCCCTCAGCATTTGTGACAAGGGTAGTCAAATTAAAAAGTCAAATAAAAATACCAACTTTCAGGACAGGCCCTATGTAATACCTGACAGATTGCAGTAAAGACACCTCAACTACAAATTGTTTCATCCATGTCTGGACTGAAGCAACCTTCGAGCAAAAGAATACTTCCTCACATATGGACAGCAGAGTACAAAGAGCCATTGCTCTTAACAGAGGCATATATAAAATAGTTTTCTAAAGACAAAGTAGTTTCATTGAAAGTACTGTTGTCAGATTCTGCAAAAAGCATTTCAACAAAAAAACAGAGATATAAAAGACGACAACTTAAACAAGAAACAGAATGTAAGAAACCTACATGTAGGAAACACTGTGCTTAAATCACAGGCGTGAAATTAAGAAATTATGGTTCTCTACACATTTAAGTTTACTTCATTTTGTTTAACTTGCTAAACTGCATCCTTGGATAAGTCACTGCTGTTGTAGGAATCACAAGTTTGAATCTCCACACTCTCTCACATATATAGCATGTTTTAATAAAACATTGCTGTTTAAAAAAAAGCCACAGCCTACTAACTTTTTTTTCCCCAGAAGACTATAAATTCATGAGGGCAAAGCATAACATCTTAACTGCAAGATTATGCCTAAGAACAAAATCAAAATATGATAACAACTACTTATAAGTTTTATGCCTGAATTACAATAAGTCAGGACTAAGTACCACATACTTTTAAGATTGCAGAATTCTATCCCAAGACAACAACGATGAAGGTGCCTTACCTGAAGGAAATGGGATTTCTATCCTCCAAACCTTTAACAACAACTCCTGTAGCTCCACCAGATCGAACAGCAAAAACCTATAAAAAAGTTTTGAACATATTTGTAGCTTATTCAAAATCATAACCTTAACATGCTTTCTTTTCTATAAGCCATACCTTTAATTTTTTTACTAGATGCAATTTTTGTTCTTACACAGATCTGCCAGTTCACACTGAGATTCAGTAAATAATCAATTCCTTCCTCTGGAGCTCCAAGTTTACTTAGAGTTGACAGGTTTCCAATGGTACTGTAACAGTCTTGTAGGCATATTCTGAACTACTGGGCAAGTTAAAATGGTAAAAGTCTGTATAAGCTTTTCTCTCTCTCTTTTTTTTTTTAAATATTCATATTTTCCTAAGTCAAGTACTATTAAAAGTATCTGAGACACCAGGGCATTGTTTAAAACAAAAAGGAAATCAGCTTGGGGATTGTGAAGAGATGCAACTCAATGACCCAGAAGCTTGATCTTCTCAGAACATGTTATTAGATAGGAATAGTTTAATAGTAATCTGCAGTTTTGCATGTACCTAAGAAGTTTCAGCTGACTTACACTAACAACTTAAAGAATTCATTTTAGCACAACTGCACATATATATGTATAAAAACTATGCATGGCTTGTTGAGCTGGAATAAGATAACATTAAAAAAAAAGTCATGCTGTTACAAACTTTAACTGGCTTAGAAAAAGAAAGTCAGGCAGATGCCTTATTTGTACCTGTTGTATGTGTAGAAGCACTAGACACACAGATCAGGTCTCAGAATAACAGCTATGTTGTTTTGTAATGTTAGCCATGCTACTGGTGCAGTATGCTCATGCAGGAATACAGGTGTCAAGGCTAAACTGCAAGCAAGTCCACAGCGTTACAAGAATGATAAATACTTAAACTACTTTTGCGACTGATGTAGATAGAAAATGAAGGAAACACTCTCTTTATCTTTGCGAGATGACAAGATAGCAAGGACAGATCTCCCAGAAGGCCGTTCACGTGGGAAACTGTCATTGAAATGCTGGTTACAAATGATTTAGAGACACATCGGAAATTGAACAATTTTAGAGTAGCAAGAAAACATGGAGAATTAAATGTACAGTTGCAAATAAGTTTCTTTCAAGTGAGCTCTTAAAAAACAGTTTCTGTGTAGTTATGTCATATTCACACTGTGATATAGTGTCTCCTGACAGGCATGTTTAAGTAATCTTATTTCAACTGGCCCTCAAAATGTAAGTAAAGGATTATGGTTTATAAAGAGAAAGGACATCAATAATTCTGAACAGAGCGCAACAGCAAGAAACACATCCCAGAAATACTCCCCCCTCTCCAAATATGCCACTGATCATGTCCACGCCACACATGGGAAACCATGCCATTTATATGGGGAAGAAAGCTTGAACATTTCAATTCTGTGAATGCTGAGGTCACAGAATGGTGACAGGAATTAGACAGCAGAATGTATCCACATCTATATAAAACTCATGACAGGCTGTGGATCTTTTAGCTATACTGAGTTGAATACTCAGAAGCCCATAAGCATATTAAGGAGAAACATGCTTAAAAGAACTAAAGCCAAGAAATGAAAAGCAAAGCATCCACTCAGGTCCGAGCCACAAGCTACAAGTATTAATTTTTATTAATATACTGAACTTTAGGAATTGAAAAGGGAAAAAATGGAGCTAACAGTGAAGTGTCAAAAGTTTGCCAGTAATGTTGGGACATTTGGAATAGAAAGAAAAAGTGCTGACTCTGAAGAATTCCAGAAAGACCTTACGGCAGTGAGAGTACAGGCAGGTGAAATTCAACCTAATAAATCTATGTTGATGCATTTGAGAAAAAAAAAATTCTACCGCCTCTAGCAGGATGACAGGTTCCGAGCCAGCCACCCAGCAGCTAGACCTCGCACCGTGGCACTTCCACAGAAGGGGAACAACCAGCCTCATGCTCAGCAGCCGAGAAAAGGGGAGGAAATCAAACCCAGGCAGGAGAGCCTCCAGACCCCTCTTCTCGGAGAGGCAACCGAGCAGCAGCGGGAAAGGCTGAGGCCGCAGGCCCGATGCCGCGACCCCAGGCTGCAGAGCCATGCGAGGCACGGAGGGGGCGGCCAGGATCCGCCGGCCGCTCCCTCTCCCCAGACGCCCACCAGGGCAGGCTGGGGGCTCGGCACTGGCACAAGGCAGCGGTCCTCCCTCACACAGCCCCGGGGAAGGGGATGGGCCGAAGCCCGGAGGCGACCATCCGTCGGTCGACAAACACCGCCCGGCAGCCCGTCAGGACGGGGAAGCGCGGCCTCCCGCCGCCCCCGCGGGGAGGGCCCGCCGCCGCCGCCGCCGCCGCGCCCACCTGCTTGTTGGCCTCGTCGAAGAAGACGCAGTTGACGGGGTTGGCCTTCTCGAAGTGCACGGGCCGCGCGCACAGCGCCAGGTAGCAGCCGCCCTCCCCGGCTCTCGCTCTCCCATCTTCTCCTCCTCCCTCTCCTCCTCCTCCCGGCGCCTCTTCCTCCCCCGGCGGCGGCTCGCGGCTCATGGCGGCGGCTCGCGGCGCAAGTCACCCGGCGCAAACGGTCCCCAACGAACCCACCCCACCTCCCGGCCGGCCGCTTCCTGTTTACACTCCCCTCACACGTGACGCGGGACCGGCCTGCCTTAAAGGCGCAGGGCGCCGAGGCAGCGGCAGGAGCGGAGCGCGCGGCTGACGGCCGCCGCCGGCCCGGCAGGGGAGGAAGCGGCGACTCCGGGCTGAAGGGGCCCCGCCCCGCAGGCGGTAGGCGTGCGGAGGGCGGGGCTGCGCCGCCTACCCTACCGCTCTCTTCACAGCCCCGGTTCGCCTCCGCCAGCAGCGTGGCGCGGCGTTGCCGGCCGGGCCCTCCGCCCTTCGCCGCCGCTTACCGCCCACGGGCAGGGCGGGCCTTCGTGGGAAGAGGTCCTTCAGCGCGGGGCCCTCCGTGACCCCAAGCATCTCGCCGCCTGCGCCGTGGGGCCTTCCCTGAGGCGGCCCCGGGCCCGCCGCCCCTTCCCTCGCCCCGTGTTCCAGGCTGTGGACAAAACGCTACGGAAAAAGGCCGCGGGACCGCGGCATCGGGCTCCTCGCGGGCGGGTGTGGCGACCTAGGTCTTGTCCGGAGAGACACCGAAGCGCACATCGGAGGAGGCCGGAACGGCAGAGGCTGGGCCTGCGCAGCCAGCCCGAGCCCGCCCTGCTGCCGGCCCCTGCCGGGAGAGCGGCCGCCGCGCCCGCCGGGACAACCGGCCCTTCCGGAGAGCGGCCGAGCTTTAGGCGCGGGCTGTGGTGCTGCCGGCGTGGGAGCGCCGGCGTTTCCATACCGCTGTGCACTGCCCTGTCACGCCGGAATCCCTTCCTATACCTTAGATGGGCCTCATAGATAGCTAGCCGGTGGCTTTGCTAGCCTCCTGGAAGGAAAATACTTAGACCTGAGACGTGTCACACGGGAGATAAATACGTTTGGCCCAAGCTTCTATAGTGCTTTCTCGAAAAAAAAACCCAAACTTTGGGGGGGGGGGGGGAACCAACTGGTTCAGAGCTCTGCCTTCATTTGTGCACACTTACTGCATCATCATTGAAAGGCAGTCGCTATTGACACTGCTTTTGGGCATGAACCTGCTTTTTAGTGGTAAAATACATCAGAAAGGGAAATTATACTCTGAAAATAGGCCTTATTTCAGGAACAAGATTAATAAAGCATTTTTGAAGTTAAAGTCTGGGTTGTTTCTCAGCATTTATGCTTATTTGTATTTTAGTGGGGATAATAAACTAGCAATGGGGTTTTTTGGTTGATGCATTGCATAATGCTGTAGTTCCCTAGTTCCAAAACCTACAGTATAATTTAGAAATCGTGTGAGAACATAATCAATTACATATTTGCTTATTGGTTTAGAAAGGGAAATAAAGGAAATAAAAAACAGAGGGGGGAGTAATACTGAGATCATACCAATTTAGAAGTTTTCAGACTAGATCAGAGTGGCACAACTTAGTACAGGAGAAACAGAAATTTAGGTACCAGATGCTAACACAGTCTCACACAAACAACTGCTTGCTGACTTGTAACTGCAAAAATTTCACATGAGACGAGAGAAACTAAAGTCACAACTAGGAATGACAAACAGCTATTTGTTCTGCAGAACCCTCCTGCGCCATCAAACAATTCTATGTTAACTAGAGAGGACAAGTATTTCCAGAAGATTTCAAGTGCCTTAAAGTTTATCATTTTCCACAAAATCAAAAATTCATTGCATGTTAGCCAAAAGCTTAGTTAATCCAAGGTCAAAATTTAAGAAATTTTACTGACGTTTAGCCTTCTCCTGCTTCCCCATAGGACAGGAAGAGCACTTTCTACAATTGCAATAGGAATATTAAGGTAGTAGAAAGAGAGGCACGTGGTGGGGGAAATCAGCAGACAAGTATGTAAACACACAACTGGAAACTACTGTGATAGTTTTAGAATTGGCCATTAGAATAGTCACAATGTCAGAAAAGTTAATTAATTGGCTTAATTAATAATGGCTTAACAATGAAAAAATCTAGATTTACTTCTAAGACTATTTGCTTGATAATAATCCTAGAACCTTTTATTTGAACCTTTTATTTGAATTAAAGGACTCAGGACAATGCTTGGTTTAGCAACTTCTTCCTTGTTTTCAATCACTTGACAATGTGCCCAGACGTCTTCAAATCTCAAAGCAAATTCCTGAGCCAGTTTTGCTGCTGGAAGTGAAAAGATGTTGAGGCAATATAATAGCTTTAAATCATAGACTTGAGGACCATTGCTTCATTTATTTGGTTTTTTTGTGGTTTTTTTTAATCTGATAGACAGATTTTAGAAAGAAATTAAAAATGACAGGAACAACTGCATCTTCAGTCCAAGCACAACGATACAAGCAGGTGTCTCTGTGTCAAATGACAGCTCAAAAAAAAACACCCTCCCCTCACTTCCCCTTATTTCTGCTCTGTCTTCCTCTCACTTGATGCAAATATCTGTAACAATCAACATCCTTCCTAGACAAGCACGTTGTAAGGCATTAGCAACTGCTTTGAGATATTTTTTCCCCCCAAGAAATGTTACAGTATCGAACCTTGTAATAAGCCTAGAATAGGACAATCCTTTTCTTTTTAAAAGCCTTCTCCTCTGAAGGAGATTTGGTTATATTTGACAACAGAAGCTGTCAGTCTTCCTGATGGGGTTAGATAACCGTAGCACCTCCCTCTCAGTACCTAGTCTGTTCTTTCCCTGATACCGTTATTTTGGGCAACTGTTTCACTGAGCAATTAGGAATAGACTGAAGTATCCAAAAGACATAAATTCCTTTATTTCAGAAGTAAATGTCTAAGTTAGAAAAGGGAAGAGGATCTAAGTACTAGGATGAAACTGGCAAAAAGGCCAAGGTTGTTTACTGGTTATGTAGCACCCACCAAAACAGTCATTCTTCTATTGTTATAACAAACTAGTGTAGTCCTACCCTAACACTGCTTTAGTGCACAACTGAGGATCAATGAAGGCCTGTATGATGCAAAGAACCACACAAGAATACCACCACAAAATCTTAAGGTTTTACTTCGCCACCAGTTTTCCAACCAAAAAAAATCACTTTCACAGCACACTGTGAGAATGTCACATGTAGTAACAGTATATTCTGCTTGATAAAAGAGCAGCATCAGAAGCAGCAGAGTTAAAAAGAAGTTGATCAGAATTTCTTAATTCTGTCACTACATCAGTCCATCTTTAGAGGTGTTGTTTTGGAGAGAAAAGTTGCTAGATTTTTAGAAAGACTGACATTAAGAATAAAAGCATGAGAAAAAGACAAATTTGAGTATTCTTTTTGCACTAGCAAGCAACAAGCTTTGTTTAAAAATAATGATGATCAATATTTAGTTTTCCTAGTTTATTATTATCTTCGGGGTGAGTAAGAATGTTTGATGTTCTACCCAGGATTTCAGTTTACACAGGATTATTATAGAGAATTTTTTTTTTTTTTGCTTGCACTGAGTTCTTAGAACTACTTGCATATTCAGAGTGAAGCTAACTGAACTTACTCTTTGTAACACAACTTGGATACAGCCCTCAGGATTTCCTGGCATGC
Organism: Mycteria americana; assembly: GCF_035582795.1. Classification (NCBI taxonomy): domain Eukaryota; kingdom Metazoa; phylum Chordata; class Aves; order Ciconiiformes; family Ciconiidae; genus Mycteria; species Mycteria americana. Next base: position 123,587,090 of record NC_134366.1, on the reverse strand, counting down.
CACCAAAGAAGTCCTCTGCTGGTTGGATTCAAATATGTTTCTCATGTAATACCCAATTGTATTTACAGAGATAGTTAGAGCCACATTCCACGTACTTCAAATAAAAAGGTCCAGACTTTTGCACATATAAAGACATTGGTTTGTTAAATTAACATTTTTATCTGATTGCAGCGCATAGTTTGACTTTCCATTTTTCCCTTGGTGGAGAAGGATGAAAGGTTCACTGACATTGTGTCCATACAAAATTTTTAATTAGTTTTTCAATTAGCAATAGGGAAAAAAAAAAAAAAAAAGAGGGACTATCCTAGTGTGCTTTCCCACTAAATACTTCAGATGATCTAGATGATTTAAAAATTTTTTTTTTTTTTTTGAACTAAAAGTTCTGAATCATGGAAAATATGACCACCTCAGCTACATTAGTCTAATGTAACTGGGCAACTGGTGAAGTTGTCAGACCATCTGAAGAGGCAGTGACAGTCCATTCTCACAGTGCCAGCCTGATGCGTGGGCCAAGTAAAAAAAAAAAAAAAAAAAAAAAACCAAACAAACCACTGAGGCATCACCGTATGCTCGCTGTGTTTTCCATTTTGGTATTCCCAGTCAACCACTCTCTCTTGACATTGGTAGCTGACGTTTACCACTGCACCAACATAGTTAGAAGCAGTAAATTCGTGTTTCATTTCGTTAGCAGCTATACACTCAGTGCTATTCATCATATATAGGTGGGTCTCCATCACTTGAAAACATTGACAGTTTCTTTCCATGATTCTGCACATGATCTTCATTCATCTTCTCCAAAGCTTCAATCTAGAGAGCCAAAAATAAATCCATGCTGAAATCATAAAACCACACCTGTGCCAGAATGTTTCTAAACAGCATTAAAAGGTAGCTTTAGATGACTGATCAGGTATATCCAATATTGCTATGTCAAAGAGTCAGTCACATGTATGGAGCACCATACTTTGGAGGTACAGCTTGAAACATCTATTCTCAACAGGTTAGTAAAAGGAGTAGCACTCCGTTACAGTTTCATGCTATGTAATGAAATGCATGAGTTGCAGGGAGAACTGGATGATTCTTAAGACTTCAGCTGTATTCCCTGAAGTACAGAAGCATCCCTTTCTCCAACTCTGAACACCTCTACTGTAACTCAGCCAATCCATCAGCATTGGAGAAATTCCAAGTAACACTAAGATTACAAATCCACTGCAACCATTTTTAACGGTGAAAGTTGAAGACAACTTTATACTTCAATGTTTTGTGCAATCAAAGTAACACAGTACAGTAGCTTATTTTGATCTTCAGATTGTTATGGTTGGATTACTTTCTCTTTTGTACTCCAGGGGAGATAATTGTTGTTACTAGCGACTAAAATCAAAGTCTGAAGTTTAAGGATGGGCTGCTCAAATTCACCTCTATGTAAACAGCAACGCAAGTCTTTCCCATAAAACTTTAAGCACAAAAGATGACATAAAACAAAAAAAAAACCAAAAAAACCCAACCCCACACCCCAATGCTCACAACACAGTCAGTGAGGGAATTAGTTTTTGCTTGATTAACTGGTACATAAGGATTGTGGAACAGTGACATTGCATTCCCTTTATCTCTTCCTCACTTTGAGGATCTACCCCAGGAGTTAACCAGTTTCAAGCTCCCACCTACTACATGCTGGACTAGCATAAACCTACACTGTTATTAGCAATCAAGTGGAGTAGAATTGCCATGTTGTCCTTACTTTAGTTAGTAAATATGGAATGTTTGACAACTTATTTTTATAAATGTCTGATATCAGGATGCACGCCTTGAGGAGTTACAGCCAAAATTTGAAAATTAAAAGCCAAAGGTGACCAAAGATTCCTAGTCCATACTTACATTAGCATGATTTTAGGCTTGAAAATTGAAAATGCTAGCCTAAACTTTTAACTTCAAGTAAGTTAACATCTAAAACATGAAAAACAAGCAGCAGAATAATTATTATTTTTAACTCAGCTTTCCTTTCTCTGTGCAACCTTTAACATATGTAAGGAAAGGCAACAAAGCTAGCTTTTAAACTAAAACAGATCACTAAATTTTCCTTAGCACTGAAAGAAGCAATTATATGCAACATGAAGCCTTCTATACTTGGGAGCAGAGGGATCAGGAAAAGGGGTGGAGAGGTGTGTAATCTGAGTTTCTGAAAACATTTGTACTAGGTTGAAATAATCAAGTTTTGAAAAAGAGATGCAGAATCATTGCTGAAATTATACTCGCACACACTAATCATACAAACTAAACCTGGAGAGTTAAGGTATTACAATAGCTACTATAGCTAGCCAAATTAAAATCTTAGACACAGAGAAAGCTATACCTCTGCTTGGAAGTCTACTTCATTGTCAGCTGTAATATTTAAACCTGAGACAGCATTGAAGAGTTCACGCTCATTAAGTGCTTCTGTCACACCTCCTTTCTGGAAGAACTAGTCAATATAAAAAGCACACGTTAAACACTTTACTACACAAAACAAAATATTCCTTTTCCTTCCCCAAGTTACAACTACAATATTTAGTCAAAATGTCATTTTTGCTTTTGTTTGCTTTCAGAGAACACCATCAGTATGGACAATATGCAAGAGTAATCTTATATGTGGTGGTGATCATTTTTTACGGAGTTGTATCGGCTGATCTTTAGTTAGCTCTGAATTGATTTTTATCTTGGAAAACATTCAGCATAACAGAGGAGTGTCAGATGAAGAAGGCCTACCTGTGAAACATTCCTACAGTCTCTGAATAAAAACTCAAGTCCATGAGGATGTGTTGGCTCCACAGACTGACTGACATCAATAAGCCAGACCTGTGGTCACAGAGAGAGAGCAATTCACTTCGTATTAACATTTCACATTAGATGAAACCTTTCCTTCCCACATTAAGAATAAGCTCACCTTCCCATCATGCCAAAGCATGTTGTATTCACTCAGATCTGCATGGACCAGGTTGCACTCCTTATACAACTGTTGCATCATCTGCAAGGAACCAAATTAATGAATGAATGAAGTACACTATACTCCAAATAAGTATCGTTTGCATGACTATAACAAAAAAAAAAAAAGCCTTTCCCCATCATCCACCCAGTTTACATAATTTTTTTCTAAGTCTTCAATAAAGTTCCATACAGGGAATAGCAGTTTTGGTAAACTGCCAGTAAACAAAGCTTTTATCACTGAGCTTAGCTTTGGCAAGTCAGAAGAATCAGTCTGGTAAACTCACGTCAACTCTGCCCACCAGTTCAAGTGCATGAGACAGATAAACACGTTCTCTAAATAATACCTGTCATTCTCACCCCTAACACACAGGAAATAAGTCTCCCAGTTTTAGATCGTGAATCCTAACTAGTATGTGTATTCACTTAAAACATGGTTGTGTTGCTCTACTGGTCTCAAGGTTTGAGGCACAGACCATTCATATTATCAAGCTCCTGGGTTGGATGGTTGGATTTTTTAATGTCTATAATGTAATAGTAAGTGGACAGTTAGCAGGTACATGTTTGAACCAATTACAGCAGATAATAGGAAAGCAAAGTATCCACCATGCAATATTCTAATTCATTCTCTGATTTCTAGATTTGCTAAAGAGGGGGGTGGGTAGGGGACTACCCACTGGAGAGTGCTTAAGCATTTTAAATTAAGCATTCAGTAAGACCAGAAAGACTTCAGAGAACTTTCTAAACCACATACTGCTTCTAGGAAAGGAGGGCTACTTGCTCATAATTCTTCTACTGCGAAGTATCTGTTTGTCATCAATTTCCAGCAGGTTTTCCGCTCACATTAAGATTCAATTTATTTTTTTTTAGTGCATAATTTCTTATTTATTCTAAGTCATACACTAAACAGCACCAAAATAAGCCTTTGGACTCCATATCTTACAAGTGATGCAAGCATCCTGAAAAGTAAATAAATACCGATTTGTCCTTTAAGTTATTCCCCTAAAAGAAAACACAACCCAGGATTGGAGGAGAAATCAGCAGTCTTACATCAAGAATCTGATAGTAGGCCTTTTTCATATCTTCACTACTAAGTGTTACATCCTTTAGTTTAGGAGCTGGGATTTGATCCTGGCCAATGAAAGACATAACCAAGACGTGCTTCTTAAGGATAACCACTTGAGGACAAGGAATTCCTGCATTTTGCATTCTGTGGATCAGAAAATAGATACCGATTAAGAAAAACAAAACCAAACCCCCAAAACCCTACAGTTCTAGTTCCTGCTTGCTCATTTTCAATGTTAGAGAGCTGTGAGAAACTTGATCCAGAATCAAAAAGTCTTTGAAACAAACCAAATTGAAAACTGAATAAATACATATATTTTTCACAATATTTTATATAGGAAAATTCAGAACTTAAAGTCATAAGTGGGTCTAAAAATGCTCACTGAAAACTAATCACTTTTACAGCTAGAGCCTGTTAACTTCATGAGCTTGTAAATTCTGCTGCCAAATCACTGAAGATGCTGACAATTCATTAAACTGTAAGAAAGTAGAGACTTATTCAATCTGTGCCAGGTTGTATATTATTTAGACTAAAAATCAAATCTAAACTCCTACCCAGATGTAGTGTATCTTCCTTAAACAGAGAATAGGAAACCAACAGGCATTTGGCAACTACACTTTTTTTTTCTTTACCTTGTTAAGTTATGCATTTCTTTCTCAGCCCACATACGAATAATCTTCCGTGGATTCAATTTACTGAAGCGGTCTTTAAATCTGTAGTCATCCTTAATGTACTTGTCACGGTTCTTGAATTCATTAAGAGTTGTTTTAAACACTTTGATGGCACATTCTGGAGGTATAACTTTATCTTCAGTTGCACTTCTCATGGAAAAAGTCAAATATATAACAAAGTTAACTATTCGCACCATTACAAGCAAATGCATGGTTTTGGTTTATTTTTTTAAAATATTGCAAGATACAGCGATTTTTAATATAAGAGAGGAAAAGATCTGATTTTCTATCAAATTTGGAAGCCAATTCAAGTTAAGTTTATAACCGTTCTATGATTAAGCTTATATATGAATGTTTGGGGTTTGGCATTTTGATTATATGTTGCTTATCAAATAGGTTGCATCTCCCAATCTGTTAATGTTTTACTTAAATGTCATAGCTAATAACAGCCCTGTTAATGGATGTACTTGCTTCAAGAAATTACAAGTGAAAAAAGTCTTGCATCAGAACAATAATGGTAGTATCACAATGTTTTGCTAAGCACGACAAAGGTATTGCCCATTGAATAATACTAAGCAAAAGAACACTCCTGAGCATCATTCAAGCAAAGGTCAATTAAAAAAAAAAAAAAGGCAGGCACATCTTTTCTTTTCTCCCCACCCCCAACTTAACCTCTCTCTCGACATCTCTAAATAGATTATCTCTATTTGGGTTTTATTAGTTCTTCCTTAACTCACTTTAAACCAGTGGTGTTTCAATGCACTACAATCACTACTAACGTACTACAATCCTTCCAGTGTGGTAGTCTTTAAAACTGGACTCTTGCATGATTTGCAAAGTGAACAGCATCCCAACACTATTCTCAAGGTAACCCAAAAGTAACAAACAGCACCTTCACTGAACTGCACAGATGGAGCTGATAATACAGCGGTCTATATGGAAAGACAATCTTCAAGTAGCTGAAGATCATCACGACAGCTCTGTAGTCTGGGGCAGTCTGGTGGAAAGAGTTCCTCAAAATCTCAAGACTTCTTTTTTATAAAAGGAATACATATTTTGCCACAGAAAGCTGTAGTGGATTTGTCCCTGTTCATTAAATGGTCTCCAAGGAGGGAAGTGAGGATTTTTTTACTTTACAATTGGTACCATTTGGTTTCCAGATTTTATTATTATCTGCATATACCTGAATACAAACTTCAAGTCTTGGGAATGAAAAAAGTGCAGATTGTTCAAATATTTTTGTGGTTTCTGCTTTTTAAGCCATCTCTGGTACTTAAAGCTACTGTCAGTAACAAACAATATACTTACTTTCCTCCATACGCATGAAAAACAACAGATTCTTTTCCTGTGCTGATGCAGCCTGTGATGGTCTCCAGCATCCCAGCATTGACCATCTTGTACAGAAGTAAACGTGTTTTAGGATCCACTGCTTTCTCCTACAGGCAAGAAATGAATACTCAATTCATTAAAATAATTCTTTGCTTTACAGTGAGTTTAGAGTATTTATATACTGCAAGTGTTCAACTAGGGGGAAAGAATAATGTATTAAGAGCATTCTCTCAATTGATAGAGAGAAAAAAAAAAAAACCACACAAAGAGATGAAGCAAAGCCAAACTGCTCCAGCACTGACATCTTAAGATTTAATACTCTCAGGTGCCTTATCAGCTGTGTAGCACACAGTATTTTACCAAGTCCACAGTACAGACTGTGGCTCAAGACCACTTTCTACAGTGTTTTCCAAAAGTCTTTACAAATCATGAATCAAAACATCCCAAATATTATATTCCTTTTATATCAGTAACAATAAAATAAAGTGAAACACCCAAATTTGAAGAAGTCCACAGCAGGAATTACCAGAGGCCCTGCTCTAAACTCACCCATAAAGCATATCAACTGACTTCCTAAATTATTCAGTCACAGTTTACTTGGTCACCTCTTCTTCCTGAAACCTGCTATGAAGACAGATATTTGTAGCCACATGGTTCAGCTGCAGAGGATTAGTCCTCTGGATGGTTTCTATAAATAATTTCTAGGCGGTTTATTCGTTGTAGCTGATTAAGAGACGAGTTTAGAAAGACAAAGAGAAAAAAAAATGGAAGCTGCTTGCTCTTATTTTGATATGGCTCTCACAGTAATGCAGCTCAAATAAAGACAGCCTTTTTCTAGTAGGAGCTGGCTGATACCACCTCCTTCAGCAATGTTAACATAATATTGCTTAACTGTTTTACTAAAAATGGAATGTTTCAAGAAGTTACCAAAACAGTGTTCAGCTGTTACACAAGATAAAAAGTATAGAGAGAGACTTTCTTAAAGACATACAGCAGTGGAGTGCTCCTTCTTTTCATGGAGTCTTGCACTTCGACGTTCCTCAGAGTATGCATGTTGCTTTAGGGCATTGAAGACTTGATTTGACAGCTTTAAGTCCATCCCGATTCCATCCCCAACTTGGAATTCAGGTGCAAACTACAAGTAAAAATAATAGAAATGTAAGCATTGTTACTAGCAGACACAAAAATTGGCACAAGCAGAGATTTCTCATTCTGATTTGAAAAAACCTAGGGTAGATTAGGACCTATGTGAAACCCACTTTGTGTAATGTCACTATGTTAAAAAACATATTGCTCTAAACTCAGAACTCAAAGTTCTGCCCAAAATTACATGAGATTACCTAACATCCTGTAAAAATGGCACTTGCAGCATTTCCTTATTTGCAGAAGTTGCACCAGTTACATTACAGAAAAACAAAAGGTATGTACTATGGATAAACAGACTGAAAAGCTGTAAGTCAAAAAATTGACTGAAAATAAGTTACTTGGCTCATCAGGCAAAATGAATTTAAAAAAAAAATTAGGTTACACGATAGCTATGCTTCTCAAAAACAGCCTTGGTGTTTTATTTGCCTGTGTACCAAACTTGCTGATATTTTTTTTTTGCCAAAACAGTTCTGTGCAAATTCTTGAATCATGGTCATTAACAAACTATTATTAAACAAAAAACCCACACAACTCAAACTGCCAGTTTGAATAACTAATCCAAATATTGCATTGCTTTCATCCGGTGAAAAAAAATAATAATCAGCAGCATATACAGTAGCACAGATGGACAAGCATTAGTTCTTTGGTTGAATTACAGCATTCCAGTTTTACACACAAAATAAGCTTCCCTAAGTTTTCACTTACATTTTCCATGCGAGCAGTGTTCTTTCTTCCACATACCACTTCATCATGTTTAGTAGTAATGTCTTTTCCTTTTCCTATAAAGCCCTTTCTTGGTGTAGTGGTAGGTTTATCTGCCAGCAGTGAAAAAAATAAATCAAACTTTATATCTAAACAAACGTAACTGATGCTCACAAAGGTTCCACAATGCTCACTAACGCAACATAAATTTATGTATTAAACAGAATAAAATACTTCAATTGTGTGATCTTAATGCAGCCTTCTCTCTTATCCTAAACATGAGAGCCTCTTTCGCTATGTTATGACTGACTTTTATATCTTCTCTGGGGTGTCAGACACACTTGTGGCACGTTAAAGACAGGAACATTCAGTGTCACGTGCAGATGCCCCTAGCCAAGTGTAGATGACAGATATGCATACCCCGCAATACTTTACACGTACAATAGTTATTTTGCCAGATTCAGCCACCGAAGCCAATATACTGGCAGACAGAAGCCTGAAGCATTAGGCAGGAGTGTTGATCTGCTTGAGGGTAGGAAGGCACTACAGAGGGATCTGGGCCCATCAATCCAGCCTGTCGAGGCCAATTGTATGAGGTTCAACAAGGCTAAGTGCCAAGTCCTGCACTTGGGTCACAACCACCCCATGCAACACTACAGGCTTGAGGAAGAGTAGCTGGAAAGCTGCCCAGCAAAAAAGGACTGGAGGTGTTGGTTGACAGCCAGCTGAATATGAGCCAGCAGTGTGCCCAGGTGGCCAAGAAGGCCAATAGCATCCTGGCTTGTATCAGAAACAGTGTGGCCAGCAGGACTAGGGAAGTGATCGTCCCTCTGTACTCGGCACTGGTGAGGCTGCACCTCGAATACTGTGTTCAGTTTTGGGCCCCTCACTACAAGAGAGACATTGAGGTGCTGGGGCGTGTCCAGAGAAGGGCAACGAAGCTGGTGAAGGGTCTGGAGCACAAGTCTTATGAGGAGCAGCTGAGGGAACTGGGGCTGTTTAGCCTGGAGAAAAGGAGACTGAGGGGAGACCTTACTGCTCTCTAAAACTACCTGAAAGGAGGTTGTAGCCAGGTGGGTGTTGGTCTCTTCTCCCAAGTAAGAAGTGATAGGACAAGAGGAAATGGCCTCAAGTTGTGCCACGGGAGATTTAAACTGGATATTAGGAAAAACTTCGTCACGGAAAGGGTTGTCAAGTATTGGAACAGGCTGTCCAGCGAAGTGGTTGAGTCACCATCCCTGGCAGTATTTAAAAGACGTGTAGATGTGGTGCTTAGGGACATGGTTTAGTGGTGGGCTTGGCAGTGCTAGGTTAACAGTTGGACTCGATGATCTTAAAGGTCTTTTCCAACTTAAACGATTCTATCATTCTATGTTCCAAGTTACCTGCCCAACTTCCTGCATAACACCTCCCAATTAGGTGACCTGATTTTCCATACAACTGGTATGCCTCCTTACGTTCAAAAAACCTAATTTAACTATGTCATATTCTTAGGTCTATTAACTGAAGAAATTGTATTGTTTAAAACTGCCACGTACCTGCTCTATAAGGATCATGTCGGGTATCCTGCCAATCAACCTCATCTTCTGAGCTGTCACTGTCATAGGGATGCACCTTCCGATAATTTTCAAAGGATATGGAGACTTGAGAAAAAAAATAAAAAAAGCATGTCCATGATTATCAGGGATTTGCTACTTCCTCACAGCTCTGTGAACTTAAGCAGAGTGCCAAGAATATCTTCAAAGCAAAAGTATTTCTTCTGATGAGGGTACCTTTGCTATCGCCATTGATCTTCTTCTCTTCACGCCGAAGCTGTGCATCATATTCCCTGTCAAATTCCATCTGCAGCATCTGAGCTAGCATTAGGTCACTAGAAGTGTCAATATTTTCTCCTGTAATAAACGGTCCTTCAGCAACACTATGTAAAATGGAAACAGAAATTTAAAAAATTAAACACAGTAACCTAAACAGAAACACCGCTTTATACCATTTCATCACTCTATACAAAAGACTTCATGCAGAGCTGCATAGAAACTAATGGATCCCAACTGCCTGCCCCCCCTTCCAAGCCAACACTGTATATTAATAGAGCATGACTTCATTTCTCTTTGCCACTCCTTTACAATGCAAATATTACTTAAACTTTTACTTGTTTACCATTCTGTAAGAAGCATTAGGCTCTACTTTTAAGATGCCCTTCGTGAAAGAGAAAGAAGGCATGCAGGTGTATGTATACACATATATTTATATATTTTTATAAATAAATAAATACAATTTTTTTAAAAACCCAAACAAACAGTGTTGCTTCTTTGCTCCACTTCACAGAAAAGACCGTAGGCAAAATTTGTATGAGTTTAGAACTAGTAAGCTCTTGGCCTATGTTTAGAGCTTCCAAGTATTAGGAGGACACAGGTGATACATTTGACAGTTCTCGAAATAACATTGTACAGTGTTAACAAGAGTCTCTAAAAGGGAAGAAAAAAAACCCCGTTTCTGACAACATTTCTCAAAATGTAGCTTACAGACTGGCTTAAAGCACCAAAACAATGTGAAGGAAACATCAAGAAGGAAGGAAGGGTGACAGAGAAGAGAATCTAAGGAAGAGTTTTAAGTGGGGAAGCCATCTTCACTGAAAAAGACCTGAAGAAGCAGAGTTAGGAGGTAACAGGCAAAGCATTTACTATATTGCTACGCATTAAGCACATTGTAAGAAAATGCACAAGAGATAGAAGATGGCTTTCACAACTGTGGAGATCACTAATCCAGGATTTAAACTTACGCAACCACTTCAGGAAAAGCAGCATTTTCTTCTTCCAGCTGCAGCTCTTTTGCCAGCTGTTCACTCATGACATCAGCAAGGGAACACGATATTGATGTTGTGTTAGGGGCTCCCCACGGACACTGTAAATAAACATTTTATTCCAGTCAGCAAGAAATGCAGTGACAACACAATAATCAGGATAATTAGCTATCGCTGGCTCTAAAATAAACTCATATAATCTTATAAGAGCTTGTCTTCTACAGACACTCAGGGAAGTATGATGAACTAAAGTACAGAAAATACCTCAGGGAGTAGTTTCATAAACTCAATAGGGAGAACTGCGATTGAAAGGATGTTGATAGTCACTTACTAATGGGGGGGGGGGGGAAGAGTCAGTTTGTCAGTGTCACTACCCTCTGAAGACAGAGGCAAAACCTTCCCAGAAAGTTTGCTTACAAGTGTGTACACACAGTCCATATAAAACTTCTCTTGGAATAACACGATATTAATGGCCTATGCACAGCTTCCTCCCCCATTTCTAGAGCCCTGAAAGGACAGTCATCACAAACATCCCCTCAAAAACACAGAAGCACGCACACAACTTTGCCTGGGGAGGCGGGGTTGGGAAATGATGCATCCAACCAAGTTGTGACTCACTGCCTACCGCCTTGATAACCAAACTCACTTAGATCCAATTCCCTGCTCACCAACAGAGCCTGGAGAGAAGCAACTCATTTATCAGGCTCTAACAGCAGCGCTCTCCACCGGGAAGATATTTGCTAGCAGCACTGAACCACGCCATACCCTGTCCAGCGCGGCTCGTCACTCACTTAGGCAGCGGAGCCAAGCGCTCAGTTTGCCAAATAACCGCGACCCTTGTTTTGTTGACACCACTTCACAGCGTCCTCTCGGCGGCCTCAGCCCGCTCAGAGGACGGCAGGCGGGAGAAGCGCAGCCGCGTACCGGAGTTCCCTACGTGCCTGCCCCCCTGCCGTGAGGGAAGGTCGGCCGGAGACGGTGACCGTGCCCCGCCGTGCCGTTGTCTCCCTCCACCCCCGCGGAGTCAGGCCAGCGGCGGCCGCACTTCTACGGCCCCGGAGGGTCGAGGTGCCGCGGGCGGCCGTGGGGTGCCGGACACAGCCCCGCGGGCCGCCGCCGCGGCCTTGCAGCGCCCAGCCGCCGCCGTTAAGGCCCGTCGGGCCGCCGCGCCGGGCCTGCGCCCGCGCCCCCCGCCCAGCCCGCGCTCACCTTGCTCTGCCAGGCGGGGCCCGGCCCGGCGTCGGCGACTCCCACCGGGTCCATCTGCGCATGCAAGGGCGGGCGGCACGGCGACAGCAGCGACGGGGGCTCTGCTCACGGCAGCGACGCTCGGAATGCGAAACCTTCCGGGTTCTCCCCCGTTCTCTTACCGTCACCTGCCGTCAGGCTCCCCATTGGCCGGCGGCTCGGGGCCTCACCCGCCTTTCCGGTGATGTCACCGGGGCGCCCGTGGCGTCACCGGCGGACCCCGGAGCCTCTGGGGACTGCCTGTGAGTTGAGGCGGCGGGCCGGCCGCCCGCACCCCGGGAGCGAGTGGGTAGCGCTGGGTGCGAGGGCGATGGCAGGCTGCCCGCGGAGCCGGTGCTGACGGAAAAACAAATCGGGTGAAATTAGATCGGTGACGTTTGCTTTTATCTAAGGAAGTAACCAAGGGAAGGGGAAAAACAAAAAACCCATAAGCGAACAAATTCATTTGATCCTGATCCCATAGCTCACTGTAAATACAAGATTAAATACTCCGCATGTGATCTGACACCCATTACACCTCAGTTTTATATCTAATGTTTATCTGGAAAACAGTATTGTGATTAAAATGCCCTGTTTCCAGGACCGGGGCAACTGGATGGTGTTTTGCCACAGTACAGTCATGTCTGACGCCTGCTCGTGCAAGTTTCCCAACAGGAAGGAAGCGATGCCTAGAAACCTCCTCAGACCTGGCTCAGCACCAGCTACCGGAGGTACCTGCAGATGTAGACTACTGTGCCGTCACAGCGCTGTTGATAACCAGAAAACCAGCCCAGCAAAGCTGGCTGGCTCCAAGAGCAGGAGGGGTGGTAAGGGGTCGTACAGCCCCTGCGGCATCACCCAGGCTGCTCAAAGTTCCCTGTTACACACCTAGCAAAGCCCACGCTGCCAGGGCAGGCCCAGCAAAAGCCACTCTCATCGACCGTTAGGCATGCAAGAATCAGCTTGGTCAGCCAAAGTTCATCTAATTTGTCCTTAACAGCCTGCAATGACGTAAGACATTGTGCTCTCCCAAGACAATCTGTTGAGCATTCGCTACTTCAGAAAGTCCCCAACTAAAGGGCGGACGGTTTGGAAGAGGGTAGGGACCCAGGTCGTAACGCCTGCCTCAGCTACGCACAGCCTGCAGGCATGACACAGGCGTGTGCCACGGAGACGGCTTAGGCTGGTGATGCCGTACCAGTGTGGTTCTTATCCTGTCTGCCCTTAGCCCTGGCAGAAAGAGATTATTTCTTTCCCTTTGCAGCCGCCTTTTGCGGTGTGAAGATTGCTGCCATGCCCCCTTCAATCTTCTTTGGCTAAATTTATCAGTTTTATAAATGAGCAGGATGTCAAAGCAATGTCCTGCCCCAAGAAAATCATTACTCTGGCACAGCTGCACAAGCACTGATTAAGAAAATGAGTTTGGTAGTTTTTGATTCAAAAAGACATTAACATTAATATTCCTATGTCTTTTTATTAAGTTTTTAATTTTCAGAAATAAGTCTTCTGTATTAGTCTCTTAAATATTACCTGATTAGGCCTTGATCCCACGACCTCTTACATGAATGGATCAAGCTTTGAACTGAATTATATTAAGAAGAAATGTTCTGTAAAATGACATGTAAACAAAATCATTTGCCACACATTCACGTCTCCTAATAATAATAGTTAAAAATCTAGCTAGGGCAGAAACTCCCCTTCATATTACTTAAAATAATTCCAAAGCTGTATAGCAATTATTTAATATGTAATTCAAGTTAGTTGTGATAAACAACATTGGCAGAAATTTATATCTTCATTCTTAATCCCTCACTGTAAGTGGCTTACAAGAATTCAAACCTGCCTCTGCATCTTGCTGTAGGAAGGTATATCATCTTTGCCTGGGTCTCCCATTTTAATACGAAATACTGCAAGAAACACAGAGAGAGATATCACTGTAATATTCTGCATGAAGATGATACTCCACTAAAATAAAAAGTCAAAGATACTCTTATCACATGCTTACATTAGTCTTTGTAGATACCTGTAAACTTCTCTTATTCTTTTTTAAAGCTTTACAGGCTGAGTTTTTGGCACAATGCAAAGTTACACCTTTGTTTGCAAAGTACACATTTGACATGCTTACATAAACACAGGCTCTGCAAAGCTGTATCACCTACCCTGCCATCTCTACTGCATCTGTTACGGTGGCATGTCAGTAATCTCTGTAGGCCTGGATGGACCAAACCTTTCAGCACCGGAAATCCAATATCTGTTTTGGGCCACCTCCTTGCAAACCAGATAGGATTGCATCTGATGGACCAAAATGCTTGAATTTGTTTTGGTGCAGTGGAGACTGTTCAGCTGTCGTGCTCTGTCTGCTGACTTTTGTCTTTTGAGGCTAAGTGTAGCAGGTTAGACTGGCTTATTTTGTGGGTTGGATTTGGCCTCTGGTCTACCAGTTAGTGCCCCCCTCACTCCCCAGTTTAGGCCACGCTCAGTTCCTTATTTATGCTGCTTTGCTCTGTCCTCTAAAAATAGGGTGTATGTGTACAGAGGGAGCCCTGTACTTTGCATTACCTGAGCAAAGCGAAGGTGAGAACTGCAGAGATAGGGCCTTGCTAATACCAGATCTTGGAAGAACGAGGCTTACCTAGGCCATAATAAAAGAACGCCCAGTAATCGTGACTAGATAGGGCGTGTCTTTCATGGCTTCTCTACCTCCCTGGGATATTTATAGTTTACACCAATGAATCATAGAATCACAGAATCATAGCATAGTTTGGGTTGTAAGGGACCTTTAAAGGTCATGTAGTCCAACCTCCCTGCAATGAGCAGGGACATCTTTAGTTAGATTAGGTTGCTCAGAGCCCTGCCCAGCCTGACCTTGAATGTTTCCAGGGATGGGGCATCTACCACCTCTCTGGGCAGCCTGTCCCAGTGTTTCACCACCCTCACCGTAAAAAATGTCTTCCTTATGTGGAAGAATGGTTAAGTGAAAAAGGACACAGCTTAATTGATGTGAGCAATCCAGCCTTTGATGGGGCCTGGGAGCCAGAGATCAAGGTGAAATTCCCTTGAGAACAGCAGAAGGAGTACTTGGTAAAGCAAGATAAGCGGGACTAAGCCTGGGAAAGTGCTGATAAACCCCCCTTTGTGAACAGTGCGTGAACGGCAACTTTGTACCAATCATATAATTGTTTTAAGCGCGTGGACAAGTATAGTTATCCAATAGAATAGTCGCTGTTAGCGCGTGCTTTGCTTAGCTTCTATATAAACCTGTTAAGTAATCTGAATAAACGAGAACGACCATACTCATATTGAGATTCATCGTTACTCCGGGTCCGTCTCCCACTCCGACATCCTTATATCTAGTCTGAATCTATCCTCCTTTAGTTTAAAACCATTACCCCTGGTCCTATCGCAACAGGCCCTGCTAACGAGTCCCTCCCCGTCTTTCCTATAGGCCCCCTTTAAGTACTGGAAGGCTGCTATAAGGTCTCTCTGGAGCCTTCTCTTCTCCAGGCTGAACAACCCCAGCTCTCTCAGCCTGTCCTCATAGGAGAGGTGCTCCAGCCCTCTGATCATCTTCGTGGCCCTCCTCTGGACCCACTCAACAGCTCCATGTCTCTCCTGTGCTGAGGACCCCAGAGCTGGACGCAGCACTGCAGGTGGGCTCTCACCAGAGCGGAGTGGAGGGGCAGAACCACCTCCCCCGACCTGCTGGCCGCGCTTCTTTTGATGCAGCCCGGGATACGGTTGGCCTACTGGGCTGCGAGCGCACACTGCCGGCTCACGCCCAGCTTTCCACGCACCGGCAGCCCCAGCCCTCCTCCGCGGGGCTGCGAGGCGGCAGCACCGGCCCTTTAAGGAGGCGGCGCCCGGCGGTGGGAGCCCGGTGCCCATTGGCGCGGCCGCGGCGCTACGTGTCGCTGCGATGGCCGCCGCCCGCCGGGCCCGGGCGCTGAGGCGTTCGCGGCGGGGCGTGCGGTGACAGATGTATTTGAAGAGGCCGGCGGGCGGCCTCGCCTTCTGCCTCTTCTATCTGGCGTCCTGCTTCACCAACAAGGTGAGGGCGGGCGCGGAGCCACCCCGGTCTCGGAGGGGCCGGGGCCGGGCGAGGGGGAGGGAAACGCGGGGGCGCTGGGCGGTTCATCCGCTGTAGCAGGAGAGCGGGGGGCTGCGCCTGAGAGGGCGAGGTAAGTGTAGGGACCCAGGAGGAGGAGGAGGAGGAGGAGGGATGGTGCTCTCTGCTTGCTCTGCCCGACTCAGGGAGAGCCGGCGGGTCAGCCCTTCCCGGAGGAGGGCTACCCCACGAGTGAAAAAAACCCCCGGCATTTCAACCCAAAGGCCCACCGCCGCCCATCCCCGTGTGCACTCGTAATTGACAGCGTAGCTGTCTTCTGCGGGTCTCGTTTTTCTGTGTGTGACATCTTTACCCTTCCACGACACATACGTTTCAATACTGGCGTATTTAGGAGAGTAAAAGGGTGACATCGTATTATTCAAACGAATGAAATGTTAGTTACAGAGCCAGAAATGATGCTGCTTTGAAAGCATCAGTGATGCTGAATGTATTTTATTATTGGGTATCTAGCAACCACTGAATGAATGCACAGTCATGCACAGCAGAAAATCTGTTAATTGCAACAATAATACCAAGTGTCCAAGGGAAAAATCCGAAATACTCAAAGCAGTGTAGTAGTAGTGAAACAAATATTAACTTCCATGGACCCTTTGACAGTTTAATTAACCTGCAAATTAAGGACCTGAAGTCTGTGCAACTTAATTGCCTGTTGGTATTGCTGAAAGGTCTAAGCAGAAGGAGAAGTAGGCTGAAGATGGCCACATTGTGAATAAAATTGTGTAGCTTAAACATAGTTTGAAGTAGTTTGTTCACTCTGGGAGGAAGAGATAGAGTAACTACTCCTTGCTGTCCTATTTATTAGAGAATGTATCTGTGCTTCTGGTGCAGATTTCTGAAATAAAAGATGTTTTTGAAGCAACTAGGGTATGGATTTCCAGAGGGAGAGTTAGAGAAAAGCAGCATTTTAGAGGTGAAAATGAAATCTCTTCTCAGCATCGGCCACTGGGTTCTGTTCAAAGGTACACTTGCCATTAAGGATGCCCAGAAGTAGACTGAAGTCCAGACGTGAAGCAAAGTTCATAGGCAGAGATGATACACTTGATTTGACAGACTGCTATGAGCAGTGATTAGTTAAACAGAAAGGGGCTAGAAGAGCTGCCAGATTGCATCATGCATTGGAAAAGGTATTTGGCTTAACTATACTTGAGAGGAAGTTGGAAGGACTTTGACATAGGGCCTCCATTTTCAAACCTGAATGTAGGTTTTAGTGTAATAAAGTTAAAAATAACCAGAATATACACCTTTCAGTTGTTGCAGGTGGTATGTAAATGCAAACAGAGGTATGGACATGTGCAGGTATATCGTCCAGATTTAAAACTCATGTGGCAGTTCAGACAAGTGTATGTGTAACATGACCCTTTATGAATCAACATGCCTTGTCTCTGTATAATGATGCCAGCTTCTTAGCGGCACCCCACACACCTAAAAACTGGACCTTGCAAAGTGCTCAGCACAGTTTCCTCTCTGTTGAAAGCTTTCAGTTTATCTGTTTGCCATTGACAACTTCTGCTGGCTCCTGGAAGGAATGGCAGGTACCTTTCCTTCCCTCTGAGGAAGCTTCAGTCATTCTTCTCCTTTGCAGAAATAGTATTTATATACTTCCATTACGGGAAGTTGTTAGATCCTGATATACACATCGAAAGGCATATGTATTTCTGCCTCATATTTACACATATACGTATGTAGTGGGAAAAGACACGAGCATCCATATGCACAGACCCTGACAAAACTTGCTAAAGCAGTGACACAGAGTCTTTGCTTTTTTTCCCCCCATATATTACATCTCCAAAGGGCTTTATTTTACTTAATATTTGCTTAATATTTTACACAAAATGGTGTGTGAACAGAATATTAGGTCTGTAAGATGAATTAATCATCAGGAGACAATTATGTTAAGATTATTGGTCTTAATTGTGCTAAAGGTTGCCTCTGTGGTATGATATGATTTCAACTTACAAGTGCTTATGTCTTTTTGTTCCTGTTAATCCTTTTCCCATTCAGTGTGATGCATGGATGTGCTCAGAAAGTGAAAGAGCAATTCAGAAAGTAGCCTTCTGTCCATCGTTCAGTGTGTCTGCTCCCATACCTCATGTACTTTAGTGTCTGCTACCTTCCACAGTGACTGGGGCAGTGTCCAGCGGTTCTGGCGTGGGAAGAGAAATTACTGAAAACGCTTTTTGTCTTTTTATTTTTCTTTATTTTGGTAGAAACTTTTTGTGTTTTGTTGCTCTCGTGGTTGGTTGTTAATGTTATAATGCTGTAGGTGTTTGATGTCCATTAATTTGGTATTTGTTTTCCAGTATGTCCTGTCTGTCCTGAAATTTACCTACCCTACCCTTTTTCAAGGGTAAGTACTGTTTTAAGAATACAGTTGTTTGAAAAATTACTTTAGTCAGTAAATGTCTTGCTGTTCTATGCTGAAGCTAACTTTAGTACCTCTTGTCATTACTGGCTTTTGCTGTCTAGAGAGCTTACTTCATGAAGCCTTAGTAAGGCATTCGTTAATGTGTCTTGGTTAATTTTTAAACATCATGATGGTGATGTAATTAAGATATATAGACTCCATAATTTCTCATTTTTCTGAAAGTCTTAACACTTCAGCATAGAAAAGTAGCAATTATAGTACAGCCTGTCTTCTTTGGAAATAGCACTCATGGATAATGCGCAGTTGTGTATTCTTTCACTATGCTAATGAAAACCAACCTTAAACCCATGTTTAGGCATACACAAATACCATGTTGCTTATTTTCATGCTTAGCCTTTGTTGTAACTCTTCATCACAAGTCACTATCATATCTTAATGATTGTAATGAGAAATTTAATGTTTTGTCAAATATCCATATATACCATCAGTGCTGTTAATAATTTGTGAGACATTTAGTGAAAATCTGGCTTCTTAGAGTCAAGACTTCCCCCATTTGTTCTTCTGAGATAATGGTAAAGTCTGCAGACACTGGATATCTTTAATTCCTTTACTGCTGCTTAGCATGGCTTATATTTCTGCCTGACGTGCAGCCCTAGGACTGCAATCAACTCTAGGAATAATTGCCTTGGGAATCTCAATTTTCTTTGAGTGTACTCAGCTCTTTTAAATAAGCAACGAATGCTTTCTCCAGTTCTGACACACACAGAGACTGTCTCTTGGACAAGGCTTTTATCATATGGGGAAAGGGTTTTGAGTAATGTATGTAAAATACAAGTGTGGTGAATCAACAGTAAAAAAGCATATTTCAATGGCAAGCAACTGCCTTATGGTATCTGTGTTACCAGTTATTTCCTTTTTCTATTATTTGGAAATGCATCTCAGCATCTTAATATTTTTCTGTATGTTCTGGCTTTTAAAGGTGACCTTTCCTTGAAAATTATTAAGTGGCTCAGATGCGTTTTCATTTAGAGCTATGGCAGATGAGCAAAGGAGGAAGAGAGTGTTATTCTCAGTTCATGCTGTTACTGTTTGTTGTCATTGTTTTTGTTGCCTATATAATCTAAGACTATATTGCATAGTGCTAAGCATCTGAAACTGTTACTAACTTCAACTTCTGTCCTTAAAACCTGAGACAAGAGGAAATTCTTCACAATGAAATTGATGGCAATTCATCACTGGCTTGCAATAGAGCAGGGTCAAGCCTGCAGCAAACATCAGGGTTATCTGGCTTTTAAGCTCTCATATGCTCCTCATCTAAAAAAGGTGAAGTGAGCTGTGACAGTAGCACTAAATATTCATCATACCCATGTGGACAGTGAGCTTGCTCTTTTCTGACACTGTTCCACTGTATGTAATACTGCATAGAGTGAATATTTGTTTATTTGCATATGTGTGACAGAGATTTTAAATAATTGCTTAAATGCATTGCAATGAATGGGAATAATAAATAAAACCACTTCTATACCTGTTACAGATGTTAATGGGATTTAACACTGTAGTACAGTATCTCTGTCTGAACTATGCTAGATGTTCAAGGATTTTCACCCAAGAAACATGAAACAAGTCTCTGAAAACCACTAGCTTAAGGAAGAAGGAAGCTAATAACTTATTTTAAAGCTTAAAAAAATATCAGTGTGTATCACTACTAATTTTAAGTTATCTGCAAGCATTTCTAAGGCCTCACATACTATTTCCGTAATAGACTACGAACGCCTTTATGGTAGGATAAGTCATTATATAGAGAAGTCAATGAAGAATGTATGTAATTGTTATATACCTTTTCAATGAGAAAACCACAGTATTGTGGTTTATATGCAAGGTTATCTGGCTGTAAAGATGTTCTCTCTAGAGGCTCTGAATCAGAGGCTCATGCGGCATAATGATGTTATTGTTGATGACACTTGGTGCTTGCTACACAAGATGCAGGGCTGGGGGGCAAAGCAGTCTGAGTTTGAGGGAGTTTGTAATCTAAGCCCAGCATGAATAACCATGGGAAGTCATAGAGCTAATGTTTGAAACTACCAGGACTACACACGTCATCCTTGGGGCTTATTACTTCAGCCGGAGTGAGTCTTTGAATCCTAAAGTCATGTTTATTTGTTCTAACAACAACAGTTTATGTATGAAAAGATATTCATCTCTTGTCACAAACCTTGCCTCATTTGCATCTTCAGATCATCTTGGCTGTAACATCACTATTATTATTGTAAACCTTGTATGGGAAGAGATGATAAAATGGGGATTCAGTAACATGACTAAGGTTGTTGTGGTAGATGGTAATTTACAAAACATTTGAAACAGGAGGTGGAAGAACCAGAGTATTAGAAAATTTGGAGGAAATGAAGGCCCACAAAAATGAAAGATTCAAAGGGGAGTAGTGGCATCCCTGGTAACCTGAAGAAACGGTAGATAACTAGAGTCATGGGTGTGCTGTGAGAAATTCTGTGGATTCTAAGGTCATGCTCCACGTGGTTAAAAAGGACAAACAATTTAGAGGTGATGTTTTGTTTCTATTTCAGGTGGCAGACATTAGTGGGTGGACTTCTGCTTCATGTCTCCTGGAAGCTGGGCTGGGTGGAGATAAATTTGTGTTCAAGGTACTGTGGGGTTTTCAGTATCTGCTAAATACTTACTTTCTGTAGCTGGGTGACGACATAGTAACTTTGACAACCAACTTAACTAACTTGCTAAAATATAAGTCGGTGTGTGTGTGTTTGTATGTGTTCTGCTTCACAGGTGTAGGAGAGATCTTGTGTTTTAGTCTAACAAATGTTCAATGATGCACACTTCAACTGATTACTAATATAAAGTGGATTCAATTTAACCTTGGTAAAACAATCAAAAAAGCATAGCCATTAGGAAAACTATAAGGATAACATATCCAACAATCTGTCCACATCTCTTCCCTGGATTATTCTATAGTATTGTAAGAGAAACCTTGGTAATGTTAGTTAAGAGCATTGACACACGCTTCCCCAAAACCTCAGTGCAGCGAAGTCCACAAATGTGATCTGCCTTTTCTCTAAGAAGTGTGTCCCATAAATGGGAATCATTCACCCTTGACTAAGTCTAGCATTTATAACCGCACAGCAAGAGCAGCCATTGCAATACAGGATTGACATAATAATCAAACTCCAAATTGGAAGGTGCTTTGTAGACAAAGATCATCTGCTTGAACTGAGTGTGATGGCAACTCAGAAGAGTTGTCCAGCATACTGTACTCTGCTCAGGTGGATCCATTCTACAGTATGGAACGTGGCGTATCTTTTTTATTTTGCAAAATGTTACAATTTATAAGATGTATGCCCACAGCAATTGTTGAATCTCTGTCTCTGGAGATACTCAGAACTTTTCTGGACAATGACCTGAGCAATGTGACTTGATTCTGAAGCTGGGGAGGATTGGACTAGATTACTGCCAGAGTTCCCTTCTAATGTAACTTTTTTCATCAATTCTGTATTAGCAAGCGACAACTGATGAATTTTCTGTTTGGGATTCAAACAATTGGCTTGCAAAACTGAATCTCCTCATTTGGAATGAAATCCTGCATGTATGTGAGAAGAACCAGGCTAAGCTCTGTTTTCATGTCCACGCAAGTGACTACGTCACCACTGAAACTTAAGTCAAGTTGTAAATGGAAACAGAATTTAACTTCCTAGCTTTTATCTGCAGTGTAGATAAAATGAGGATATTGGTGTAAAAGCTGTCAATGATATTCGTAGAGGCAGGATTAGGGTCCAAACCTTGCTTTAGTGGCAGTTACTGATATATATATTATTGTCAAATGTATATTGTTTATGCAGATTTTGTCTTCACAGAACAGTCTAAAGGACAAAGGAATACAGCCATCAGTAATATCCTTTTTAGTTTAACTTTGCATCACTAGATGATTACTTTTGCTTTAAATCGTGAAATTAAAGAAGTTGAATCTTTTTTCCAGCTTGGAAAAGATATTTTAATTTTTTCAAAACGTGGAAGACATTAAAGAAAATACTGGACAAGAACCATTTTCTGCTGTTGAAGAGGATGTTTTTATCTAAGAAAAGTTTTGGTGATAAATTAATTCGTGTTTTGGCGATGGAGACTTGAGGCCACTAGATGTCAGCACACTATAGGAAAAGTGATTAAAATGCATTTTTGAGAAACCTCTTCATTAGTTTAGCTAATACAGAATGCCTGTTCTAGAATAGACTGAATGAAATGACCAGAATTAATTGACGTGTTTTGGCTATAATTCAGCTAACTGCTTAAGGAGGAGTTTAAATCTATCTTTCTTCAGAAGAATTAGGCACATGCTTTAATGCTTTGCTGAACTGGACTTGTAGCGTATATCTCCTGTATTTAAAAAAACAAACAAACAACCAAACTCCCCAAAAACCAGCCAAAAAACTCCGCAACAAACAAACATGTCTCAAAGCTTCTTTCTACCACTTCCTGTCAAGCTCCTTCCCCCTCCAAATGTAATTTTTCTTAGTACTACCACTGGGATAAGGACATTTCCGCCCTGTTCCCCCAGATGTTGGTCTCTGAATCTGTCTGGGGTTTTTTGTGTGTATGTGTAGGATACTTAAGAGTACCATATCCGGTCCTCAGTCTTGTCATGCTTCAAATAATAAACTGCCACCCATTTGTTTGTTTATTTCTGCAAAGTCTCAGTATTTCTGTCATGTGGACTGATCTCATATGCTTCTTGAGCCAATTCAGGTTATCCCAAAGTGTCTCAGCAGAATTATTTTATTACGTAGAGATCGTTGCCCTTTGTCTAAAGTCCAGAATACTAGCTTCACAATAAAGACCAAATAAAAACATATTACTTAGAGTAATTTCTCTTAGGTTTTGTGGATGTCCTGCTTTTCATCTGCTTCCCCCCAGTACTCCTAGCTGTAAGGGACTCTGTTACCATCATCGTTGCTTCTGAAGGGTGAATGGTGGCTGCAAAACTTGTATCCAAAATAAGGGCTCTGTGAAGCACAGAGGAATATGTGTAGCATCTGCATAACACTTCCAGTGCTGCGATCTGATGTCCAGCTTCTGCCTAACCCTTGTAGGCACATAAGTCCTATGTGTTCTGGTTGGCATTTCTTGTAGTGCTGAATTTTCCCCGTAGCTAAGCAGCAGCTCAGAGCCTTGCTTAAACCAAAGCTCCAAAGTGTGGTTTAGGGGAAGCTACCCATTGACTTTAGTGGGCTTTGGATCTAGGCCTACAACCACAAGCTCATCAGTTCTTTTATGTCACTGAGCTTTCCTGTTTTGCATGTACATCACTGTATTGCCAACATAAGAAGCTGCTAATTGGTTTACATACAAGACAGATTGTTGGTGCTGACACATTATATCAAACATCCATGCATTCTTTTTCAGTCCTGAAATTCCCACTTGACAACGTAAAATTCTACCCTTATATCATGGAAAAAGCATCTGAAGTCCTTTTCCATTGCACTTCACAGTATTGCATTGGAGATGAAGAGATATTTGGGATTCCTACAATTTAGTGGTGGGGAACATGAGAGAGTGTTATGTTCTAAATGAAAGTTCAGTTTTCATCGTGTGTTCCTTTCATCTTACCAGCCCTCCCTTCTTTTCTTCCCTCCCCCTTTCTTCCAGTTGTTGCAGTTCCAGTAGGGTGGGGGTGTTTTTGTTGGTGTCTGATGTGAACTCGTTGGTAATGATGTATGACAGTTTTAGATCCTGGTCTTGGTGAAATTCTATTTGAAGTCAATAACCTTAAAAGGAACAGTGTTTTTATAAAAAATTTTGGTGACTACCCCAAAAAACAGAGCAAATATTTATGCCAGTGAAAGGATCTAAAGATTACTCTGTTTTCGTTACCCTGGGGTTTTGATCAAGTATCTTAGAAAATTATGTATAAAAAAAAAAGAGGAAACATGATGTTTAGGGTTTTTTCCTGGTCTGTGTTTACATGGATCTTTGGGCATGTTTTATCTTCATTCAGACTTTTCTGATTTCATCATTTCGTGGTCTATTTTTCTTGTGTTCCCTGACGTGTGGCAGTGTAGCGGTACCTATAATTATGTTTTAAGTCGTACATGGTAGTTGGAAGTGTAATCCAAATTCAGGAACTACAAGCAGTTTAGTTCCGTTTTGAGAAGCAGCATTATTCACAAACACTTTCTTGACTTTAGTTCAAAGCTTGGGAAGAGTGAATGGGGGTAGCAGTGTCTTCAGTCCTGGAAAGCCTTTGGATCAAGGCTTTAGATCACTGCTACTTCTTTCCTCCCGTGCTCAAAATCTTATGTTATTCTCTCTGAAATTTACCACCTACCTGATCCCTTTTTCCCATTAAGTACCAAGATCGAAAAAGGAAAAGTGCAAATTTTGAAGCCTCTTCTCAGAACTGAAACCTGACCCTGCTGCAATAACCATAGCTAAAAAAATATCAGATCAATCTGTGATGACTTCATTCCTCCATTAGTTGTCAAACTGCCTCTAGGAGTTTGGCTTAGTCAAAGGAGCATCATTAGGAAATCTCAAGAGACAGGCTCCCACAGAGAAAATCTGATCTTTAGGAAGAATCGCTTTGTAAGCCTGGCTGAGAAATGAATGTGTGGGTGGGCAAGTGTATTTGTACATAGTGAAAATGTGTGCTGTCTGTGCAAGTACGCTGTTTTATGCCTTCATTTGTCAGTTTTTCTTCCTTTTACAGCGCATCAAGGAAATTAGTTGAAATTTCTCTCCCTTAAAACCAATAGGAGTAATTCTTATGAAACAAACAATTTTGCAGGGAGAGGAGCCAAGGGAAGAGTAAAAGAAGGAAAATATATCTGCAGATAGCTCGTATCTGGGATTAGATAAAGTGATTAATTTCTGTCTTGGACTTCTTTACTACATGGGAGGAATACTGAACAATCAGACAATGAATTTAATATGCACACCTTTGAAATATATGTACATATATATATGTATTATTATATTCCTTGCAAGCAACTGTTGCTGACTATATGTAAACAGAATGTGGTGAAGTAATGGGAGTTTAATTGTTTTCACAGGTCTGAAATCCTGTCATGGCTTCCTGCTTCAGTACTCTTTGTTGGCATTATTTATGCTGGCTCTAGGGCACTGTCTAGCTTGGTAAGAAACGCACAAGTAGAAGTCAGTTCTTTATTACCTCTACGTTATGAGCAAAGAACATTCCCTTCATACAAGGTGTTTAATGCTGTTCCTGGGTTGGGAGGAAAGAAGGGGGGGGGGGGGGGTTAAATAATACATACATTGTTAATGGTGCTAGAGCAGCAGTCCAATCCTAGAAGTGTAGGACAGTATCAAAAAGCACTTCCGTGACAGTCTAAAGCACTTAGCATTTCTCCAGAGTACTCAGTGTTTTGCAGAACAGATCCCCCGCGGTCTGAATTGTGCAAGTAGGGAAGAAGCTGAAGAAGTTACTAGCTGTAACTTTGCAAAAGGGGGAATGGGGCTGTGGGATCTGTGGGAAATCCTTCCAGGAAAAGGATGAAGACCATTTCAGTGGAAAGCTTTTGATGCTTTACAGGATTTGAAAAAATAAATTGAAAGTTGGAAAGAGATTATGGGAAGGGTTAGATTAATCATTTTTTTGATCCATTTGAATCACAATAACCTGCCAAATGTTTAGAGGATATCAAATCTGCTTTCGTTAAAGTTGAATGCTTTTTACTTAAATCATACAGTCTTTCTTAAAAAAAAAACCCAATGAAGTGGTGACATGAATTTATAAAAAACAGCAATGTTTTACTGCTGTTATGCAGCGTGCAAGGCCAGATTCTGCACTAGTTCCCTTCTGCATTCTGTCAATGCATCTTTATCTAATTCTAGAGCCAGCTCGCTCTTGCCAGCTCCTAAACCCCAAGAAGGATCAAAAGGGAATTTTTGACAAGATTCTGCTTGTAGTGATCCCTTGAACATCCCAGTGGAGAGGTAGGGCAGAAAGGGACGGGAGGTCTCTGTCCTCACGAACAAGGCTGGGGGCCTCATCCCAGACCCAAGTGACCTTTGGAAAGCACAGGCGTGTGCTCAGAACCCCCATGCCTCCAGATTAGCTCTGTCTCAGGGTGATTGCATTTACTTCCTCTTGGTTCCTTGTCAAAGCAAGTTCCATTGAGCTTTCCTGGTGTAAACTGAGCAAAGATCCCTAAGGAGAGCCCTGTCTGGAAACAGCAGTAAAGCCTTGGCAGCAGCGTCTTTTTTTTGTCTGCTCACCTGGGAGGTGGAGGAGGTATGAATCCTCTCTGCTATTTCTTCTTACTTCCTAGTCATCCCGTAAGTTACCTGGTTTCCCTCCTGTTCCTGCTCTGGTTGTTCAAGAGTGAGATGCACTGGAGTGGCAGAGGGGCTGTGAATGGTTTTGATTTGTATCCCAAACCTTTCTTAAGGAGCATCTCCCATTTCTGAATGGCTTTTTGTTGTACATGAATGGGGATTTAGAGGCCTAATTCTGTGGCCATTTTAGGAGGAAAGACAAAAGGACAAGTAGTCTTAGGCCACAGTTACTATGTAATGCCTTGTACTGGGGCTAAATTCGATCCTACATCGAAGCTTTACTTACAAAAACTTTGTGTACAACAATTTTATGACACAGTGAGGAGGAAAATGGACTCTCCCAAACTCATACCTGAATTGGCTCACCTCAGCAGTGCATTTGAATTAAGTGGATTTATTCCTAAAGCAGAAGTTACGTGCACTTTTTTGATCAAAGCCAGGGAGACCCACTTTCAAACACTCCTATATACTGGCAGGGCTACAGTCTTAATCTCTGTTTGTGCCTCTCCCTAGAGGTGCTGGCAGTCTCCCCTGCCCAGGAGTTCAGGGCTGGAACTGGAGGAGGGCTGCTTAGCTCCGGACTGTGATGCATTAACAAAAGTATGCAGAGCTGCGAGGGGAGGTTTGTACAGAGTCTGTTCACCCTGCCTGCCCAACCAGTAAACCTTTCTTTTCGTAAGCATTAAGCCTACTCACAAATTTAAGAAATACTCACATCAAAGACAATAGACATATGGAGAAGGTTAACTGGGCTAGGCAAACTGGAGCCATTGTTGGCTCCAAAACACATTTGGAAGAGCCAAAAACGGGGGGGGGAAGAAAAACCCAATAAATTGGCTTCACAAAAGGAAGAATGTAAATTCTGCTGTCAACTTTCCTTGTGTATGGTTATTTCTTGTATTTCCTATTATTGTGTCAGGCTCAGGATGCTTATGCTAGATACTTCTGGTTTTATGTTCTTAGTTGTCCAGCAACAGGGTTGAGAATTGGTTTTCAGAATTGGTGAAGCTGGGACTGACAACTTCATGCCAGTTGTATTTGTGTGATTTTCATTTGTTGCTAATTTAGAAGTGTTAAAAGTTATCTTGGTGTAACTGTTGTGTTTATGTGTCCACCCAAGTTGTCATTATGACTTAAGATGTTTAATTAGTGATGCTTATCCAGCTTTATGGGAATGAAAAGAAAAACCCAGAAAATACAGATTTCTGAATACAAGTCAAATTTAAGAGATCTTTGCTGCTTATATCGCCTGATACTTAAAAGGCATGGACATCACTGAGAAATTAACTCATTCTCTACTCGTGTGATTTAAATACGATACACAGGTGGGGAAATACTGCTTCCTAAAACTGCCTTAGTCTTTAGATTATCTTAATTGGAGCAGAGAATTGCATCTGTTTCAACTGTCTGAGAAACCATGGATCTGATTTGGAGGAAGTATTATGAACCACTAATTCTGGTTGGGTTTGCCTGGGGCAATGGGTGTTTGATTCATTATTGTTATCACTGGGGTTTCTTTCTTAATGATTTCATGTTGGGATGGTGTCCAGATACCTCAGTGGGTATAATTTCAACATCACTTGTGTATGAACTGTTACATTTCTAGCCTAATTTCGGGCAGGTCTTCCTAGCAGTAACTGAAAGCAATCACCTAAAATCATCTTGCCCATAATTTTGTTGCTAGGAGTCACACTGTATTCTTAGTACCAGTAGACAGAGATGGGAAAATTAATGAGAACTCTTTACTGTGGAGGCTGCAGGTATTTGAACAGAAAGGCAAAACTAGAGGCAGAAACCTGGAGCAAATGTCACCGAGGTAGCTGTGTAGAAACAAACCGACTGAGCACTCGAAAGTGGGAGAAGAAGCAAGCAGGGTCTGCATTTAAAGATGCCTGTGCCATGTAATAGTGATTGGAATGGGTCTAAGTCCCTTTTAGGAATTGTGGCATGGGTTTACAGCTTAAAAAACAAAACAAAACCCAAAACCACAAACATGTGGGACAGCTGTCCCTAAGAGGAGTGCCCCTTCTTGTGTGTGTGACTGTTCTGGTTTGATTTGGGCATTTTTGTTCTCTCCCAATGGCAGCCAATCCCGATGTTCCTCACCGTGCACAACGCGGCAGAAGTTATAACCTGTGGGTTCCAGAAGTTTGTGCAGAAAGAGGTAATTGATCTATTAATTGATACATTCAAGGTACCTCCTGTGATGTAATTGCCCTATAACAAGAAACCTAATTTCTTTTAATATGGGCATTAGTGCCATGTGCTTTTCTAGTCTTGCTGTGATAGCTAGTCATTAATGAGACCCAGAGAGAGCTTCGCTGTTGGCAAGTATCTATATTGATGTTTTCTTTTTCCCTTTAGTTGCTGAAACACTGCAAATGTGTATTGATAGTTTGATCTGCATTTTTAAGACTGGCTTGGTCCTGCTTGTTTTTTCCTTTTGAAAATTAATATTGCCTCTCTCTCATGCCCCATGTAAGATCTCATTGTTTGAGCTGACAGAGGGGAGGACTGGGTCCTTAGATCTAACCAGTATAATATATCTCGTATTTGATATATTGTATGATTATAGATAGATCACATCTCCACATGAAATGCAGGAAAACCAGTGCTTTTTTGGATTTGTTTTGAGTGCTTCAGAATCTGTCCCAAGACCTATTAAAGTCAGGAGAGTAATTCCTGCTCCCTTTAGTAAGAGCTGGGTTTGTTTCTCACAAACTGCATTGAGATCCTTCTTTTTAGGCTATGAAATGCTTTTCTAGTTGACCAGAGAGCTGCTGTGTGAGGTAACACTGAGGAATCATTCATCACAAAGTCATGTCTACAGTGGCCCCTGGCTTGCCATGGAAGGGACCTTCCATTCATTATCTCTGTTGTGTATATAGAAGACAAATAAATGGCCCATGTTTGCTACTCCTTACAAACTGAAGAGGTCACTAAGGTTATGCCTAAGGGACATAGCAGTGTGTACCGTGGCATGTCCCTGTGGCATTGTCCTCTGATTAGTGTCCCTGTAAAGTGTTTCATATTTTCCTTCTAGCTCACATGTTTATGTCTCCTCTCTTGGAAAACAAAAGCACTATGGACAAGGATAATGCAAACACAGGTCTTTCTGGGAAGCTTCAGGAGAATAATTTTGGGCGAAAGGATTGGGAAACTGATTTGGCTGGGGTAGTACCTAATTAATTAAGAATACTCAATATTTGAGTACATACAATACATAGTTTTGGTATAGTTCAAGTTAAGTTTGAGGACCAGGTATAAAGTTCATGTCTGGTTTTAGGTTTAGCTGCTGGTAAGTAATCAGAAAATATAAATCAAGTTGAAGTAGGCTAATATGTAGTCCTGGTTCTTTTTTTCAAATTAAATTTGCTAAGCAGTGCTCAAACATAATGGGCTGTTGAATGTTGCTCACTGGATTTTTAATGTGTTTGGTGCAGTAAGATCAGCTGTCATCACTTTCCTGTTTTTGGAAGGAGAAAGCACTATTTCACTGTTTTTATTTTTAAATTTTAATTTTTTTAATCATACTTTCTTTTTTACAGCAGACCTCTCATCTGAAAGTCTGTAGGTAAGCTTCTAAAACTGCTCAGATTCAGATTCTGACTTGTTTTGGCTTCAGCTTCTGTATTTGCTTCAGATAATGGCACACCAAAACAATGAAGAATGTGAGGCCCAATCCTGTGGGCGGTGAGCCTAAATTGCAACATAGGATTAATTAAATATTTTTAAAATGTATTTTCTTTTAATTTTTGTTAACAATTGAGTAAATAGATACATTTTTTCTCCTTATAAAAATTAAAAAAAAAGGCAGAAGGCCAGTCTTCCTGAATAACAAAGCAGTGCTTTTAAGTATGTTTTTGGAAAGGAGATAGAAATCAGGTTTGAAGTTCCAGTGGGTAATCTTAAACAGTAAGAGAAAGATAGTTAATGTGATAGAAAATAGCTAAAAATGCCTTTCCTAAGAAGGAAAAAGTGAGTGATACCCAGTTCTGCTAGTATCATTTACATTAAGCTACATAACCTACCAACCCTCATTGGCCCTAGTTTAGGCTTCAAAAAGGAGATAGAAAGGGACAAACAGAAGTCGGCCAGTCGTGTATTAAAAGTTTCATTCTTCCTCCCCATCCCCTTGAAGAGCACATATTTGCTGTCCTCCACATTCTGTAATCTTTTAGCTGTACTTAGAGTGGGTAATGTTGGGGTTTTATTTAGTGTACTTAGAGGCACCACCTTCCTAATTTCTTCCTGTTGTTTCCATTATCTGACTTATTGTGGCCTTGTTTTCACCACTGGATTATTGTCAAGGATACCAGGGTTTTTATCATCTTTATTCTGTCTTTTCCTATGCCCCTAGAGAGCAGGAAAATAAGCTGCAAAAGCAAATGTTTGTTATTATTAATAGTGACAGTCCACAGAAATTCCACATCAGTGTATTCAGTGTAGCCTGTAGAAATACTGACTCAACTACAGGTTAAGAATTTATTTAGTCCAAGTCAGCGGACTAGGGGAGGATTTGTGCTGTCCTTAAGCTATTTCTAGCGTAATACCACCACTCACTCCCAGTTTGCTCTGTGTTCTGGAGTTACACCATAACTTTTAATGGAGTCACCTCTGCTGGAATT
The DNA here is from genome assembly GCF_035582795.1 of Mycteria americana. NCBI lineage: Eukaryota > Metazoa > Chordata > Aves > Ciconiiformes > Ciconiidae > Mycteria > Mycteria americana. The sequence continues at coordinate 123,555,762 of NC_134366.1, read as the reverse complement.
GTTGTAATAGGCAATTCACCTTAAGGAAAGAACTTTTTGGTAGCCGTTCAAATCCAGAAATTGGTTGATTTTGGCTTTCTGAAGCAGCCTAGGGAACCTAGATGGCAAGTGAAGAGTAATATTCCCTACCAAAAAACTTGTTTTCATCACTGCTGAGATGTTTTGTGCTGCTTCTCTTCTCATACAACTTTGCTGTGTACAAGTTATGAAGAATGCATGATGTAAAACCTCATTTTGGTGGCAGAAATTACTTTTTAAATATGGAATAAAAATTAAACAAATGAAATGTCAGTGTAAAATTGAGCGGAATTGCCTATACTTTGCTGAGAGTACGAATCCAGGTTGAGATTTTGGTCTTACTTGTTTTTTTTTTCTCTTCTCCACAGTGTGCTATTCCTCCTGGTAGCAGCAGTGTGCCTTCCTTTATGTGACACACAGGTGAGCTCTGCTTTGTGAAGCAGCTCTAGTTAGACCTTGATGTTTGACATCTTGTTAGCACATGAGGGATGCAGCTTTTACTTGTAAGCTAGGGTGGTATTCCTGTGAAGGGATTGTAAATGTTGCCTATTGCTGCATTGTAGTCTTGCTGGTTTTAATGTGTTTGCATCATGGTAAAACCTCTGAGCAGTGCAGACATGCAGCTCTTTGGTGAAGCTGGTGGCTGGGGAAACCATAGTTAACTTCATATAGGGCTTAGAGCAAGTCACTTAGGTTTGAATTAATCGCATGTACTTTCAGGAGGTTCCTAAATTAGCTTTGTAATCACTCTACACACTTTCTGTAGCTACTGGATAAAGAAAGGAAGTACCTCCAGAGAGTAGCTCAGTCCAGCAAAAATCTATTCCTTGGAGGTGCTTTTCTCTTTTGGAGACTTAGGAAGGCTGCTTCCTTGTTTTAGATACTTTAGTTAATATCTGAAGTCAGGTGGGATGAATCTAGGAATCTAGGAACTTGTCTGGATGCATCTGATCGAATGTAGCCATCAGAAGTGTTGCACCTGTGCTAGCTCCCTTCATAGCCATGGTGCAGTGCAGGAACTTCTGGTGTATAATTCATCTCCCCTGGAGACAGACGTCTAAAATATGCCAGGTGAACTCCTCTCAAAAATGTTTATTTTTCCCCATTGATTGTGAAGAGAGCCTACCTTGCTCAGAGGCAGATGTCTGTTTAAAGCACTCTTTTGGATACTCTGTGGTTAGTGAGAGCCTTGGGGAGAGACACTGCTTAGCTGCTGCAGGGGCTGAGAGGGGAAAGGAGACAAGGCAAAAACCTTGGTGATGTTCCTCTGATCCTCTTGTCCCCCCGACTGCCAATGCAAGCCTAAACAGACTGGGGTCCATATTCTCAGATGGTTTAAAATGGTGTATATATCTGAAAGAAACAGAGCTATCCTTGCCAAGACTAGCTGAGAGCCTGGGTAAACGGCATATGCCAGGTCTCTAAGCAGGACAGGAAAAACTTTAGTCTTCTTAGTCTTCTTTAGTCGTCTTCTCGTTCTTTGTAGCATAGCTCCTGCTCGCTGTACTTGCTTGGTGAAGCTCACTGCAGGGAAACAGTGATACATATGTTTCAATGACTGTGCATTTATTTATGTAGATGTTCTTTATTGCAGTTTGATCCAAATGGTTATTTATGGGCTCTAATTCACTTGATCTGTGTTGGTAAGTCATTTTCTTTTGGAAAAAGAATTAGGAAGAGTAAATGTGTTGGAGAACCAAATCAACTTTATTATGAAGTTACTGATATTTAAGGTTCTTGATGTAAGAAACACTTGGAAAGAATGGAGAAGCTCAGTAAAGATAAGAAAGTGGTTCCTTTTATAGCTTTTACATTGAAAACAACAACAGAATAAACTAGATATTGCAGTCAGTTAATAGTGGATGAGAAAATGTATGTACAATTTTAATCAGCACTAAGCTTTTCTGGGAGTTTTTGATGGTTGCCTACTAAGAGACACTTCTTTCTGAGGGGAGAAGAAACATGAAAAAATCCAAGCAATAACTTGTAGTTGGAGCTTTATTGCACACACTGATTTTATTTAAAAACTTACAAAAATATTCTAAAATATCATGGAATGTTCTCCCAGAGGAAGGATGTTGAAATGTTGGGGTTTTTTATGCAATCATATGCATTTAAAAAAAATTTTAACAATGAGTTGCATAACCTGTCAGGTTTTCTTTTGTCTTTTTCAGACTAAACATTGATTTGGACAAATCGTAATTCTTCCCTGAAAAGCTAGAAACAGTCAGACCCAGAAAATCTGAAGAAAACAAGAATAGTGATTTTTAACTGGGAGATTTGTGTCCTTTGGAACATTAGGCTAGATAATAAGGGACTTGTATTTGGTTCTTAGCTGTCCTATATACTTAGCAAGTGACTCATTCATATGTTAAGTCTTGTCTGCAAATTAGGCATGATTCCTTCTTTATTTTGTCTATTCATACTGTAAAATTTTCAGGGCAGAGGTTATGTGTTTATATGTATTTGTGTCTAGGGAGGTCTAGAGATCCCATTGGAAAATGTTGTTAATGTACAAATAGGAAATAATATTTTTTTTTCCTTTAGGAAATGTTATATGGTAAACATTTGCTCATTTAGATAAAACAAAAAGCTAAAGATTTTTCACTTCAAATACTTGTTTGCTGTAACGAGTGATGTTACTGCTTTCTGAAAGCTGAGAGGTCTCATTTGTAAAGCACTGCTAGGCCATAGAGGTGGAAAGCTGCTTAGAGAGTCTTCAGGAGACCTCTTCTGTGTGCTTGAAATGTGTAGGAAATGCCAACATAAAGTTTATGCTCAAAATATAGCTTCTTTCCATTTCTCTTATTTTTGAGAGTAAGTTGTTGATATGACTGCTGGGGTTTTTTTGTGTAATTAGATTTCCTATCAACTAACACAGAATGAAGATGCTACAAGAAAGGGCAAACAGATGAACTAGCTTATCACACAGTTAATCAAGACAGAGCATTAGAGAAAGGATATGTGTTCTGCCCTTCAGCTTGGCTAATGGAGGCAGAATTGAGGACATCTATTACATAGTGTTCTACTGGGTTTGCTTTTCATGTTCTGGTTTTCCTTGTGAATCAAAAAAAAACCCACAAAGCCTTGAAGAAAGGGTCTGAAAAAATAAGACCCTGAAGCTGTATTGTTCCTTCCTTGAGTGCTTAAAGCTTTTCCCAGAATAAAAATGGAAGCTAACCAAGAGGTGGGTAGGTCAAGAATGTTAAGAACCTAGAGACCCTAGAACTGAGAGAACTTTAAACAGGAGAGATGGCTCAGAGCCAACAGCTGTAGGGGTCTAAGGAGATGAACTTCTGCATCATAGAAGTTACCCAAAAAATGGGGTGGGTTGAAGAACCCTTTCTGTGACACTTTTCTGTATGTATTTACACACACACACGTACACACACACACACACACTCTCCTTTGTAGTTGCCATGAGCTAGGATTTGTCTCTTCTTCAGAAGCACTAGCAGAAACACATAGCATGACAGTACTCTGAGATGATAACACTTTGAAAACCATTAATTTGAAGCGATAGGTTCATTTTACTCATGGCTTAGGCATCCTTTGTGCTGTGTTGCTAAACTGTAATTTAGAGGGGTTCCACATCTGCTGGTACCAGGGCCAAACAAGCCGTTGTTTGTCAGAATGATTGCATGTTATGGCAATTACACATGTCATTTCAATTACAGGGGCGTACAAAGTATTTCACAAGTTATGGAAACCTAGCTCTTTAAGGTAATGTGTTTTCATATTCTTTTAAAAAGAAAGAGATTGCTATCAAAGAGGGTTAAAGACACATCTGTGTAGCAGTCGGGTAAGCTGTAGGGATCTCTGCATTACCAGCATGAGCTGGGCCACTCTTGGTTAATCGTTAATGACTTCTCTTGCAAGAGGAGTCTTATTTATTGTTGATAACAATAGCATGTGGTTATTGATAGTTATACTGCTAAGTTGAACACCGAATTAGTTTTAAACAGTGTATTATCAAAGGATGATGACTCAGTCCTGGAAAAAGAACCCCTAATTGGCACAGGTATTAAGAGGAAATGTTAGTTTGTGTTAGCTTTGAAAGCTGCATGGTTTGAATCTGTCAGTATCTCTTTTTGCGACACAGTCTCAAAAGTGTTTAGCAGCTGGTGACTTGCCACAAGACTGGAATGGCCGAGTGCCTTAAAAACCTTGCACTAATTCCATGTGCATGTTAGAACCTCAGCCAGACAACAGTTGTTTTGAAAGCAGGTGGCATTATGCATTCAGATTGTCTATAATGTGCAGTTGTCTGTATGGATGGGGATGGATACGTTGCTACTGCATATTATGTATATGTACATAATACATGTGTCTATAGGATATGGATAAGCTCATTTGTTTCAAAACCATTTTCCATCTCTCTTTAAAGGGTCTAAATTTTAGTAAGTCTCACTTTATCGTCACTTTAAATGAGACTCCCACTGACATAATAACAACAGAAATAATGTGCAAATGGTGTATAAATTAATATGCTGATTAATATATCGATAATTTTATAATATTAATAGATTGTGGTTATAATGTATATAATTCTAATATAATGTTAGTATTACCTAATTATAACATTGTGTCATATATTATATAATATTAATATTATGCAATATTACAGTATTATAATACTACTTAATATACTGATCTCTTATACCAAATGAGCTGCATTACTAAAGGAACACCTTTTTTTCTTTCCATCCTCTGCCAGTGATCTGGACCAACAGTACATCAACTATGTATTCAGGTAAAATGAATAAGCCTTTGATACACCATAGCTGGTTTTATGTGGTATATGTTTTCATTTTCAACCGTGGCTTGTTTAGGAAACTCATACCTACCACTACTTAAATATATTTATTTAGCAGGACATTCACTGAAAGAACAGTGCTAAGCTGAATGACTTAGCAGCTGAATTTTTTTGGCTTTGGTTATAGGTGGACATGCCAATATACACCTGGGGAGGTAACGAGGTGTTAATTATGAATTTTTTAATCACCATGTGCACAAGTGATATATCATTTCCAGAAATAATATTTACAGAGTAACTCCCTGGCAATACCCCACTTCAGAAAATAAAACTTGTACAAAATTGCCAGAAGGGGAGGTAGTGATTACAAAAGTATGATGTGCAAAGAACATGAGCAGTAACTGATTGTTCAGAGTGCCATTAGTGGGATTGAGTAATTCAGACTTTCAGTTGTTTTTCTGATTTGGAGATATAAAAGTGGCTCGTTATTTTGTAGTTAGTGAAAGAGCCTGAGTCACTGACCAGACTCCCCTGTGCTTTTTTATTTAAAAAAAAAAAAAAAGAAAAGAAAAGTCAGTCCTTTCCTCAAAGAGCCATATAAGTCAGAACATTCTGTGTGCGTGGCTTCCGCTAGATTTTTTTGAGGCTTTATTTGAAGTAATGATTATAGAGACTTTACTAGATTCTCCTCCATCCGTAATCACATCTTGTACATGTTGACCTCTTTTCTTGGAATGGTAGCTCAAGTTGTATGGGAACACTATGGAGTACAGATACTAAGTTCTAAGAAAGGATGGTCAAAAGGAATGAAAGAGAGAGCAGAAGTTAGGAATAAGCATAACAAAAGTGAAGTTGTGCTTGTCCATTTGATTAGATGGGTGTGTGCTCTTGTCTGACCACATTAAAAATCCTTGATAGGAACACATCAGGGACACCAGTGTAGGACAGTTACTTCAGTTCACATTTATCTTGTGAGCATCATCAACATGATAATACTGTTTATCTCTTTCTATCTTAGTTCAATCAAATCTCCTATTTCCATAAATAAGTAATGCAGGCTTCTGATTTTGTGTTTGTATGATTCCAGTGTCTATTCACCAGGGTCCCATGCACTGACAATATCTGAATGTCAGTTTGCTTGAAGTAGGCTCTTGTTTAAGTCAGTTGTTGTTTTCTATCTACTACGAAGTGCAAAGCAAATCAATTTTACTCAGAGAAGGTAGCTGTGTTTATTGAAAGTGTTTTGAATAATTAGTCATGGAACTTGCAAATATGTTGCTGTGTGCAGAAATAAACCATGAAGTCTTGAATGAGCGATAGCTATTTGTCTGTGTTGAAGTGAGAATGATGAATTAAGCAGTAAAATCAATTGATTTTTCATTTGGCACCTGCCTGACTATGGCTCTCAGCTGGCATTTTAGTTGAAAACTGCATCTGGGCCTGAACCTTTAAATTCAGATTTTGGCTGAAGGTCTTAATTTTGCAGCTTTGATTGAAAAGTCAGGGCTGGGTTCCTGCTGTGTTAGTTGATGGTATCCTTTGAAGTCTGTGAAGTTGTGTCCAGTAGAGAGCAGGAGTTCCACATTACATGGAAAGTATGATTATTGATTTAGAGGCTTTTGAAAGGGAGAAACTTCTTGCTAAAGAACTGTGAGGTGCAGTGGTATGTATTTTGAAACTGTTATTTTAAAAAAAAAAAAAAAACAAAAAACAAACCAACAATGGAATTGTGCAAACTGGAAGATGGCTTTTTTTTAGCATCTGCTTAAAACCAAAAATGTGTTATCAAAGCTTGCAAAGATTTTCACCATTAAGGGGCTTAAAGGTCAGTGTAGCTTGTGAGATAATGGTGCAAAGCAATTGCTGGAAAACAGGTGGCTTAGAGGAGGTAGAAGACTGGATGCTTATTTGTTTGGCTGGGGTCTGTGGATATCTATATGTCTATGTATCTATATATGTATATATCTCTATGTCTTAGAGAAGCTTGCAGTCCATAGCATTTGGACCTCATCTTATCTAGGGAAAACAAACATGGGCAATGGGATAAGTGACATCTGATTCCTTTTAGAGTTTTGTTTTGTCATAATAGCGGATGATGTTTGAAAGGGTGTGAAATTTGGCAGAAGCTCTCTCCTTGTTTGTCGCTTCCATGACGTGCCGCTGCCATGAAGGTACTCCAGTGTCTAATGGGGCTGAAATCTTTCTGCTGAAGAAGGCACTGGCAGGGTTTGTATCTTGGTGAGACCTCTGCGCATGTAGTTATCTTGGAGATGACTACCACTTCCCAAATTTGGATGAAGCTGGTCAGTGTGTTTGAGAGCTATGTAGAACTATGTATATATATGTACACAAAGATTTATTGCACAAGCTTAATTTACGTAGAAAATAGTCAAAAGTATTTTTAAATCACGCTGAGTAGAGGGCATTTTACTCTGAACATTCTCTGAATGAGTGCTAACTCCTCACGGGCAGTTCTGGGTCAGAATTACTGTAAACGTGTGCTTATCTCTGTCAGAGGGTGCCCAGCACTAAATTTTGTGCTTTAGCAGGCATTGAGGTATATGCTGCTTCCTCTACTCAGGGCTTCTCAGGGACTGTTTCGGCCATGACAGGATTCCAGTTCCACCTCTACAACAGGACAGTCCAGTGTGTACCGGTGGTCTTGTCTGGACGAGCATGATTCTATGATTCTATGATTTAAGAAGGAACTTGCTAGTGTGGTATCAGTGCAACTTTCTTCTCTTAGCACTATTATCAATAGGCCTTTATAGCTCCTTATTTCTAACCTAGATCAGACAGCTGACATGCAGCTGTGCAGGGAAGAGAAAGCAGCTGTGTGGGCACAGACAGATAGTGTTTAGAATCATAGAATCATAGAATCATTTAGGTTGGAAAAGACCCTTAAGATCATTGAGTCTAACCATAAACCTAGCACTGCCAAGTCCACCACTGAACCATGTCCCTAAGCACCACATCAACACGTCTTTTAAATACCTCCAGGGATGGTGACTCAACCACTTCTCTGGGCAGCCTGTTCCAGTGCTTGATAACCCTTTTGGTGAAGAAATTTTTCCTAATATATAGGAAAATGTACAGGTTTGTTATAGAGGCTGTTCAAAATGTTTCTGTTCGGTACAAAAGCACAGTTTTACTCTGAGTGTAGAGATTGCCTGGATAGAGCAGATTAAAAGTTCTGCCCCAAGCTACTGGATGTTAGAATGTACCACTAAGTTAGATTTAAAAAATACATATTTAGATTAAAAAAAACATTGACTGTATTGGCTCAGTTGGACACTTCCAGAGGTACAACTGAAATTAGCAAAGTCTCCTAACATATGCTGTCCCTACATGCCATGCACTGTTTCTTGTTTTAAAATCTGGAACAATTTGGGAGGGGAGAACGTCTTAAGCAGATGTACATGAACGGGAACTTTCCAGAACCAAACAGATCTGAAGAAATATTTGCTGATGTTGAAAGTGTGATGTTCTTCTCACTTCATCGCTTACAGCATGATTATTCAATGGCTTTTAAAAAAGGAGCCAGGCCAGGAACAAGTGTAGGAGGGAAAGCAGAGCAGTGCTATGCAGAGAAGGGAGGGGTGATGTTGCTTCTCAGTGCCCAACCCCATCCTGTTCATCCATCTCCCTTGTGTTTAAGCATGTGGGGCAGGGAAGGGGAGGAAGAGAAGAGGGGAAATGTACTTCCAAGAACCTTCCTCTAATCCTCCAGTCTTGTTCCCACCACCTTTTTTTACTGCAGTATTGTATTTCCCTGCACTCTGACTTCCGTATTAGCGTTCTACTTCCTAGTGTTTTTTTCCAGTAATCTTGCGTTTTCTTTTATTCCTTTCCAGTCCCCCACTTTTTATCAAGGAGGGAGCCAGATTTCTCCCCTCCGCAGCCAGCTGGCAAGGGGTGGCGTGAGGGGTGGGGTAGTAATGTCTACCTGGCATGTTGAGGGATACATAATGTGTCTTACACGTGGGTCACGGTTCATCTTGGCCTTTCTCCTGTGCTGAGGCAGGTAGAGATATGTTACTTCTTGTGGAGAACCTGGAAGAAGGTTTCAGCACATCCCAGTATCTGTCACTGTCTGATATTTGTTCACAAAGGCATGCCAGATAGCCTAGCAGTCACTGGTGAGGAGAAAACACAGACTTACAGCAGGAGAGTTTCAAATGGTGAATAAATGGCACTGACAAAGGTGTGAGGTAAAGGCTCTACTCTATACAGCTAAACTACATCTGGCTTCTGGAAGAGCTGCTAATCTGTCACTTTTGTGAATTAAAAAAGCTGCGGTAGATTTTCTGCAATAGGGAAGGGCAGGTTTGCAGGCATAAATTGCTGTTCTTGCTGACAAAACCTCTTTTTAGCCAGAAAGAAAACCACGGGTGACCCAGCCCTCAGTACTGAGTACAGGGGAAGAAGAGAGGAACAGAGAAATCTGGCCCAGGGATTTTGTTTTTGCTTCAGCCTGATGTCCAGGCTGTCCTGCTGGAAACCTCTGAATCCCTAATGCAGTTCTACAACATCATGGTGTCTTTTCTACTGATGTTCTGTTCAGAGCAGAGTTACAGTACCGCTTTAATGCCATCTAACCCATTTGCCTTAACCTGCCCTGCACGTCACAAAGAAGGTTTTGTTTTCCTCCTATGTGTTCTTTGGATCGAGGCCTGGGATGTCTGGTAGGGTTATCAATTCCTCTTGGTTGCAGAAGGAAGTTTCTCTCTGAGCATTTCCCAGTCTTACTGTTTTTTTGTTTAAAAATTAATAACGCAAAAAGCAAAAGTGGAGAAACACAGCTTAGTCATAATTCTCATCGCTGTTGATACAGTTTCACTTGCCCTGCCAGTCTCCTGTTTTCTCTGTTATTCAGTCAAAAGCAATAGACCTTCGCTTCCTTTTCTCTCTTTACCAGGAAACTGAGGAATTGGGCCTGTTTATTGTGAATTCCTCTTGGCATCCCGTGCGGGGAGGACGCGCGCGTGTGGGGAGGAGGGTCAGGGAGGAGTTGCCTACTGTAAGTGATCTGCTTTGCCTTGTTTAATATCTTGGTGACAACCACATCTTTTAAAAGCATGCATAAATATTGAAAATGTGAACATACTGTACCAGCTGATGCCTTTCAAAGACATTGTATAAAACGTTAAGCCTAAAATACCCACCTGCCTGTCACTCATGAACCGTTTCCTCCTTCAGCCCGTTGTCTTCCACGGCTGATTTCAGTGACAAGCTTCCCCCCGAGGCTTCCTTGGCCACGGGATTTCCATGCTCTTTGCAGTTCCTTTTGCTACCGGTGTCTCTGCGAATGACGCTGGGATTCACCAAAGCACGCCGAGGGCAGGCCACCAAGCGTGGTAGCCTGGTCACGTAGATAACTGGGACCTGCTGAGAGTGAGCAGGCTTGGAAATGGTAGCTGTGTTAACACTTGAAAAGGGAGTTGGCCTGGCATAAGCACCATGCTGATGATACTGTACTGCTGCAGGTACTGGAGGTAGCTCATTTACAGTGAGTGCAAGTTTTCTAGCCATAACCTTGTGTGTTGGGAACCACTTCCAGCTCTTTCTCTGCCTTAACTTTTCATTGTGCAGGCTTCTATTCCTCCGCTGGCTGGGTTGGCACTTTACTGCCATTACTGGGCCTAGTGAACTGTAAGAATCACTGGTAATTAGCCAGGGAAAATTGCCTAGCTTTAGTATTCATAACATTTCATTAATGTCTTTTTACCTTCGTAAGTGCAGTGCTTGCTGCTTATCAAGAAGCAACCTCTCCAGATACTCTTTTCTCCTTCTCCCTCTTGTCCTTTGTGCTTGTCATGGACATATGTTGTTGGTAATTGGAGGGAGCTGTAGCTCTGCTTTGGAGACATGCGTGCTTCTCCCATCTCACGGTGCCCCAGAATATGTTTCTGTAGCCTTCTAACCTTGGAAACAACATGGAACGAAAAAGTAATCAGAAATTTACTGGAAGAATCAGTAGCATTGAAAAAGGCTCTGTACAGCCTATACTGCAGACTCAGAGGATGAAGTCTTTGTAGGACCTCAGAAAGCTTAAGTGATAGTCCAGATAAAGAACTGGTCACAGCTGATTTTCTTGTTCACTTGTATCTTTCTGAAAAGTGTGCATCATTTGGGCTGGTACTTGGTTTTATTTTCATGCATGTTTTTTTTAAACTTGTTTAATTGCAGCATTTGTCCTTTCTCTGACTGACATTTTGGGCCTGAATGTGCAGTGCAGGCACAATCACATGCATAAGACTCTATATTTGACTCTTATATGCAATATATGCACATCCCTATAAAGTGGACATGGATACGCACACAGCTGGAATTAATCCCCAGACAGAGAGACACTCAAGTCTAGACACAAGTACAGTTCTCTATAGGTTCTGTCTCAGTGGTGTCACCAGCTGGCTGACCAGCAGGTCTGTTGAAAAGGACTTGAGAGTAACAGTGAATGCTGAGATCTATATGAGGCAGTAGTGCATGCTCATGGCAAATTAAGGCAAACCATGTATTGGGCTACATTAGGAGTGCGGCCGTCAGATCGAGAGAATTTATTATGAGCATTGCTGAGGCTGCAGCTGGAATGCTCTATTCAGCTTTGGGCCTCCCAGTTCAAGAAAGATACTGAGAAATTGAAGATCTAGCAGAGGGCTACTGACATTGTTAGGGACTTAGAGCACATGGCCTACTGCAAGGAGGGTTTGAAGAAGCTAGTCTTGTTGATACTGGCAAAGTGGAGACCAAGGTGCAACCTAACAACTGCCTACACCTTCTTGAAAGGGAGTTGCAAAGATGACAGAGCCAAACTCTTCTAAGGAGTGGCAGATGGTATAACATGGAACAACCACCAGAAATTGCAGCTTTGGTGGTTTAAAGACGGGACATCAGGAAAAACTTCTTCACTAGGAGGGTAGGGTGGCCCTGGGACAAGTTACCCAGAGAGGTGTGGAATCTCCATGCTGGGAGGTTTTTGAGACCTGGCTTTTTGAGACAGAGCCACAGAGGACATGATCAAATATTGGTGATAGTCCTGCTTCAGGTGAGAGGTTGTATTAGGTGACCCTGGAGATTCCTTCCCAACCAACTTTTTTTTTTTTTTTTTAAATTGATACTTATGCCTCAGTTATTCTACTTAGCTGCAATAAGTTTCATCATGAAAAAACAAACACAAAGCTGTCAATTTACAATGTTCAGGCCATGTCATAAATTCTGTAGTATACAATTAATCTTTTTTTATTTTTTAGTGTGGTGCTGTTGGCCTCTGCATCCCATCCAGCAGGTAAAGTGGATTGAGTTGTTCCTTTTTTAGGTTTCCATATCGCCTTTCCTTTCCATGCATGTTTTTAGAGGCTGAACCCTGTAGGATTTTAGCCCTGGGATTCAACGGGAATATGACCAATAATATGATATCCCTTAGGAAGAGGAGAGGAGGGTATATAATACTGTGTAATTTGCATGATATTTACTAATACTTTTCTTAGCTGCCCTTTGCAAAGAAGCAGCATGGGACAGACAACAAAGAACAGCTTTTGCGGTGGTGCACAGTAAAGAACAAGGATTCCCTAGATGAATATGTCCTCTTCAGAGCAGTGTCCCAGCAGTCCGTATAGAACTGAGTTTCCTTCCCTGCGTTGCTGTCAATGCTACGCAGAGATTTCGTTTTGTTGCTTTCATGAGATGTATCCCATCACTTGAGCCCGTGGCAGGATTTGAAGTAGCAAAAGATCAAAGGCTAAAAATGGAGAAATTGAATATTTGATGGTGGCTAATATTCCTATCATACTGGTGTTTAAATAGTTAGAAGGAATCCTGAGATGATCACCTGTTGCTTTCACTAGACATTTCCTCAGTCAGAAAAAAAAAAAAGGAAGAAGATTTAAATAAATATAAATTCCCCCTTTTGCCTGGTGGTGCATATTGTGTATATAGCATTAGCATTCCCCCACTAGGATAGACAGACATGTTAAGCAAAATAGTCCTGCATTTCAAGAAGTGAAAGATGGAGCTTCCTCCGAATCTGTAGAGCCTGAAGGCCGGAGAACTCCTGGGAATTGTTGCTACCAAGAACAACCAAGGGCCAGGTTCCTGGAAATGCGAGTACTCGAGAGCTCTGCTTGGATCTGGGAGAACTTTTTTAAACCTCTCAACTTGCTCTGTGTGACAGAGTTCAAATGCCAGAGGGGGAAGCAGCCAACATATGTCTGCATTTCCTGTTGCTTCAGTAGGAACTATCATGAGCTCTGTAATAAAAGAAGTAGATATGATGCATGTCTATCCACTGGCAACTGTTGCTTAAGCAGGATCTTCTGTATACTAGCAAAGAATACTCTTATGTATTCCTTTCCCCTTTTCCAACTAAAGGCAGGAACTGGCTAGAAGCAAGGTCAGAGAGAAATCATTAAACACACTAGAAATGTGGAAAGCATCATAAATTGAAAGTCAGCCAGCTATAAAGGCTCAAAGGAATGTTAAACTAGTAATGTTTGTATAATTGCTGTTCCCCTGCTTGTAATAGTGGGTAATTTTTTTCCCCTGTATTCCACTGAGTATATTGCTTTGTCCCTCAGGTGATCTCTTCAGTGCCTTGGACTTTCCATTCCTGTACTTCTACAGGTTTCATAGCAGCTGCTGCGCCAGGTAACCTCTCTATAACAGGATATATGAATGTTTTCAAAATAGGAGATCCCGTTGACTTCCAACCTTGACTCTCAGTTAAAAATTTTGGAGCGTGCAAAACCTGTGTTATACTGGTTTCTGATGGCATAAACCAGTAAAACTGCAGAGAATATGTATCTGTGCATATCTGTGGATATGCATTTGAAGGCCTGAGATTCAAATGTGCTGGGAGTATATGTGTTTATTTGAGTGAGTGCATTCTGATTAGGAGAGTTCCCAGTCACCAGTAAAATAATTTTTACCTAATGTAGCAAAGCTTTGATAAATAGCATCTCTCAAATGCTTCTCAAGTCGGATTAGCCCTTGTAAAACTTGCTCTTTGCAGTGATTACAAAGTATTAGTCTTCAGCAGTATATGGGTGTACATGGATTTATTTGCCTGTACATCTTGTTATTTGGCAGAATGCTTTTTTGTGGTAAAAGGGAAAAGCTTTAACAAGCGTTCCTTTATTTTGAGTAGCAAAAGTTCACTGCCCAATAGTGTAATTCTCACAGGACAATGTAAGTATGTTTTCTGTAGGTCTTAATTATCTCAAAAAAAATTATTCCTCTTTCCCGTCCAGTCTTTTGTCAAATGGAAGTATTTTGTTTTTAGAGAGGAAAAAATTTTTTCACGCTAACTGATGGCAAAAATATTTCCTGATTGTTAGGGATTTTCTTAATTGTATCCTGATTTTCCATTAAAAGGGGATCTTAAAAATGATTGTTAAATAATTTCCCTATGTACATGGCTTTTTGGTACAAAAGTGTCTCTTTTCAAGGGTGGACTACCCACACGACAAGTAACTTGCAATTAGGTATTAATGAATAAGTCATTCCATGGTAGGTAGGTGAAATCTATTTCTTCTCAAAGGTAAGGTCTAACTGCAGGCACTAACGGATATCTGTCTAGCCCCGATATTCTTCTCTCTCACTTCATTAGAATTTTACCACTGTTGTAGCCTCCTACTTCTGTTTCCATTGCCCCAGCTTCAGTACATGTATAGTAGATATTACTGTACACTACAGCAAGTGGAAAGGGATAGTTAGATGGAGAAACAAGCATCTCAGTTGCTCTCCCACATCTTGTAATCTAGTGTCTTTGTAGACTTAAAGGATTTTGAGGAAAACCTATATGTTGTAAAGTAAGGGTAACTGATGCAGCTAAATCTACTACCTGGGCAGAATGTCTGAAGCATTAGTAGTAAGGTGCAAAGTGCTCCACTTATTTAATGAAATAAATCTGTGTTAATTGTGACATCAATATTTCAGGTATTATAACTAGGTGGTTCACTTTTTATCTCTGAATTACACTAAACAGCTTCAAATCATTCTGACTAAAAGCCCTTCTCAGCAGGACAGAAGGTGTGGAACAAACTTAAGCCAGCTCCTAGACTTTCAAAAGTTTGAGCAATGCTGCTTCATTGAACTCACTGATTTCTCAGAGTGGAATGCTCTACTGTTCAGCACTTCATCCTCTGCAACAGGGAGCTGAGTTTGGGCCTATCTTTTATCATCAAAGCAGCATCTGCTTTCTTGGCTCCAGGCACAGCAGATAGTCCTTTGCGGTCTCATGTTATGGCTCAGTGTAAGAAACCCTAGTACCTCCTACTCCTGGGCAGTTATCTTACCCTACTGTTTGGTGCATCAAAAACACCTGTACTGACGTGTGGCTGAGACGCAACTTTGCCACGTGTACTGAGCAGGGAACAGCACTTGGCTGAGGTGCTGGAGCCCAGCGTGGAACTTCTGACCCAGGGAGCCACCATCTTCCACCCTTCCTGCTATTGCAGAGAGGGCACCTACTGCATTGCATCAGTATCCAGAACAGCGTACCTTCTTCGAATACCAAGGCACTTTTTGCCTCACCACCTGTGTGCTGTGTTGTTCCTATCTCCTTTCCCATGCAGCTTCCCACGGTACTTTGTAATCTCTTATGCCTCTCAACCAGCCACACAGTGGTTTGTGCCTTATGTATTTTGAAGTCCTTTTCTGTTCCCTGCTTGCTGGTTTACACTATTTCACTGGTTCACAACCAGTGGGTTATAAGTATGTCACAGGTGAAACAAAATCCAGAGCCAAAGCTTATAAGCATTGTGAGGTCCAGTGAGATGTGGAACAGAGTTTCGTTAAGAGTACTCTTGGCTACAGGAGCACTGGGGACGACTGTCCTATATGACTTGAGAATCAAAACTCGCTTAATCGTCAGCAGAGAGCTTTGGAGTATTCTGTTCCCAGCACTACTGAGTCATCCGTCTATTTGTTATACAGTAGAGATGTATTTGACTTCCTAATTGGAATTTAGGCTTCATGAAGTTTAAACAGCTTGAAAGCTTCAGGCAGAAACTTTCCACTGGTTATTTTTTCAGATCGAGGCTCTGTGGAGGTTGAAGCGAGTTAGTTGCCAAACATGTGTGGCTCCTGTTGAAATTAGCATTGCCTTTTTCAGAGCCATTTCAATGCCTGAAGTTAATATTTCACCTCATGTTTCCAATAATCTCTATTTTTCTGATTATGCAAGTGCATGAGAGACCAGCCATAAGAGCGTCAGATTTACGTTGCTCAGACTCTAGTCACTGACTGAGCAAAACCCGAGATGTACTGGACACAATGTAGGCTCTTTGTCCACCAGCTTTCTTTCTCCAAATGGGATTAACACTGCTTGAAGGGTGACTGTTCACTTCTGCATTAGGAAAACCAAAATGCCTGTAAGAGGTTGCTTAGTTGAAATTAAGAGACTTTATTAACAAGCTTTCCCCATCCCTTGCAGTGGACTGTTGGGATTCTTTCTGATGTTGCACACAGTGAAGCTAAAAAGCAGCACAACCTCAGGGCAATATGCAGCATGGAGTTTCCTTGCAAAGGTAAGAGAAAGACTGTCGCAGGAACACAGTGGATCTGTGCTTCTCCCAGGAAAACTGAGGAATTTCTGCATCTCTCTAGTTTCCCTTGCTATTCCTATTTGATGCTCCTAGGGCCTGTCTGCACAACCTGCATGTAGAGTCGAGGTGACAAATATCAGGTGCATAATAAGCCAGGATTCTTAGCTGAGATGAAATACTATATATAGACTGAGTTAATGGAGCTGGGCTGATTATTGCAGCTAAGGATTTGGTCTGCTGAATCCCAGTAATACAAATCTATACTTTCCAAAGGTGTTTTGGAGAAGAGTACTCCTTCTGAGAGTGTGTGCACCAGCCATTGTTTCTAGTGTGTCTTCCCAGAGCCAAGAGTTAAAACTAGTTCCCTGAAGTTCAGTACCAGAATTCCCACTGCTATCGTTGCAGGGGAGAGCAGTGGATGTCATTTGCCTTGACATCAACAAGGCTTTTGACAGTATTTCCCACAATGTTCTTATATCCAAATTAGACTGTTACAGTCTGGATGGGCAGACAATTAGATGGGTAAAAAAGTGGTTGGATGATAAGGCTCAGGAGGCAGAGGTTAATAATTCCTACTCTAACTGGAGGCTTGTGACAACTGGAGTAGCACAGGGGTCTGTCCTGGGACCCATGCTGTTTAACATCTTTATTGAAGAATCAGAGGTGATAGAGTGCACTCATGTTTGCAAAGGACACTGAACTGGGAGGACCAGTCAATAATGCTGAAGGACAGGGTTGCCTTCCAAAGGGACCTGGACAGGCTGGAGTAATGGGCCAACAGAAATCTTACAAAATTCAGCAAGGACAGATGTGAAGCCCTACCCATGGAAAGGAAGAGCCCCTGGCAATAATACAGGCTGGGGACTGGATGGCTGGGAAGCAGCTCTGCGGAAAAGGACCTGGGGATTTTGGTAGACAGCAAGCTGAACATGAGCCAGCAGTGTGCCCTGGCAGCTAAGAAGGCCAAAAGTATCCTGGGTAGGATACTAACAGTAGCACAGACAGTAAATTCATGGAAGTGATCATGCCCCTCTACTCAGCACTTGTTAGACCCCATCTGGAATAGGGAGCCTTGTTTTAGGCACCTCAATACAAGGAAGACATTGATAAACTGGACCGAGTTCGGCAGAGGGCTGCCAAGAAAGTCAGGGGGCTGGAGCACTTGCCTTGTGAGGAGCGGCTGCTGGACCAGGCTTGTTCAGCCTGGAAGAGAGACAGCTTTGGGAGCACCTAACAAATAGCAGCCACCCAGAGATTTTATCAAGACAGATCCAGGATCTTCACAGCGCTGCATGGGGAGCGGGGAGGGGTATGAAAGATAACAAGCGTAAGTTGAAACAGGAAAGGTTCAGATTGGGTATAAGGAAAAACTTTTTCACCCCAAGGACAAGTCAGGCAGGGGCACAGGTTGCCCAGGGAAGCTGTGCAGTCTCTGTCTTTGAAGGTTTTCAAGACTCAACTGGACAAAGCCCTGAGCAACCCGGTCTGACCTCCTGAGGTCCATTCCTACTGGAATTATCCTATGATCTGTGGATCTAGGGTCTGGCTGTACTTGATTTAAGTTATTAACAGCTCATTTGTTAAATTATCAGTGGTAAATGCAGTCAGAATAGCTTGTCAGACTCCTTTTCCCTGGTTAGATTTTACTTAGTTTCATCACTCTCAGCTAGGTCATCTGAAAACCACAACCTTCCTATGTGGCTTGTGATCACAGCTTTCTTACTACAGTGAATGAAGCTGTTACCTTACAAAAATAAAAAAAGTAGACTTGCATGATATGCTTGTTTAGAAACTGTAATCAAATGAGCCTTTGGTTTTTCTGGGGATAACAAGGAGGGAAGGAGGGAGTGATATGGCTCGTTTTGTGCTTTGCAAGCTGTTCCACACTGTACAAGTCACATAGAGTTTCTCACCAGTTTGAATTTCTTCCAGACATTCTGTGCAGATTTTAGTACCTCAGCTTTCTTCTTGCTCCGTGGTAGCAAGTCAACTGATCTAAAGCTTGCTCTTGAGTCTTTTTTTGTTTTTTTGTTTTTTTGTTTTTTTCTTTTTTAACATTCTGGGTTGGAGATGGGAATAGCTGGCTCTGCTAGTAGGTATTGTGAATAAGGAGAAATGGTTCTACATGTGGTATTTATGACCTATCCGAAAAAAAATGCAGGCAAAGATGTGTTGTGAAATATATTTTAAGCAGATTTGGGTCCTTCCCAGCTGAAGTGGATCACAGCCACAAAGTCTGGACTGGATCAAAGCTTTCCCAAAGTTCAAGAGTTTCTAGATTTGTGGGGTTTTGGCCAACTCTAGACATAAATTAGACAAAGTTTTTTCTAGCCACTGTTATCATTGAAATTACTTGCCTTTATAGCAACTAAAGATTTGTCCCTGTGTCACTATGATAATTTAATCTGTTCTTCAGCCTTAACAGTCTGTGTTTGTTAATGTGCATGGTTTAATTATCTTGCTTAGGAAGGTTTTTGTAACAGAGCAAATTAGTCCTTTTCCTGTTGTAGCTTCTAACCCAATGTTCAAATTATATGTCTTGTCTTGAGTTCAAAGAGGGGAATAAGTAATAAGGACATGAGATCTGTCTGTAGCACTAATAATTTTATCAAAACTAGCAGTTTCCCTAACATCTTTCACTAGTGTTTTAAAGCTTGCTATAAGAATGATTTTAGGACTCAGTCATACCCATCTGAGGCAGCATGAGGAGCATGGAGGAACTGCTGCTACAAGTGCTGAAAGGCAGCTGATTTTGGGGTAGAAGTCAGTGAATGCTTGACAAATTTGGAAACGCTATACATCAGTTTTAGAACAGGGATCAAAAGAGGCTGCAGAGACAGACACAGATAGGCAGAAAGCAAGGCTGAACTGGAGCTTGCCTAGTTCAGGGTAGGGGCTGATCTACCAGCTCCTACAAAATTCTCACGAGGTATCTTGTAACTGTAAGGAACCATACATTTACATATGGGGTAGTTAAGAAGAGTCCTATCTATCTGATCACTAATGCTGCTTCCTGCAGGTGTTGGGAAGTGTTAAAACTACATACTGATCCAGCCCAACATTGCCTGGGTATGAGGGCTGTCTCAATCACATCTTAAGTCATCATAGGTGCAGAAAAGCAGTATTTAACTAGTACTGTAAAAATCTGTTTAAATCCAAGTGTGTGACTCCCTTTTAAAAAAAAAAAAAAAGGAAGGAAGTTAATGTGGATAAAGAATAAAGATAGAAACTATTTGAATCTGGACTTGCAGAATGAGTTCCAGTGGAAAAAAACCCCTCTGGTCACAACAACGGCTTTGCGTTCCCACATGAGCATTTTTCTTGGATTGAGTAGTGCCCTAGATCATCCTTTTAATCTCTCAGACTGACTGGAGTTTTCACCAGCAGTTGGAAAGGAGCAGCATTTGAGGCCAGAATATGTTTATCTTGCAAATGAGCCAAGAAAGGAGAACGCTGTAGTCCTCAGACAGCAGTGCGAGCCTCTAGGGAGGTGCAGAGAATCAGAAAATCTGTTTTCCATTTGGATGCTTTGTACCTGTGTGACTGATGAGCTGGGGCTGAGATCGTTGCCACCGCTTCATTTCTTGTTAAGTGCCGATAGACCAATAAACTAACCATGAGATCTGATCGGGCCTGCTTTGCAGATTCAAGGAGACATTCTTTGTGAAGCCCACATATTTGGCCTCCCTGCCCTCTAATTTTTCATTCATTTAAAAACTGGAGCTGGGTCGTAACTTGTTTTTATGATACTTACATTGGCTGCGGCAACTTAATCATTGTATGAGGTTTTCAAATTCTTCCCCGTAATGATTTCTGGCAGCTTTCGTGTCAAAGCATTGCTTTGTGCAGCGACAGACGAAGCACGGGTTTCATCTGTGTATATAGTCCTGTGTGATATTTATAAGTGACAAATACTCTCTGCACTTTTGCTGTGAAAGCAAATAGTGTGCATGTTAGTCATATCTGTATAGATTCATGAGAAATGCCAAAAATCACTAAAGTGATCTGTAAAACAAAAAAAATGCTTTTAAGAAGCCCAAGAAATATGGAATGCTTTGTCATAGCCTTGTACAGATTTAATCCCCAGAAGAGCAAGGATTTGAAGCTGTACTGAGATTTGTTGTTTTAATTTGAAAGCTATGCTAGTATCATGGGTCATGTACTGGAAAGGAAAACTGGAGATGCTCATATATACAGACAGAAGCATCTGGTGAGAACACTAATGAGCTCTAGCAGTGCTGTCAGTGATTTTGTTTAGATTAAGGCTGCCAATCTATATCTGGTGATGAAACCTGTTAGGGTCTCTAAAAGTTAAGCAGCAGAAATAATTTAAATCATGAATAGAAGGGAAAAATGGTATTTCAGAAATTTTCTTCAGCAAGATACTGATTACTTATGAATTCATATTCCTATATCATGTTTAGTGTCATCCCAGTAAACTTGCAGTAGGGAATTCAGCTTGTTTCCAATAGGAACCTATTGAGACAGCTTGTTACAAATGGGAAGGTCAGTGGATTTTGGATTCTCTCTGTCTTCCTTCCTCATCTGAAGAAATGAAGTTGGATAACTGAAATCAAGTTGCGTTGAGTTTTACACTGGTTTTCTTATGCATTGGTTGGAAGAAAATTTAGATTAATCCTATCAGGAGGATGCAGCTCTTTTCTATATGGCCATCCCATGCACCGTTATGTAATCTCTAGTGTATCTGAACAGTGTTGGAGGCTCCCTGATACATAAAAGCATCCCCTGACAGCTGCTTTGGTTCCTTGTTTGTTAACTTTAGAAGTGTTTGCCCCAGGTCACCCTATGTTTAATGCTGGCTGCCAGACATTGCAAAAGTAATTTTGCAGGAGCATCTGAAAAAGTATCTTATCCGTAGGTCCTATGTACCTAACTGTAGCCCACTGTACTTATACCCCAGCAGTTTTAGTCCTCCCCCAAAATATAAAACAGCTACTCAGAATGTCTCCTGTAGTCTTTGATTTTATATTTTGTGTCTGTGTATCTGCTTCTTTGGTCCCCATGGTGTCTTGAAGAGAATGGATAGACTAGATCCATCTTCATCTCAGTGCAAAAAAATGGATGATATCCCTCTTAAAGATTGGAAAAGTACTGATGTTTTTTATTAAAGCAGAAATTCTCTTTTTCCTGCTTCTCATAAAATGGAGAGGCCACAACTGCAAGTCTTCTTGTGCTCCTATCCTGGTTATGCTCACTGCACCTCTCCTCAGAGATAGCAGTTCGCATGAGAATTTTATCTGTTTTAATTCCAGGGGCAAACCAACCAAGAAAAATAAAATGAATTCATGTTTTTCCACATTTTTGCAATCTTAAAGCCTCTGCTAAAGCATGTGCTCCTATTTGTATATCTCTTAATTCCTCTCTCACTGCTGCTTAGCATGCAAGTGCTATAAAATATTCTGGTCCAGAATGTCAGTTCCTTACTTCTGCAGAGGGCTCTCTACTTGCAGAAGTAAGTGTCACTCTAAAAGAGTCCTGCCATTGGTACCTTCTGAAGCAAATGGGTCTCCTTGTTCATCTCTGTCTTAATGGGAGAAGATTCTGGATAAAATATCTGTTTAAAAATTTTATGTGTATATCATAACCAGAACAAGAATGTGTTTGGCTATCTGGTACTTGCCCACTTGGTTATATCATAGACTGAAGTAGTGTCTTCTTTGCATGTTGCTGTGCCCAGGCAAAAGTGACAGTGAGATTCTTGGCTGAAAATCACATTGCTTCCTTGGCCTGGACCTCATAAAGCTTTATGCAAAAATGTCATAAACTCCCACTGGAGTTCCATAAATACAGCGCGTTTTCATTCGGCAAAGATCCTGCACTGCGTGGAAGGTTGTCTGAAGATCTCTGCTTGCCCAGCCTGGAAAAACTGTGCAGCTACAACCCAAAGTCGTGGGAGAGAGGGAGAATTGTGTGCTAGACCTGACCAGACTCTGCTGGTAGGTGCTCTCCGTGGCACCAGTGTGGTTTGAAGTGCGTCTCTAATCTGAGAGAAGGAGTTTCCATGACCCTAAAGCTTTCAAGTATGCCGAGAAGGCGTTCATAAAAGTAGAAGTGAGCTGCTTCCATCCATGCACCATGTCTACTCTTATGCTTGTGATAGGGACACACATATGCATAAAGATAATTACAAATGGTAAAAATCCTTATTGATTTGTGGTTGGTCCTCACTGTATGAAATATGTACATTTATTCTTGACACATATTTGATTCTTGTGAGTCACCATGGGGACTATGCAAATACCTTGGAAAAGAAAATGTATTTCTCAGCTGAGCATGACGAGCAGATGAGGCAATCAATGTGCTCTTAACTGCATCTGAAGGGTCTATAAAAAAGACCAGTTGCTGAAACCTTAAAAGTATAGGTTTTCGGGTAGTTTCCATGGAGACAGCTTGATAGTTATGTTGTAGCATCCAACACTAATTACACCATATAATTGTGGGGAAGACGTCAGTCTCCATAACAACTCCTTTGTGTGCTACATGACCACTAAGCTAAGTGGCACAGGCTCCCTGGGGGCACTAATGCAATTTAAAGAAGCTGTCTTGTAAGAATAGCTGAGACTTGTTGGAGATTTTGAATGTCCAGGTAATGGAAAAGGTAATGGAAAAGTACATTAAGAGGTGTTGTATAGGGCTGCAGTTGTGTATCCATTGAAAATGGCAGCTACACAGCTTTTGGGCATGACATGGTCACACAAATAAGTACATAAAGTTATGTGTTGCGACTTGGGGGTAGTATCGCAGCACAGTTTTCATCTGTGCTCAATATAATAAATCCAGTCTGAGCAGACATTAATTGATAGATTGAGCCCTAAGAGATGCTCTGAATTAGTTTGTTTCCTTTTATCCATCATGATATCCATTTGAAGTGCATCATGTACATTTGGTATTGTCATTCTCTTGAACATAAAGCTAACTGCAGAACCACTAGCTTGGAGTATGTCTTTGGAAGGTGCTTTTTCACCCCTACTCTTGACAAACTGTCTCTATATACTTGACAGTAGAAAATGACACCTTAAAAGTAGATTTTGTCAAATCTAACAGAACTTTGAATTGCAGAGTATGCAGGTTCATTGGTTCCTCTGCATAATAGATTCCTAGTCTCCTATGTTTTTATTTGGTCTCCTGGAGTTACTTACATATGGAGAGCTGAGGCTGGGAGATGAATCATAAGTGTGACAAAGAGAAGACAAAAGAATGAGGACTGTTTTGGAAATCGCTTCCATTGCTAATGTACTGATGTAAATGCCAAAATTATATGGGAGAACCGTGCACTATATAACATACTAATGTAGAAGGTTTCAAAGCTAGCTAAGGCTAGGCTTCCAAAAGTGAGCAAAAATAGCCACATTCTTCTCCCTTGCTGGTTCCCTGTTCTTTTCAGGATCTGGATCCCTAGCTGCCTTTTTGATTCTTAAAAACCCTCATGAGTGAAGTGTCTCCAGACTGCCTCACAAATCTTGAGCCTGATCACTGACCTCTGTGATAGGCACTTGGTATCACACTCCAGGTTGCTTTCTTCAGAAACTTCTCATGTTAGCAAGCTGCTGCTGTCTGAAATGAGTCTCCCTGTCTTTCTCTTCCACTCCCTCCCCAACTCGGAACCAATCTTTGCAAAATCTCAAGTGTGTTGAGATTTCTCAGTCCCACCCTGTCCACCTGTTTAAGGATTAGATTTTGACTTTCAATGAAAGCCAGCAAACAGCCATAGGTCTCTGGGGGAGGCAGACTGAATGCCTTCTGTCCTGTCCCTGAAATATGTGGTGCTCAGGGAAATCACATAGGCTTCAAACAATCTCAGGAGATGAGTGTGAGCTGTTCTCGTCCTATCCATAGCTAGCATGGAGAGGAAGAGGGCAGAGTCCAGCTTTGTCTCCATGCATGTTTCTATGGATGGTTGTCCTAAGGGGACAGCAGGGAATGGGTCTTCTTGCAGAGGCTTCCCCACCCTCTGAGGGAATGGGAGGCCAAAAACTATAGTCAGCTGCAGTCACTTCTGTCACTGTGTTCCCATGCACGGGACACACAGGGACTGCTGAGGCCCACAGGGCTAAGTGTGTAACCTTGTGACATTGCTCATAAAAGGCATTGCTCAAAACGGATTAGCTGTGTTAATGTTTTAAAAAACATTTTTTCAAGTATCACGTTTTTTAAGGTTTCTAATGGAATATTTTGACCTTTTGTAATAGTGAATGGTTAGAAAGCCCTGGAAAGACTTGTTTTTGAAGGGAAAAATAAAACCTTAAAGAATACCAATTCTTCCTTGCAGTCCTTAGCATAACAATAATAATAATAATAATAATAGCATGTCGATTTCTTTCCATTACATCATTACTAAAACAGCATAAACACACCAGAGAATGGCAATGCAGAGACTGTGTCTCTGTTATTATTGTTGGGTTGTACGGAAAGGGGTCAGCAGGGAGATTTAGTTATCTGGTCTGGGAATTGTTTGTTTATGAATTAGGTTTTCCCAAAGGAGTCGTGAGATGGGAAGTACAATAGGAAATGGACTTTATACATGCACAGAAATACCAAAACTGTAAGTGTCATGCGGGAGAGAGGTTGATGGAAAATTGCTATTTTTGCTAAAATATTTTTAAAAAATAGTTGATTACACATCCCGAAGTTTCCTATGCTATTTTTGATACTAGTGATATCCTCCACAGAGTTCTGAGTTAGTCATGACAGAAAAATGTTTTCTATCTGCTAATGTTGACAAGGAACATAAGCACTTCAGGTGTTTCTATAGATTTTAACAATGGAAAAATGCATTATATTGCTTTTCACTAAAACATTCCCCTTAAGCTAGGCGTCCTCATTGGTTCTGACAATATCCTTGAACCCTTTCAGCAACATTTGTGCTTTCCATGTATAAGTAAAGCAGCATGCATAGAATCTGTTTTCTTATAGCAGTGATGCTGGGGGCAAGAAGAGGTTTGAAGATGCACTCAAAAAACACACAGGTCTTGAACTGACAACAGCCTCAGTCTGCAGTGTTCAGCCTGAGACCTTTGGGCAATCTAGCATAGAAAGAGCAGTCACTGAGAACGTGTGCAGAATCTACCCAACACCCCCCTCTATAGCAAGGTACTCCAGATATGATCAGTCTTGGCACAACAGGCCAGTCCTCATCCGGGTCATTTGAGCCAGTTGTGGAGATGGCTTCAGAGTGCACAGCTGGGTGGGTGTTCACCTACCTGATGTGTGGAACCTGTCTGTGCGGAAAAGAAAAGTTCACTGTTGGCTTCCCAGGTTGCTCAGGGGATATTTTCTGCTGTCAGTCTTCTGGTCTGCTTTGTGAAGGTATTATCTGGTATGGGACAACACCTAAGCACATGCCTTTGGACTGAATGTCCAGCTGACTTCTGAAAGGATGTTCAGTTCTTGTGATGCATGGAAAAACATTGATGTAGCCTGTAATATATCTGCCTTTGGCCCCATTTTTTTGCCTCAGTCGCCTCACAGTTGAAGTTCTTTTTCAGAAGTTGTGGTCCCTTGAACTATGTTCTCTTGCACTTTGAGAGAGAACAAACTGACAGGGGCTGAAAGTATCAGCCTGGTTAATTTGGACTTTGGTAAGAATTATGAAATGGTGCACATAAAGTAGCTAAACGCTGAAGAATTATCGCAGCCGCTAGGCGGCCTATTGTTAAAAATATTGTCTTCCACCACAGTGCCAATGTATTCTGCCTCCAGGAAACTCAAGTCAATTCTCCTTTTCTTCATGGACCCCAACTGCCAGGAACTTTACACTCTGCCTGCTGGAACCAGCTATTCTTTTTCTCCTGGATGCCAGCTGAGCCACCACTGAGTCACTGCTGTGGGAGGTCACGGTCCACCTGTGAGGAGTTTGGAATTGCCTCCTCTCCCGTGTTTAGTCAGAGGTCCTGATACTGCAAGGCAGTTATAGTAACAGTTCCTGCCTGATCTGGCTACTGGCCCACCCACTGGCATCTAGTACTTGGGGGGAAGATAGACACAGGCAGATGCTGAGCTCAGTCCTTCCCAAGGAGCCAACTCCTTTTGTGCCAGATATATGTAGCAAACTGTCGGTTTGCCTGTTAAATTCGCTGCTTAAGCGTGACAATGAAAAGCATGGTTGTCTTATCTGGGTTATCAGCCTTCACTGTCTCTTTATGGTAATGTCTATTTCATGATCTCATAAGGGTTAGATGAGGTGAAGAATAACTTGGAATGCCAAAAGGCTAGCTCTTGCCCAGCTTAACCTAAGAGGAAGTGTATTTTATTGCGGTATTTTACAGCAGCAGAGCGTTACAACAGCTGGCCACTCCCCAAAACTGAAAAGCAATACTTTTCAAATCAGATAGAAGAAATAATTTTTTAACACAGTATACTGTATTACTGACCAGTAAAATTCAGGGCATCAAACAGAAGATAATACTGAGACAATTGACTGAGTAAAAGTAGAGAGACGTGTATATTTTTTACAGGTTCAGATCTGCTCAAAAGGTTTCAGTGACTGGGTTGCTAGTAATTTTGGTAGAAGCAGACATTATATGAAAATCTTTCTAGGACAGAAGAAGAAAGATTAATAAACTGCATGCCACGGGATTTAAGTTTTGTATCAACTAAGGTCGAGGAGCAGATCCCTCCTTTTCTCTGATGTGCACATCAGCTGCAGACTTGCTGCATTAGGAGAGGATCGTAAAATCTCCTGAATTCTCTTCTATCAGCCAATACTTGATTAAACAAACCTTTGGTCCACTCCAGTTGGTGTCCGTGATCCTAACAGGTAGAAC
Source organism: Mycteria americana (assembly GCF_035582795.1). Taxonomy (NCBI): domain Eukaryota; kingdom Metazoa; phylum Chordata; class Aves; order Ciconiiformes; family Ciconiidae; genus Mycteria; species Mycteria americana. Next base: position 123,528,661 of record NC_134366.1, on the reverse strand, counting down.
AATTCATTGCTGCTGTTGTTGCTGTTGCAACGCTTACTCCATTACACAAATGTTTAATAATTCATAAAATAAGAACAAGATGATGAATCACATTGCCCTGTTAACTTCTGAGCTCAGAGGTTTCAGGGGAGAGACTAAATGGCAGGAGCAGTTTAAGGCCTTTGCGGTAATGGAGCAGCATATAAGGAAAAGAGACTCCTCCACAGGCTGAAACAACAGAGGGAAAGTACAGTTAAGCATTATAATGCATGAAGCATTTACAGGAAACAGGAGGCGTTGGGTCTTCAGTTTGGTATAAACTGGAAGTACAAATATATTTCAGCTTTTGGTCAAATAGATGTGCATCAACAGTCAATCTTGTAACAGCAAAAATGGACAAAGCACTTCTTGGCAAAGTCAAAGAAAATCAAAGTTATTTGGCCTAAGGAAGCCTTCTCGTATCCCTCGTTAAATGACTTTTGTTGTCCTTGCTTGACAAAGCTTCAGCTGCATGGGCTGTGCCTCTCATTTGCAGAACTGACCTGAACAGATGCTATTAGTCTGGTGCATGTACGCACACCTGTTTGAATCATGATTTATAGTGTTTCCATATCAGCAAAGCATGCTTTGGGGAGAACGTACATGAATTGTGCAGAGTTTTCCCTTTGTCTCCTTAATACAGAGCCGGAACACTGAGAGTAATAACAGTATCTGCATTACATTTTCAGTGGTCACATTTAAGAGAAATATTTCAATATGAACAGAGGCACTGTTAAAATTGAGTTCTGTACTATAACCACTCTACATTTTATAGGATGAAGATTGGTGGCACTTCACCAGCTATCTCATTAGTCATAGGAAGGGGAAATGTGTGTTTTGGCCATTATCTCCAGTAGCAGAGGGCAAACGCTTCTTGTTTTGGCTTTCTCTTTATTATGACAGAAACTCTGATGTTTGTGTTTGAGTGAAGGTAGGGTGGAGTGGCTACTTGATGTCCAAAAAGAAATAGCTACCATCTTTTTCAACCAAATCTAGTATTTTACAAGGGGCAAAGAGTTTTGGTTTTGTTTTGTTTTTAAAGTCTCAGGATATCTTTCACTTTTTGGAGGAAAAAGTTATGATGTGCTTGTAATAGTTCAGTCCTATCTCATCAGTATGTATGTTTATATATTTCTATGCTATATATAGTGTGTATTTATATATGAATGTGTATATAGATAGATGTTTATACATTGATAGATGTAGGTCTTTCTGAAAAGATAAAGTCTTGTCCTGTTCATGTCTCATCACTGTAAATATGACCATGATATCCTATTTCTCATAAGAGAATTTTCTTACACAAATTCTATTAATTACATTCAGTAACCCACCTATCCTTCTTTACTTTCTGTACTTAACTACTGTAAGGTATCTCTGCAACATAAAATAATTGCTGTGTCTTTCTCTGTGGTGGTTCTTGTAAGGTTTAAAAAAAGAAAGAGACAGTGCAGAACCAAGGAAATTAAGGTATCACCAAGAATCAGAAAGGCTATCCATTAGCTATACACTAAAATCTTTGTATGGCTGAAAGCTCTAAGACAGGGGCCGTGTACCTTAAAGAGGTGAAGGCAGAGGCTTCTCTAGAAGTGATTCAGAGGCAAGAGACAGATGGGCTTTTCTGAGCCCTTTCTGCATTGTAGGATGGGGCTGGGCATACAGCTGGGTTCCAGAATGACCTAGTAACCACAGTTTCAGTATCCCCTAATGGCTCATTTTCTCCCACAGCCAAACTGCTAATGAGATGCATGCGGTGCAAGAACAATAGCTTGGCCACCTTTATCTTATGAGGAATAAAAGAATTATGAAGTTAGACAACAATTCAGCAGTTCTTTTGGCATTCACATGATGCTCGGGGTTAAAAAATAGTTACTGTAGCATATTAATCTGAAAGGATTATACATTAACGCTTGACAATGTATTAATCTGATAAGACAGGATGGTGAATGACTTTAAGGAAGCTGATACAACCACCTGTTGCTTCAGTCTTGCACTTGCAGGATCAGTGTCTTGGTTGTATTGGTCATGACATCCTGGAAACGAAAAGAACGTACAAAAAACAGCACTGAGAAAAATCTTAATAAATGCGATAGAAAGCAGAGGACGGATACCTAATTCTCTAAGTAGTGGAACTGCATATGAGTATCTAGGCATAGAAATGCAGAGGATTATCTGCCCTCTAAATGCGTACTAGGGATAATTAAGAAATCTGCTTTCTCCTAGCAATTGAAAAGCTGATATACAGAAATACTTCTCTGCGATACAGAGATTATTGGTTTGGGTATTGGTAAGGTAAAAAAACCCCACCTTAAAAATATCTGATGATTTTGCTAGAGGTGAGAATTTATACTGCTTCTCTTCTGAAAACATTTTAGAGGGCAGGTTACTGATTATGTTTGTCATTTCACCTACCCTCCCCCTCTTTTTTTACTATGTTTTATGTTTTAAATGCAACATGTAGCTGATTTTAAGCTGGATCAGAAGTTACTTGCTATGAAAACCAGATAAATTCATTTACACTAGAACTAAGTTTTATCATTATCATTAGGCATTTGACTGCTAAGGCATGTTTAAATACTGGCTGCTTTTTGAGTCACAATACATGGAGCTAATTGTGTTCTTAAAGAACCCCTGGAATTTACCATTCTTGTTTGAATAATGCTCAAAAAAATAAAGAGAAATAAAATATAAGGAAAGGGCAGAAGAGAGTGACCAAACCTCCTTTGAGAAAAACGTCTTTAGGGAAGCTGGAGATCTGTGCAGGCATTTAGGCAAATATGAAATAAAGGATCTCAAAGAAATTTGCAGCTGCTGGTAAAACTTCTGTGTGGCTGGATCAAAGCTGTGTGGATCCTGAAGTTGCTGACTCTGTCACCGTTGCCATGGTGCCACCGTTGCCATGGTGCCAGCATCACTTACCATTTAAGTAACAACGCTGCCCAGGTCCATGCACCTCTTGATCAAGGGTGCCTGTCAGGGAGGGTTTTCTTCCTTTAGGGGAGCTGAGCAGAGTCCACCTATGAGCAATGTGCACCTAAGTATGTTGTAATGCACAAACTCATTGCCCTGTCTACTGATTTCATAGACTGACAGTCTCCAGTTAAGTCTGTCAGGGAACAAAACCCCTTAGGGCATGTCTGCACTCTGGTCAGGCTGTGAGGGTAATGCAGTAGACATGCTCAAGTTCGCTTTAAACTAATGAGCAGAATTGAGAGCGAAACCTGTTTTGCTTTTCCCCTTTCTCCAATGTATTTCACTTTGGATTGCTTCTTTCCCTTGTTTGGGCTGCTCGGCTTTTCAGGCAGGTTCATGGCATTGCTCTTTCCTTTGGGAAGAGCCATTATTTTGGTGGCTCAAGCTAAAGCTTCATTACTTTTCCTTGGAAAAAGCTGTGTCTCTGCTTAAAATCCTTCCTTGTCAGTGGATTTATTAGTACAGCTTCTTCAGGGGGCTGTGTTATCAGCTGAAGCCGTTAGGTTAAGAAGCATATTTTGTCTTGCCTTTTGATTGCTAACAACAGACCCTCAGAACAAAGTTGAAAACTCACAGTTCATTTCAATGTGTTGATTAATACAACTGAATCAGTATTTAGGGGAAAGATGCTTTACAGGAGAGCTGGTCAGAGGAATTTTGCTCGCGTTTGCTGTGTCTCTTTTAACCAGGGATTGGCTTTGGCACTTTAAAGATGGTTTACAAGGAGCCTTCAGGCTTCTACAAATGATCCAGATTGCACAGAAAGCCTTCTCATTGCAATAGGCAATATTCTTGAAAGCTTTCAGGGAAGCTTTTATTTCTGTGGTAGATCATCCCCAAAGCTGACCTGAAATTAAACAGTTAATGCTAGTTTGATTTTGCTCTGGTTCTGCATGCAGGATTCATTCAGATACTGTGCAGGATGGAGGAGATCTCCTGTGCACAGTATCTGCAGCTGTTAACGGTGCTTTATTTTGATTGATGACCATGGGAGAAAAATAGTATATTCTTTTTTTTCTCCACATTTTCTTTGTATTTAATTTTTCCCTGCCCTATTTACAAGCAATCCAGTTGTACTTGACTTTTGTTCTAGTCCCATCCTGTCTTTCTTGTGAGGGAGGATGTGTACCACGTTTGTCATCTTTAGCAGGGATTTTTGCTGCTGACTTACGGCAGGTTTCCAGTGACTGTACCAGCCTTCCACAATCAGTGAGCATACTGGTGGTCACCGGTGCCTCTCGTCATTCATCGCTGACCTTCTGCAGTTTGTGAAACTTCACAGTCAGCACCTGCTCTACGAAGATCTCCTCTCAAGTCTGGGTTATTTCAAAAAGGCTCGTCAGTACACACTGGACCACTTTAGTCAGGGTTTAGACAGGGGAGATCCAGGTCCCTCAGTGTTCTTCCATGTATTTGGCTGTCCCAGTGAATGCCTTGTTCATCTGTCTGTAGCTGCTGGATCTCTCTGAATCAAAGTATTCTTGCTGAGGTGGAGAGAAGTTACCCATCTGGCAATGTATGGTTGCCTTAACTTCGGATGTAGCAAAGCAGAGGAGGGCTAGACGGAAACGGCTTGTAGTCCAGCTGAGATGAAAAATGTATGTAAACAAGGAGGAATGGTGTTAATAGCTTAGAAAATCCATGTGAATTCATGAATACAGAAGATGGCATTTAAAGATTAACTGTTCCTTTTTTCCTGTTCCGAAGATTTTTGTTTCATTTTTACTAGATCTCCATACCTGACATAACATTTTGTGTGCACATATGTATATATGCTTATTCTCAAGTAGACATATATACAAAAGAGATTAACTCTGAAATCTGGGAAATTATTTCAGTGCCCTCCCTCAAGAAACAAAAGAGTATGTTGTTACTGATGTTTGCCTGCTGTAATTTGTGCCTTTTTGGTAGTACTGGATTATCTTGATGTAGCTGTTTTCAGTGGCACTAACAGTGATCCATTTCCCTGGTGATTTTTTATGATTATCTTAGCAGCTGGTTAAAACATGCAGAAGAGGGACAAAACAAATATTATGTCTATAAAAAGCTTGACATTGCTTTAATTCCACCAGTAGAATGAAAACAAAGGTTACATACATCAGAAGCTTTTTCCTGATGTTTTGAGAAGATGACCTGCTGATAAATAGAATGATTTATTTTGAACAGTGAGTGAACTTGATGAGCCGTTTCAAAACACTGTCTTTGGAAAAAATATGCGTTTTTGTAAGGACAGAGGTTTTGGCAGCTTGGGGAAGTGAGGTTACAAGGATTGGGTCTGTGTACACAAACTAAGGAAAACTTTTGTAAAGTATTCTATGTTCACTTACAGCAAGAACTATGACATTTAACTTTCTAGCAGTTTAACAGTGAATCAGAGGAAACATACTTTTTATATGGTATGTACAAGTATAGTTGTAATATTAACAAATCACCATCATGTCTGGACTAAATCCCCCATATCTTTCCATTCCAGATAGGAAGATTAAATCAGAATCTAAATTTTGAAAATGTCCTCATCCGTGTTCTTGGCTATATAAACAACATGTTCTTGAACACCTCAGAAATGCTAGATATTCAAAATCTACAGCCAGCTTTTGCAGCTTGACAATCTTTCTCTAAAGTAATTTTAAAGTCAGAGATAGAAGGGCTCAATGATAGCTTGGTCAAGAATGACACATTTATCTAGCCAATGCTGGCTGGTTTGAACTGATCGAGAATTGACACCGTAGAGGCTATGGGATAACCACAGCTGCTCGGTGGAGAATGCAAGGCAGCAAAGAATGCAGAATCCTGCATATCTGTATCTCCCAGGATCCAAGTTTCTGCTTTGTTGAGGACTGAGAACCCTTAGGATGCCATCTCCTGTCTTCAAGCCACATGTCAGACTTACCAGAATTTTCTGATGTGATGTGGTCAAGGAATAGATCTAATAGGGAAGCTGGCTCAGCAGTGATCTTGCCTATTCTTAAGGTCCTTCAGGAAAGAATTCTCCAAATGGTCTTTATTTTTTATTTCTTTATCTATAAAACTAAATTAATTTCTAATTCTAAATTAATTTCTAAATTTTTCTGATTTTTTTAAAACAACTTTTATGAAACAAATTTTGCTTTCTCTTCTGAATATTTTTTCTTGTCTGACCATAATGTGATTAGGAGAAAGGAGGAGATCATTCACGTAATGAGTTGTGTAATTGTCTGTCTATCAAAGTTCCTTGGGAACTCTTTAAAGCTAGTGGTAGTAGTGCCTCCCTCCACTCATGAATCACTAAAGCAAATTTACAAATGCAGATGCATGAGAGCATCTTCTTTCCTAGAGTGATTTTACATGCTGGATTTATCCCTACCGTGCAACAAGTTCTTCCACACATTAGGGTGTTTCTGCTTTGTGAATCTTAGTCTGTTACCCAGCACTTCAACAATGCTGTCATTGTTCTTGTTGCTGGTATTTCAGCCTGATAAAGAGCAAACCCTGGACCTGTGGAATTGACTCCCTTCTTCTCTTTGGATCCTGAAGTTGGCTGTGTTGTCCTTCAGAGCAGCTTGTTAAATGTAAATGATGATGTAAGGAGTGTGCGGGCTGTTATATGGCATCTGGGCCTGTCTTTGGTTCCCAGAATGATGGAAATGCCTGAAGTTTTCACTCTTTTTTGTGGGGAACTGAATCTGGGAATCTCTTCTAACCAAGAAGAAGTTTGAAGCTTCTGACTATTCCACTTCTTGTGGGTTAATACTCTGGAGACCCACATCCTTCTGCTTTGCCAGGCTGTGGTGTACCAGTATCCAAAGCTCAGCCTTTCAGATAGGCATTTCACCACGGAGGAAACAGAGACTTTTTTCCTCCTAAGTGATTCCTCATGATCCTTCCTTAAAGCTTCACCATAGTTCATGCCTTACCATCTTCTGATGAGTTATCTTTGATGGCCATGATTTCTCTAATGCACAAACCCTAGAGCTTTCACATGTCCGTGGTCATCAGGTACAATGAGTTCAGCCTCTTCTGTTTCCGTTTCAGTGTTTACAATGAGCAGGTCTTTCCTATCACTGATTCTCCTCAAAATATGTTGCTCTTATTCAGAAACTGGAGCAGGGATCTCACAAGCTTTGTTTCCCTCTTTAAGGACCAGGTTGTAAGGTGATAAATGAGTCTGTATTTCTCTGCTGTCCCACCTTTTCTAGGTGGGTCCAACCCCATTTAGGGTACAAACTTGTAAAAGGGCTGCTGTTTTAAGACCCTTCTCTGTGGCACAATCCAGCCATAGGGCTGGGTTGCCCTCTGTTTTCTCTCCTGGTTCTTGTTCACTCCCTGTACTAGAGTAGCTATGTAAAGAAGTCCCATCTGTTCTGTTTCCTTATCTAACTGTTCAGGCCCAGTCTTTGTTCCGGCAGTCCTGTGGCATTCTCCCTGTGCTTGAAGTGATGCTGCTCTAATCTTCTTTCTTCTCCTTCCTGGTGGGACCTGCAGTCCTAGCTCAAGCAGGCTATCTGCATTACCGTAGAAGGTGTTTCATCTAGGGTAAGTTGGGCCGGGCTGATGAATTTCTGCAAGTTGTGTCCTCCAGCAGTGGAGATCAGCCCACTCTCCTCGTATGCACAGACCGCGTCCCAGATAAGTAGCCATCACAAGGATACACTTATTTTCTTCAGTGCTGGTACACACTGTAAAGAGCTAGAAGTGTTTTTGATTGAGATAACAAACACACTCTGAAATGCCAAGATTTTTGCTTATTTATAAAATTACTTGTAAATAATTCAGTGATTGGAAATATAGAAATAGTTGAGATCAAGGAAATAGGTGTTAATAAAGTGTCCCTTTAAATGGGTATTGTTTCCACAGTACAATGGCGTGATAAAGTAAATTTAGTAAAATAAATTTGATTTATTTTAAGAAACAATCTTTTTTCCCCTTTTTTTTTTTTGTGCAAGAAAGGGTTTGAAATGATTTCTCAGGAATGATTTCAGCTCACACGGAAATGTTTTGTTAAATGATGGTATGCTTGGATTTTTTTCCTAATCACTGAAAGCTGTGTCAGAATTTTGTGGAGATGTTCACTGTATGAATGTTTTTAAAAATAGCTTTTGCTGTACTGCCTGGTCACAGTTCCTTTAAGCAAGTAAGTAGGCAGAGTCCATGGAGCTATTCCTGTTTCTAAAATTGTTGGGGTTCAACCATCCAGTCTGTATAATTTGGTAGAATTAGTGACTGTATGTCAAAATCTTGGGGACCTTTGTTCAAAATATGCTGGTTATAGCTAATTAAAAATTTCCTTTCTGTCTCCTAGTTTTAAAGATTTAGCACCAAAATGTATTTGGAGATCATTAACTTCAGTTTGCCCTTTTACTTCTTTCTTTTGTCTTGCAAGCTCATTCCTTTGCCTAAGGCATCTGAATGCCTAGGAGGACAACTGTGACCTTTAAAGTGAAGAAAGAGATATTACTGCACTTAGCGTGTTGTGGGGGTTTTTTTTGTAAAGGACATTCAGAACATCAATGTAGGTGGTTTTTTTTAAAACTAAATGTGTACTTAAAACACTTTGGAAAATGCTGAAATGTACTTGAAGGAAAATTACCTTCTGAACTATGTCCCTAGACTTCAGATTCTTCCCCTGGAACAAATTATATGGTTAGCTTCCCTGAAAACTTGTTTTTCATTTTTAAATGTGTTCCTCTTTTAGATAAACAAAGGTGGACGTTTTAGCAACGTGTTTTCCTTTTGTTTTTTGTTTTGTTTTCTTCCACACTCTTACTTCATGTGCTCTTCCAACCCACATTTTGTTTCTCTTTGGCACTGAGACACTCTTACATAATTTTTCAAAAATACAACAGTGTTCTGCTGTAATAGTCCAAAAGGCTACAGCCTGCATTTTTGCAGAGGTTTGGGATGATCGCAGTAGAATGGTGTATTGTTTTTGATAAGGCCTGTTTTCGGAGGGTTCTTAAATGCCTGTTTCTCTGCAGTTGGCCTCTTCTCAAGTTTCTAGTAAACAGGACTCTACAAGGGAGTGGGTGACACAACTTTAGCTTGTGTCACTTCTCAAATACAGTACGTCAGTTTCTTTCAGGAGAACAGCTTAAAGAAAAGAATGCTCTGTAGATACCACAGCTGCCATCCTTCATTAGTTCCTGTTTACATGCTTGGTAATGAATATTGTATATTTTTAGGTAATAAATTAGTATTAGCCTAAGATAAGCTTAGTGCAGTTAATTCTGCAATCATTCACACTGATGTAAATGAGAAATAGTTCCTTGTAGGTCAGGACAGCTGCTGCAAGGTGTGTAAGGGGAGAATCCAGCCTGCTGGTACAAGACGTGGATGTATTTTAAAGTGCTGCATTTGAACTGACGGATATCCAGCCTAGGAGCTGTATTTCGGTCAAGTGCACGAAAGATTCAGCTTCTGAATGGCTAACTTCCACTGTTTGGAGCAGGTGTCAGCTCGCTCTGGCTGCAAATGACTATGAGACAGGCCGAGGTGCGGCCTGAATGTGGACGGTTGCAATAGCATCATCTTGAGTTTTGAAGAGTAACTCTCACTTATTCTTAGTGACTTTTCCTTCTCCTCTGTCAGTCTCTTTTGGATGCATCTATTTAGTCATATATTTGCTTGTATGTATACGTACAAGGCTGTAGGGGTAGAGCTGATACATACCTTCGGTTTTCCCCTGGAGTGGGAGCTCACTTTTTCTGTTAGCTTGGAGCTTTACAGTATTGCCCACGTTGTACACAACTGTGGTAGGCAGTGTGCAAATACTTAAGTCAGATGAATGAATACTTTGTATCAGGAGGTAGGAGGTACGTCTGTGGTGGTATTGATAACCAGCAATTTGACTGCTCTGCAGGAATGGAGTGGACCTGCAGTCTTGTGGTACCCTGCCTGGATCAAGTCCATCTCTTGCCTCATTCTCTCTGCAAAGTGCCTATGCTATAGGCAAATGGAGAACACTCAGGATGTTATTTATGGTAATCTCTAGGAAGAAAAAAACCATCTCCTGCATCCCTGAATCTCCCTAAAGTAGAGAACATCCCCAAATAGGCCAGAGGGGACACTCACTGTGTAGCCCCCATCGAGCACCACCGCTCCTGTGTGGTGCTCACTGCCATTGTGTGGTCTCAGCTTTAGATAATTGTCCCCTCTCCAGCTACCTCTTAGAGTGGGGCTGGAGAAGTGACACACAACCATCTCTTCTTCATCTGCTGCTGCTCGTGATCCTGCATTGATTACACTCGAGGCAGATTCAGAACCCTGCCTTTTAACATGCAGCCATAACAAATGTAGTGGGTATCGACTAACAAACTGTTAGTCCAAGGTCTGGTGCAGAGAGCCTACTCTAAAATGGCATTTGCTTCCCTACTGCACATGTAGCAGTGTTTTAACAAGTAATAGGTTACGTAATGAAGTTTCTGCTGTCTCCCCTGGGAGTCAACTAGACAAACAACGATTAGGAAATCTTAGCTGATAATTGTTTAAATGTTTTGTTTCTTAATTTCATCTTTTTCCTTGGACTATTTTGTATTATCCTAAATAGTTCCTTTCATTCCTCAGTGCTTGTGTTTCCCAAGTATTTGTAAATCACGACCAAGTCTTCCTTTCCCACAGGCATTGCTTATCCTAACTGTTGACTGAAAATCAATCCTTCCATCTAATGACTCTGTCACTGTTCTCTGAACTCTTTCCATTCTACATTATCCATCTGGCAACAAAATGTCCAAAACTGCGCGCAGGCTGCAGATGTGGTAGCTCCGTAGCTGTTGAGGCAGGGATCTGTTAGAAACCATTGTGTGCTGGGATCTAGCTGTTTCTGGGATCAGTACTATGAAAATATAAAGTCATTTGCCCCTAGCTTCTCTGCCCAGGACACCTCGGTGTAATGAGAGATTTGTAAGATAAACCTACTGATGTTGCATTGTTTTTCTTTACCCCATACCCTGTTCCTTTTTTCGGCTTTTCTACACCCACAAACACATTTCAAGCTCTCATTCTCCTCAGAAATATAAGGCTTTTCAAGCCCAGGATCTGGCTGTTCTCGCCAGTCTGCTGTTGGCAAATAAAAGCTAGCAGGTTTCCAGGCCAGGCCAGCTGGGATGTGTGATAAGGGACCCTCTGCTCTGGTTCCCTGCCCTGCCTCTGCTGTGTCCTGGGTTCTGTAGGAGTCAAAATTGAACTGCGATGCGTGACCGTCATACTATTTTCGCTATTGGATTCCCAGCCTAACGAGCAGCATGTTTTGCATGTGCTTTCCCAGCAGTACCCACAAGCAGGTTCCTGCCCTAAGCTGGCTGCGCAGCTCTTGTGTCCCTGTCTGTTGGGTCTTCTGCTGCTGTTTCTGGCCTCCCTCCCACTGGCCAGAGGGGAAAGGAGGTGCCTGTGTGTAGTCTCTGTACTTAATCAGGAGGAAGCTTGGGCAGAAGCTCCATGTTTAGCAATGTCTCACTGTTTAGCATAGACTCAGTGGGTTTCTCCTGTCCATTGACTACCTATTTTAGGTATTGCATCTAAGGGTTAAGAAAAAACAGAAAAAAAAAGAAAAAAAAATGTGACTGCACATGCAGAAATTTAATTTCAGCAAAAGTATTTCAGTTTTGCTTTGTGATATCACAAGTTCACAAAGTGGTGTTTTTTTTCCTTTCAATTTAACAGGTTATCACTGCTAGCTTATCACCGTTGTTCTTTGTCATGACTGCCAATGTACTAACAATTTCTTGGTAAGTGCCTACGTGAGCTTTTTTCTTAACAGTAAAAATGAATTTCCACACAGTGCGTCATGTGGAAATACTTTTTAAATGTCAAGTTCTATTAGTGCCAGTAATATTTTGCATGTAAGGAGAACCAGGTGTGCAATGATGGATGCAGTACAGTAATACAAACAGAAGAGTGTTTCTTCTGCCTCTGTGGGAGAACACGGACGTTTTGGACATTAAGCCTCACTGCAATTCACTCAACATGTTTTACAGCTAGACAAATGGATGCAATAGGCAAATAAATGACCCATTCAAAGTTACGCTATAAATTAGTGGTGGAATTGGAAATAAAACACAGGAGTCATGGTTTGGTGACAGCATCTTTTTAATCAATAGAGTGCATTCAAGTTTCCCTAACACAGTGTGTACTGTGAATGCATAAAATGAAAATAGTAGAAAAATGAAATAATGATAACAAACTTTTTCCAAAGCTGTATCTGGATTTTGTAACATGTGGCCACGCATTACGGATCACCTAACCTGAAATTTTTAGGTAGTAATATAAAGGATTGGGGTGCAAACTCCTTTGGTCAAAGACAATGTTTTTGGTCTCTGTTTGTACAGCATCCAGCGAAAGGGAATCCCAGCCCATGGCTGATGCTCCTAAATGCTTCTGCAATGCAAATAGCAACTAAATATGGGGTTAGTCATGTATTTCTGAGGACAGATTTGTTGTTGGAAATAAAGATCTGCTTACTTTTGAAAAGCTTTAAGCTTCCTTTTTTCCTCTCATAGTTTGATTGCCATCCTAAAGATTCAGCTCTGCGCTGAATGAAATTAGCATATTCTTTTTTCAGGTGTGATAAAGAAGTTACAGGAAGGAGAATCTCAGTTTAAACTAGTCCCATATACATACATGTGAATATGCATCCTCATATGTATGTTAGGTGCATGTAATCTCAAATACTAAAATAAGTCATGTAATTTTTTTTTAGCTCTTGGAATACATTTATGTGGCCTATGTGTGTAAGAGGTTGAACTAATATCAGTGTACCTAAACCACTCCTAGTCTAGACCATTAACTTGCCATTCCTCACCATGTTTTACATGTGTTTGTGGAGGTCTATCGTGTATGCTAGAGGTAGGCTTTTATAATATGTATGTATTCATTGACAAGTATACTAAAAAATCATGTGTACCTTTGTTAATGTGAGCACATGGTCCTGTATAGTTGCACACATACTACATGTCCTTTATGCGCTGAAAGTAATAAAAATGATGAACACCTGTGCATCTTTAAAAGAAACTTTGCTTTAGCCCTTAGGCCACTATTATGCTTTGATTGTCATAATTCAAAAAGATAACTATTTTTTATTATTATTTATTTATTTATTTGAGTTCTGTTATTGCTTGTGCATCAGCAGTGCCTTGACTTATCAGCAAAGCTCTGGAAATACTTTGTTAGATGATAGCAGCTGCAAAGCACTCATGAGATCATTAATCACTGGGTTTTTTTAGTGTTGCTCCAGTGTTGTCATGGACAATATCATATGTTAATTTCTGAGTGATGGGCAAATGCAGTTAGCTGTCACACCACAATAAACAGAAGCCAGAGGATTTGCCAGATGGTAAATTGAAGGTAAATCAAGGGTTGGCGTTTAGCCCTGTTTTTTGCTCTGCTTCATCTTGAAGTTATAATGATGGTTTCTATTGGCCTAGTAATCTGGATTGCATAGGCACGTAGATACCTGAGATTTCAAATCCTTCAGAAAGGGATTCTTCTCTGATGTAGGACATAAGATATTGAAGAACAATTTAGATGCAGGCAGCTTGTTACAGAACAGGGCTGTACAGTTTACTATCTTTTGTACAGAATTGCCAGTCTAATTTTTAGAATGCTACATTAGAGGTAGGTTTCTTTTTTAAGGTCTCTGTTAAAAATGTTATAGAAAAAAACACATCTACAGAAATGAAAAAAAAACAATTGAGTAATTTCTAAGGCTCTGTTGGTTTTAGGTCTTCCTAGATGCAGTGGAGTTTTTTCTTTAGGATAAAGAATGCATTAACCAACCTTAGCTTCCAAAGGAGTTAGTGAAGAGGGTATGTTTATAACTGGAGCTGAAATCCAGGCAAGACATGGGGGTTAACCCTCTCCAGAGAAAAGTGCTCAGAGGTTGTTGGTGATTACAGGCAAACAGACTCACATGTTTTAGATCTTTTTGAAAAGCTTGCAGCCCTCACAGCCCTTTGCTCCTTGTTGGTAATTCCACATCCAAAGGTATTCTGTCTCCACAGCGGACTGTCTACAGATGGTCTATAGCACCTACTTTCCAGGGCTGTTTACTGTGTAATTGTAAGATACTGTACTGTTGTTATACAATGTTTGTTCCTCTCAGGAACAAGGGCAATTACATGATTTTTAAAACAGCTCACCAAAGCTAAGATTTAAGTGAATGTAATGCTATTAAAGACCAGAGAGCCTTCAGCTTTACATGCTTTTTTTCCCCAAGGAGAAAAAAAAAAAAGTCTTCTTACAAATGAACTTAACAGAAGTTTCTTTTGTTTATAAAGTTCATTAAGGAGCTTTTCTGTTTCATAAGCTAAGCCATGAGGCTAAGATGAAAGGTCAGTACACTTAGCTTTGCACTGTTATAAAATGGGAGATGAGTCGGTATGCTACCGTATTCCTGTCATCTGCGATAGATAGCAGAGGAGATTTGGGGATTATTAACTATTGCACGGATTGAGTGGGTTGATAGCTTATTTCACTGAATGGTTTTGTTTGTAAAACCATTCATCCTGATTTGGAGCCCTGCTTCTAGCCTGAGTCTCGGAGAGAAGCGTTAGTGCCAGCACTGCGCTGTGAGCAGCACAGGAAGGAAGTGCTTGGGCACATGTGCCATTTCGGCTGGAACAGGGTCTTTCACCAGGTTCCTCACAACGAGAAGGAAACACGGGAATTTCTACCGGCCTCGCTATGCCAGTGGGATCTCCCCAGAGCAAAATTCTTTTTCCTGATTTCCTCAGTCTCCTCCTGACTGGCATCTCCTCCTGACTTTGTCAAGTGGCAAGTTTTCAGGACAGGACGCAAACAGAAATTGCAAGGGGGAATCATTAACTTAATGAGGTTCAAACTCTCCTGCCTTCCTTTCCTGTTCTTGCTAGTGTATGGGTGTGCAGCTATTCTTGTAACTAGGTGCAACCTTCTCTAGATTTCTGTCTGTGTATTTTCACGTGAATACCACCATCCCTAAAATATAGGAAGGGTAGTTTCTGGTGAGATCAGTTAAATAAGACATTTCTGGTTTCAGCCTTTTCTTAGCAAGACGAATGAAAAAATCGCCTGGGTTACTGTCTCTAGGTTGAAATGTGTTTAGACAAAATAATACCTTTCTTTTAATGTTGCGCTGTTTGGCATTGTATCAAGTAGAGGGACTTGCCTGATGCTAAATTTTTGGTATACTTTGTTTACAGCCTTGTGATCAGTGGAATTGGAGAAGCTTTGCTTGTTTACACTGAAAGGACAGGCACGTAAAGAGGAACCAGATCTCACCAGCTGGAAAAGAGCTGACTTGCAGCCTGGAGACCCTATCATGAATAAAATGCGGCAGCAGGAATGAAGAAGTGCAACCAAACACAAGGAAAGAGACCTATTGTTTTTCTGTTAAGAAAAACTATGCTATTAATAGTGCTGGTAAGAGAGCAGCATAGTTGGCAGATGGTTAGGAGCCTTTGCCTCAAAGCACAAGACAAACTATTTCTGATTGATGTGGTAAAGGAAAAACTGCACTGTCTCATGCTGATGGCTCTGTGTGAGAACCTCTTAGAACCTCCCTTCTTGCACACGGAACTGAACTCAGGAAAAGCAGCATTCCCCACTGGATGCCCTCAGTTTTTTTGTTGGAAGCTGACAGCAGGTTGTACCAAACAATGTCAGAGCCCAGATCCTGCCATGAATTCAGGATCAGGAAGGATGGATTTTGTCTCCAACTGTTCTGTAAGCAGCAAGCTGCTGCACACAAGTCTCTAGTCGCGTCGTCTGAACTGGCACAGTGACCGAGGCTATGGGGCTTCTGGAGATAATCCCCTCCTGGAACTGCAGCAGATCGACAGCTTTGCAGAATGGGGAAATCAGCAATAAATCTCAATGTCTGTAGTGATTGCTCTTTGTGTACTTTTTTTCTTCTCCCATTCTCCAAGATTTCTTTTGAACTCTGCAAATTTTTGTCAGCTGGAGGGGGTAGAGGGACTCATACCGTTCCCAGCAGTGGTTTGTCTCTTAAATTATTGGAAGAGGCAACAAAGATTATGAACCTTGAATGAATGTCATAAAGAGTGTAAGGCAATTCATCTCAAGAGTTCTTAAAATAATTTCATTTCTGGTTGCTTAATGGCTGTTAGAAATTAGTCTTGATATATTAGTGCCTGGGAAAGCAATCTATGTGAAAGTAAGATTAAATGATGAGTTGATAATATTGTGGGGAAGGTCTACACGGTAAAAAGAGCTTGATAACAAATCTTCAACGAGGAGAGGGACTTGTCTCACATGCCATTAGGTATCTAAAGTGTAGTCCCTTAATCTAAGTTGACAAAGTTACCTTCACAGTCAATGGAAGGAGAGGGGTGCCCTCACAGAGATGATTCTTCACGAATAGATTCCTGTGTTAATGTGACTGAAAGACCCTCTGGAAGTGCTTCTCTCTGTAGATGGAAATTAGGTTACTAGTCTAGACAAGACACTTGGCTTGTAGAAGGCTACAGTTAGCTGAGGCATATCTGCTTCAGTCTAACAAATTCCACCAGCTGGGTTTTAAAGTATAGCTATCTTAACTTCAAATAAAACACCATAGTTTAGCAAAGAAGGTAAATTTTACAAAGGATTGCAGTCAATTTCTATGACTGGACAGTTTTAGGTAAAGATTAGTTGGCTTTCAGAAAAAAATGCTGTAGTTTAAAAAAGAGAATTCAGAGAAGTACTCTGGCCTGTATTGTACCTAAGCTAGTCCCAATTAATCACAAGGGGTCTGTTTATACTGGCATGTTGTCCATGTATGTTGGGTCACGCTCTGGCGTGAGTTTGGAGTGAGCCATTTTCTTGCCAGTTGGTAAAACTCAGGTTTGGGAAGAAAGGAGGAGAGAGGGACAAGCTTGAAAGAAACATGGGCTTGAACTTGAGCTCTAGTCCCGAAACCCACATGAGCCACATGGCACGGGTAGTTGAGCCCATACTCATGCCCAGTGAGCCAAGACACGCCAGGCATGGACCCTCATGGCCTTCCCATCTATAAATTCAGACAGTGCTGCAAGTAATGCCTGCAGCATGCTGGCTTTCCCCAAGCAACTAGCTCTGCCAGCCAGTTGTGGCAATATGGTAGGATCCTTGCCTTGCCTTCCTGCTGATTTTGAAGTGACTAGTGACCCTGAGAGACCTCATGAAAGAGTCCCTGTGCGATAGGTGAGGTTTTGCAGTCGTAGTTGGAACCTTTGCTGGGGGAAAAGCTCATTGTGTACCTCTCTTCTTGCATAACTTTCTAGAGTAGGCTGCAGTCTGGATTTTTTTTTCTTCCTCTCTCTTGTCTGTGCTGTTCACAGCAATGTACCAGAACCCAGAACACCCACTGGCTTGCTTGCTGGTGGTCTCAGCAGAAAGCCAGTGGCCAAATCAGCAGCCAGGGTTGCTGTAGCTCTTTGGTTGCAGAGGGCATGCTTGGGGCGGCTGCGGGAAGGTTGTTTGGCTGCAGCAGGCATTACGTTTTCTGGGTTCTGGGGGAATTCAGTCTCTGCAGCTGCTGAATTAGTATCTCCCTGCATAGTAAGTGCACTTCCTTTTTATTTAACTTCATGCATGTTAAACAACACCGAGCTGTTTGCTTCTGCTTTCATTTTTGTGCCTCAGTGCAATGTGCTTGCATTTCTAAGACTCTGCTTGGTGTAAGTAAAATACTTCAGGTTTAAATTGATTGCCACATAAGCAAATCAAGGAAGCAGAGTTAACAGTGAAGTTGGGCTCCTCTGTCAAACATGGCTGGGAAGAAAGGGCACCCTCTGAACCAACCTGACCTGCTTCAGGTGAGGATGACTCCTGCGGACCAGCACGAGGCTCATCAGTCTTGCTGAAGGCTCGAAGTAGGGTGGAAATGGAGCTCCAGGGCCTTCAAAATCCATCTTTGGGTATTTGGAGTTGTCTCAAAGTTGTCTCAAAGGCATGGGTCGGCTTTTTTCTTCCTCAGGCTGTGGCAGAGGTGACAGCAAAGCTGAGGTCCGGTGTGGCAGCGGCCCCTGTGGGAGTGCCTGTGAGCGAAGGGCTGCTCAAGAGGTGCCAGTAGCAAGCTGATGGAAGGTTAGCCCTGCTGTAGGGGAGGAGGTGAGAAAGAGAGCCCTTTGGAGGGCTCCTGGCTGTCGGAACAAGTGGTGCCTCTGTCAAGGCGTGTGTGCTAGGGTGGGGATGTCAGCCTGGGAACAGTGAGCTGCAGCCCTAAGATGGCATGTCAGAGGAGTTCAGAGGAGCCATGCGATACAAATCTACGGGTGAGCCATGGGAGGGCACCTACAGGAAGACCCCGGCTCCCCCCCCGCCGCTCTGGGGAAGGGGTGCATTCCCACCAGCGGCACCCCGGGGAGGGGGACACGGAGAGGTGCCGGGTGGGCTCCCTGGTCGCAAACAGCCCCAGGCGGGGAGGCAATTACAGCAGAGGGGAACGTGGGCAGGACAGGCACGTACTGGCCGCTTGCGGAGGCTGGCGGCTGGAGGGGATGGGGCAGAACAAACCTCGTGATTTCCTTAGAAAGCAGCGGCCTCATCTTTAATCCAGCCCTGCCTCGGAAGGAAGGATACTGCATGGTAAAAAACACACTTCAGGGTTGTCATAATGATCTTCGAAGCAGGAAACCTCAGAAGTTCAAGCTTAAGATGGCTCTAGCAAGACTAGCGAACAGTTATGCTCAGTAATTTAGAGAACGAATATGCAAAGGGTGGATTATTTATATCTAATTGACCTTTTTTCCAGTCAGTCAAAGATACAAAGTGACAAACACACAGCTCTGAGGAAGGAGGAGTTCCTTTACATTGCAAAGATGCAATGACGCTAATCAGTGCCTGAATGCAAAGCAAGTGGTCTGTAGCTCAGCTGGTGGAAGAACCTCTGGTTTTATCAGTATCCCTCATTTAAGGAACTTACTGTCTGAAGGCTCCTCAGTTCTTGGGCTGTCGGCACGTGGGACCAGAGAGAGAAATCCGAGTGTGCTGGTCTTTCTGAGGGACGGCGGGTCCCTGGAGGCTGTTTCCACATCTACTGGTTTTGATCAAACCACTCTGACAGAGACGGTCCTGAATCATGTAATACCTTTTTGATCTTATCTTGCTTATGCTTTTATTTCCCAAATGTCTTTTTTTTTTTCTCCTCACTGAAGTCATTGGTTTGGGGCAAGGCCGCAGAGGTGTGACTCGTGCGTGTGGCTGGCCTTCATGACAAAGAGCCTCTACTTAAAGCCAAGTGCCACGGAAAGAAGACTGAAATAGTAAAGCTGATGGATGTTGACTACAAGCGGGTTACTAAAACTCAGGCAGCAGAGCTGCTGTTTTGAAACAATCTTCTGGATCTGGCGGCTGTGACATAGCTTTCAGCAGAAAACGTTATTGAATGAATTAAATGAATTTGATGCTTACCACTGAAGCGATTCTGTTGTTGCTTATTGCTGTGTGGCTGTTGTACTTTGTGTTGGAAGAGAATCTGTGCCAATCTTTCAGTAACAGTTTAATACTGAAGCTGAAAATCTGCAGAGCAAGTGATCTTAGCAAAAAGCTATGGGAAAAGCTTTTTTTATTATTTTTTAAAAAAGCAATGGACCTATTAAAATGCTCAGTAAGGGATAGAGTTCTGATTTACTGTTACTCGTTTTAACGCCTATGTCCGAGTTGGTGGATGAATGTATATATATTTATGTTCTTGTTTCCCACCCTCAGACAAGAAGATCTGAAGAATTCAAGAAATGTGATGTCAGCATAGGACATGTTTTTAAAAGGGTGCTTTTATTAATTATTATACAAAAGTTAGTTGCTGGGAGCTGTACTAGTGCTGAGGAAAGGTTTCCTCCAGCTTTGTTTTTCCTGTAAGCTAAAGGAGATTGTGGGTCGAAGAAAACTCCATAGCAAATTTGTCTTGCCCGGAGCAGAAGCTTTCCAACAGATCATCTGCTACCGCGAACCAGGCAACAGGCTCAGTGTGAAACTTTAATCCTGTTCCAGACGATAGACACAGGGACAGGCTCATGTTGTTTGAAAAGAAGGCGTGGGTGAGGGGAAAGAGATTGGGGGCAGGATTGAAGAAAATTGAGGCCAAAATACTTTTGTACCAGGAGATAAAATGGGAAGAGATTTGCTTCTGAAAAATGTGTTGCTTATTCATAGGGCTTTTTTATTAGGGTATATTACAAATACATGTCTGTTTAGTCCCAAACAGGAATTAGAGGAGCCCGTGAAGGTTGTGTAACCATTTCCATATTAATTGCCTGGTTTGAGAAGCTTAACCCTTTTTAGACTATGCTTTGAAAGGGACATTGTGTAAGCCTTGATTTCTGCTAGAAAATTGACTATTTTTTGGAAGAATGCTGGCGAAAAAGTTGTGCTATCTCTTCTTGACCACCGAGGTGGGGAGTGTACCTCCTCCTTACTATCTGGGATGGGAAGCAGTCACACAGTGCTCTTCTACCTTTTGATAAGTGTCTTGGCTTCCAGAATAGGTGGGGGTAGCCAGTTGGCATGTTAAGTTCTTGATTTGATGGTATACAAAATCTCTTTGAAAACCACACTGAGAGCGTGCTTAGTATATTTTAGCCATAAGACCATAGTCTTATGGTCTGTCATTAAGATTTTAAAAACATACAGCTCAGAACTTGTTCAATTGCCAGCTTGTTGCCTGTATAGAGAAGTCTGTATATAGAAGAATGGCAAAGAATATCGTAAAATGAGTGTGAGCCTCTCTGAACAGTCCTGCCTGGCAATGGACGAAATCCCATAACGGCATTTGCAGACCTGTAGGAGATGCTGCTTAGTGTCAGGAACTGACAGTGCTCGAGCTTTTCTTCCTGCTGTTGGCCATCACCGGGCCCGTACCCTTCATCACTCCCCACAAACGCCATTTCGAGAGGGAGGCAAACTTGCACTTTTACAGATGAGGCTGGTGAAGAGGTGCTTGCTCTACCCTAAGACTTAGGTTGGTTCAAGTACTTGAGGGTCAGTACACCTTGGGAAGCAGACGTAAGGCCCGTTTTCCTGCAGGAGTTTGATCCATGTTTACACTTAAGCTGATTTCTGTACCCCTTTCCGATGAGGAGAGCTGGTGCACCAGCAAGTTTGCCTTTCGATACGGCTTAAGAACAATGCCTGCCGGACGCAAGCTGGCTGAATAAAACAAGCCTCCAGCACAACCCCTTCAAAACTGATAAGGAGAAGGCATTGATGATGCTCGGAGGAAATGGATGTTTGGATTGAGAAACTGGTAGTTTGGAGTTAGGCTCATTAAGTCAGGCAACGAAGATGAAAGGAAGGGTGGGGAGCTGGGAATGCCATTTGCCATGCCTAAGCGCAGAAGGAGTATCACTAACACCAGACAGATTAACAGGAGGGTTAACGTTTCTGCTAAGAGGACTATGGTTCAAGCATGGAGTTGTTGTTAAGCAGAAATGTTCTGGAGATTTGTGAATGCCCACCGAAAGAACTACGCTGCTGTAATTAGCAGTCACATCGCAAAAGCAGAAAGCATTTGTTGATTGGGATGGGAAACACTGCAAGGCAAATATTTCTCAGACCTTCCTTTGAAAGCTGTGGAGACTAAGCCAGTCTGGCTAATCGTCCCCTCTAGCCCTGGCTGGAGACGGGAACCAGAAGGGATTTTTGCTGTTTCTCTATCACGCACCTCCTGGGACACCAAGGGATGAGCTTTGGCTTCGCACAAGGCATGGAGAACTTCTCTCAAGGAGTCATCTCTCCCTCACTGGTGCCTAAAAATCGGTCTGTTCTTTGCCTTCTCAGGGGAGGGGTCCCCATGCCTCTGTGCCAGTTACCTCCACAAGTTCTCAAGTTAGCAAATGAAGTTCATCCAGGTTAGAGCAGTCAGAAGAAATTTTGAGACCCTTCATCCCCTTAAGTCTGCAACCCTGCCGGCAGTCCAATGCCAGCAAAAAGATTACGTTGCCAGGGGTGCACAGCAGCTCTCTGTGTGATCAGCCCTTACAGTGAGTTTCTTCATTTAAGCTGAATGACAGAAGTGCCAACCCCATTTCAGTGTCACTGGAGATCAAGCTAGAGGTAAAGCTGTGTGTGACTCTGCAGGCATTGCCCTGGATCTCGCTTGCCAGCAGTTGAATGACCCGGTCTACTTGTGTAGCAAACTTACACTTCAGCAGTTAGCGGAGAACACATGAATAGCTGTAGTGTAAGAGACAAAATAAATTTTAACAGGCAGAAGAAAACAGCATCCAAGTTCTTCTCTTTGCCATCCTGCTTCTGGCTGTCCCGCTGCCAAAGACTGAGATCTGCAAATCACTTCAGGAACGGCCGCTCTGAAAATGGAGCTGAACTTTCTTTCAAATGTCATGCTCCTTCAAGGCTAAGTTAATTGTTTTCTCTCATTTAATGTCTCCAGTTATATTCAAAGAATTAGGATGTAGGATAGACACAGAAGCTAAAAATTTCAGCAAGGCAGCTTTTATTTCTTTATTATACTCGTCTGTTCATACTGTCTTCAGCATGGGTGCTCCTTGGGCTTATTATTGATGATGAATAAGAACAGACTGTGTGGAGATTAACACAGATGGTTGTAGCCTCAAGACTTGATGAGCTGTAACCAAAGAAAATAAATCTCTACTTTCAAGGAGAGTCTTACACAACAGAATTTCATGTGGCTCAGCTGTATTCAAAGTGGAATATTAAAATTGCTGAGCAAAGAATTGAGTGTCTCGTGTTGTGAATAGCCGTGTTGTATGGGTAAGTTGCTTACCGCAGCCTCTCACATGGAAAAAACTCAACTATATTGTTTTCTTTTGGGTTAAAACAAACAAACAAACCCATAAAACAAACCCTCTGTGATTCAGAAATCTTTGGAGAAAAGCAGTGTAGTTCACCAGAGCAAATGCTGAATTGCAAAGGCAATGCCACTGAAAATTTTGACAGAGGAACCCTTAACCTCCTGCTACAGAAGTTGTTGTAAAAGCTAGAAAATAACTTCCTCTTTCCCTTCCAAATCTCTCGTGTTTTTTTTACTCTTCTTGTTTCTGAAAACGTGACACAGGGGCACCATTCTGGTTCAAACTCCTCTTTGAAACCATGGAAAGTCAGTTTTAAAGGAGCAAATGTAGTGGAAAACAGTCGAGATGATGGTGTAACCTCTTGCTGCCAGCATCTGGGGCTTCAGCAGCTCATGGGAAAACGGGGAGAGTTTTCTAGACTAGAGGAAACTTGGGTCTATTACCGTGTTCTGCACTGTGAGTTAATAAACCACATCTTCTTTTAAACTGATGCGAATTAAATCTGCTTATCAATCAATCGTGATGATACTCTATTCACTTCCTATGGGCTTCAGGCTAGATACAGCTCCCTTAAACAGATGGTTGTGCTGATGGGAATGTCTTGGGCTGTGACTTCAGCTAGGAGGAGGGAAGTAACGGAATATGATGTTGCACCAGCTCCCAGTCCACTCAGTTGTTTCCTCCAAAGGTAAAGACTGGAAGGGTTTTGCAAGTGTTTATGTTTTTTAGGGAAAGGAGAGAAGGGAACATACTCTTAAAGAGCCACTGTCTTTCATCTTGGTCTCTCCGAGAGACTTCATGAACTCACTTCACGACAAATTCTTTCACGGGCTAGAGATTGGCCTATCTTGCCTTAATAGGAAGGTACAAAGTACTCTGAAATATTTTTGACCACTCCAAAAATATATTCCTGCTATAGAATTCTATCATCATTTTCCATGTGATGGTTTAAAAACAAACAATAAAGCAAGCCCATGGCATGAGATTTCAGCTGGAGCATTCTTTAAGGGTTTGGAGTTTTGGGGTATTTTTTGATGTAGAATCCATTAAGTTTCCATGTCATCATACTGGTTTCATCTCCTCCTGTATTCTATAGTAGTCTTATATAAATAACCGTAGTTACAGTTATGCTAAAAATAAATATTTCTTTTACTTTATTGCTACACTGTTAACTGCAAAAAAAAAATCATATTAGAACAGTATGGTTATTAAATCAGTCCATAGGTTTAAGAGCAGCAATTCTCTTGTTTTTCCAGCTTTTTATTCATCTATTTTTCCCCTTAAGAATGCCATCGCTGGGATCTAAGCTCAGTTGTGCTTTGAAACGTCTGTTCACTGATTTACTGGCTTCTGCTCTGTGGACAGCAGCAACCCAGGTGTAGATGGGTTTCCATGTGCCTTGATGGGCTTCTCCAATGTCTGATCAGGTCTTCAGTGAAGGCTGCTACTGTGACTTCTTCCCTCTACTCAGCTGCTTATTTTAGTGGAACTACAGAATGATGTCCCTGGGACTCCTACCACTTTCTCAAACTCAGTGATGAGTACAAAAGCGAGCAAGGGAGGCCTGAGTGTTATCAGATATGTCTCAGATCTTTAAGAAATTAAGGAGAGAATAACTTGGATGGTTAGCAAATTTAATGTCACAGTGATAGATGGCCTATCGTATATGTTCAAAAGATCAAGTGTGCAAAGTGTCTGAACTTCCCGCTGGTGAGGAATATTTCAATTTCTCAGCCTTGTGGCCTTGCAGACTTTCATGTTACCCTCCTTTATCTTTCTAACTAAGGAGCTGCTTTGGGTCACAGTCTGCCATTTCTTTAATATTTGTCCATAATAATTGTGCTGCCACCATCAATTAAATTCACCAGATATTTTTGTTCCTGGCCTCCTGCAGCTTTAATCTGAAACTTTCCAGTTTCCTGTCCATGGACACCATCACAGCCTGAACAGAGTCCAATTTTCCATTAATGGACACAGCAGGCTTTTAAAATAAATCAGATGAAGGGTGGAGTCTGCAGCTCCGGATGCACCGTGTGAAAGAGTCAGCCAGACCCAACTCCCAGTGCTGCACCAGCTTCTTTCTGCTTATCCTTGCATGTACTGAAATAATAAAAGGTGAACCAAAAGGAAAAAAAAAGCCAACAACAAAACACCTAAACAGCAGCAGTCAAGCGAAAAGCACCTAACAAGGAATAAAAGAAGAAACAGGATCTGACAGCTCTTAATCCATCTACATGATCCATAATTTAAACTGTGATACCTGAATGTTCCTTAAGGAGTACATCTGAATGCAAGGCCTTGTATGCTCCACTGACTGGCAGAAGTCTAACTCGGCCTGATATTTCTCAGGGTAGAGGAAATTAAAGACTGGGTACTGGACAAAATAGTCATTTTTTTTCTTCTATGTAGGTTGTTGTCTTAACTCAGCTCCAATCTGTACAGAAATAAGATGATATACAGGGCGCCCTGGAAGGCAGATGACAGCTTGCGGAGTCTTGGATTCAGAAAACATTAACGAACCTCTCGGGCTGCCATGGGAGATGAGCACTTTGCGGGTCTGGCCGTGGCTTTGTGTGCGTTGTCATCTTTGCCCACGAAAATACCCCAGATGCTGATTGGCATCCAGTCTCTGCTGCTCACTGGAGAACGTTTCAAGATAGCTGGGAGGATGTTGCTCTGGAAGAAGGCATTAAATATTGACCTTTCAAAAGCACTCTGTGTAGATGGGTTTCCATGTGCCTTGACGGGCTTCTGTGCCCATCTGTGCTTTTGAAAGATGTTCATTTAAATGCCCCGGGATTGCTTATAAGCTTGAGTTGGTCTAGTTTTGGCTAGAAAAAATGCTCACAACCAGAAGAGACTGAGATTGGAACAACCTACTGATGTTTGGAAATGTGTTGGACTTTGTCCATCTGAAATGTCTAAATCATGCTTAGATGTTTCTTTAAAATGCTTGTGCTTCATGAGCCTTTTGGCCTTGAAGGCAGAAGGAAGGTTGCTAATGACTGTATTTCAACCATGCTGTTCAGCACCCTTTTTGTCCTCTCACAGCTGGTGGGAGAAGAGATCCTTTTCTTAAGAAGAGATGATAATGAAGATGAAGGTGATGATGATGACGATGAGTAGTCATTGCATCAATTCTCCTTTCTTTAGGTGGGCATGACTTCAACATGCCTCAGTTCTCCCTTTTCCTCTAGGGATGCTCACGTGGACAAATGTGGTGATGGCCCCTTGCTTCCCTTCTTGCCAGCGCCGTGGGTTTCCTCTTAAAGGAAAGCTGAATGGGCGTTGGGTGGGCGCACAGGAGGTCTTACCCCAACGTGCAACCAAGAGGTAGCCAATGTATACAGGTGGGAACCAGGCCCACTGTGCACGCCTGCCCTGCGCTGAAGACAGACCCGGTATCTTTCTCGATTAACAAGGACTGCACGTGGCAGTTTAATCGACAGGAGTCGATTGCCTCGCAGGCTGTGCTCTCGCCCACAGAAGTGGGAGGACATGAGGAAGGTGTCTGGGGGGGGTCAGGCCTCTGGTTAGGGCTGTTCATACGTGTCGTTCTGCAGGGACATCCAGCCGCCGGCAAGTGGGGAGGGACTGGAGAAACAGCAGGGTCTAGACCGTTCATCCAACTCGGATGGTAACAATTCAGTCATTTCTGCTCTGAGTGGGATGAGAGCAGTTTAGAAATAAAAGCCTTTTATCCAGCTTTTTAAAACTTTACAGCTACTGTGTTTCTAGGTTTTTATCTTTTTTTACCAAAAAAACCCCCCCAACAATGGGGCTTCTGCAGTTGCCAGCAGAAAATCCTGCCGGAAATCACAGACTCCCATTGTTTTCTGCATATTTATAATTTTGTGAACGGTTCCTCCCTCCCTCACACAGCGTGTCAGGCTGTTCAGCTCTGCAGTTCTTCTGAGTCTGTTCCTGGTGCGTTATCTCCCCTCCCCATCCAGAGTGGCTGCTTAGTCAAGGCAATGGCGAAGTGTGGAAGGGTGGGAGAGGCCGTCACGAGTGTTGCTTTACCGGCCGGGGACTGCCGCCTGAGCTCCTTGCAAGGGGGGAGCAGACCAGCACGTAACGCATCGCTTGTGCTTACCATTTGGTAAGCTTGCCTTTTTTTTTTTTTTTTTTAGCATTCTATAAGTATGTTGAGATTTGCCATCTTACCTGCTTTTTATTTTAAGTTGTGTATATGTGATGATTGATTGGCTAAGTGTGAGAGAAGGAGAAAGGGCTGAGACCTGTGTGCTCCCAGGGGTTCCTAATGCACAAACAGATGGGCAGAAATTTAGGGAGCAGCATGGGGAACCTTTTGTCTTCTGGTGTGAGAGACTAAAAGCCGATGCTGCGACCGCCGTTGTCGTGCTGCGACACGATGCCTTTGTCCTTTGTAAAAACGCAGCGCAGTGCAGCCGTGCGGGCAACGTAAAGAATTGGTGTGGCAACAGAGGAGAAACAGGTGGCTTGAGGCAGTCTAGATGTCTCCAAACCTTTCCTTGCTGTAAGGCTCCAGCCTCTACAAGTGCTGAAGAAAAGCTTGTCTAAAGCTTAGTCTAAAAACGGAAAGAAAAATCCCAATATGCTCTCTCTTAAATCAATGAACAGAATCCATTCCTGGTAAACCAGTCTCTGTTTGTGAACACAGAGGCTTTAATACTGGCTTGTAAAGAACCAGGCTTTAAATTCTCCCCTTCTGCCTCTTCATCCTCTCTCTCTCCCAGTCAACTCTCGAAAACCCCCTCCAGCTGTTGGTAGAGGGAGGCAACGGGGAAGATGAAAACTTGTCCTTTGTGTCTGTATGTGTTGGGAAGGGGACAAGAGTATAAAGGCCAGCTCATGGATGCTGGTGAATTGAAAATAAGGAAACTTCAGGCCTTGTGTCAGTGGTTCTGGAAACCTGGCTTGCACAACTTCTTTCTCGACCGACGTACCCACTGATGTTAGCCAAGGCAACACTTCACTGCACTTGGAAGCTCTTGAAGAGGATTATTTTCTTGCCTCTTCTTTTAGTATTTTGTCTAACCAAATAGCAGAACTTTGTTAAGAATATCTGCTGCTGCTGAGGACCCCCCCTCATCCCAGAGTTCTCATAGGGGAAAGATTTCAGTGTCAAGTTAGATGAAATACTGACATGAGTTTAAAAAGTTATAAATTAGTCACCAATGAAATTTGACTGCAAACTGGAAGGCTGCTTCTGGTTTGATGAATTAAGTCCTGGCGCATGTCTAAACAGTGTAGCAGAGGCAAGGGTCCTAGCTGCTTTAAGATGATGCTAAGCAAGATTACGGAAAGGGGTGTATGACAGGCTAGAGGAATGCGTAGAAAGGGTAAACTAACTTCTGGTAGTAGCCAATATTTAGCTCTCGCCAAGGGAAGGAAGCGTTTGCTGCTCAAGTCAGCAGCAACTTCAGCAACTTCTTGGTTCCCCCTGCCTTGCTTTGAAGGTATACAGGCTATTTTCCAGGATCACAGTTCCGGCTCTTTCTCAGTGGCACACTGCAAGTGTTGCATCTCCTCTCGCTGTTGGTCCTGGTATTTGCTGTTGGGGTTTGGGCAAGGTTATTTTTGTTTATAGTGACTGAAAAGCTCTCCTCTGAGCTCATCCAGACCAGCAGGCTCCAGGCTGAGGCAGGGAGTCTCTGGCTGTATGGGCTTATAGGGAAGTCGGTGGGAAGGAACAAGGTTTAGGATTTCAGAAAGGCTTTTTTGCTTGTGTGCAACTTGCTTTGAAGGGATGCACCTGAAGTTTCTTTTTCCTCTTCTTCCCCCCCCCCGCCCCCTTGACTACGAAGTTTACAATGGAAGATGAACAAATTAAGTTCAAATCTGCCTCCCATGCTCCTTCCTCCCCTCCCCAAAGGTGCAATCTGGGACAGATTTCAGGCTCAGCTCGTGGCGGTGGCATTGTTGCTGTGATTGCTCAGTCTCTCACCTCGCTAAACTACTTTTACCTTTTTTTTTTAAATGTTTAATGTGGGACCTGGTGCCAAAAGCATCGTGGGAAGGTGTTATCATCTCCTAACAAACTACTCCTCACTGCTTCCAGAGAAGACTTACACTGTGGGCTCCGTATTTTAGGAGGCTGCAGCAATTAGCTGAAGTTGTATCATTTAATGTTACAGACTATCCCAAAGAAGCCATTGCCTGTTAGCGAGTAGTTTTGGAAAATGATTAGTAAAGCATTTTTCTGTCTATTGGTATGTTCTGGGGTCTGTGTAAATCCAGCTAATGTTTGTATTGCCACAAATATGATTTACAGCTGAGGGTCTCTAGAGAACCCAGCCAGTGATGGGTGGAAGTAGGGACCCAAACCTTTCGCATAACTTCATTGATGTGGAATGAAAATGCACAATAAATGGGTGTTGTTTGGTGAGACCACCTAGCTAGGTGTTGGATTTAGGGGGTGTCATAGGTGGAAAAAAATAGCTTGAATGCCAATAGGTGGTGGATAATTGGGTGTGCGCGCGCATGAATGTCCAAAAACTGAACTTTCAACCTGCCAAGCAGAAGCGGCTGCATGTGAACTACAACTGGTACGGGGGCCAGTTGTAAATTTTACTACCACCTGGACTAAACCGAAGTGGCGTATCCAAATTCTCCAGTGAACAAGGGGTCGTGAGACACGAGCAATGCTGAGGAGCCTGCTTGCGCCTCACCCTTCTGCACACCGACGGTTTGGACTGGGAGAACCAGGGCCTGGCAGCTCCAGGAGGAGCTGGTGCCAAAAAGAAGGGCTTAAGAAAAAAAAAACAACAAACCCAAAACAACGGTCTGGGAAGAAGAAGATTAAGATCTTGGCTAGAGGAAAGATCCTGGAAGTGAGGGCTTTACAGGGTGATGAATGCCAGGAGATAGCAAGGGCCCTCGGGCAATCCCACCACTGGGTTATTAATAAGCAGCTTTATGTCCCAGAGGAAGACAAAACCAAAACCATTTGACACATACAGATGAGAGAACAGAATAATTTTACATACTGTCACTGGTGGAAAAGAGTCTGCGTTTTTCAATTTTTTTAAAACTTTTATTTATTTTTTTAGAAAAGGAATAAACTCTGCATGGTAGAGTGTACGGTATATAATTTCAAAACAGAACAAGTGATATGGAATGGATTATTTTCCCAAACTATTTAAGTTGAACCTAAAATCATTTGTAAATCAACACTCATTACCATGTAAGACAAAGGCAAACAATCAACATGTTTTTTGTTTGGTACAGATTTCCTCTACCACTTCAGCCTGAATTTTCCAAGGGTTGGGGAGAAAAGGGGGGCAAATCCTGCCCATTGTCCTAACCATAATTGTACTGACCAAGCTTTGTGCTCTGAGATCTAGCATCATATGGCTTTATATACGTTCCTAAGTGAACAGTGCAACATCATCACCATCTAAAGTGTTTATTCCACATTCAAACTGTAACTGAACATCACTCCAAAACCCTTTCCCACCCCCAAAACAACAACAACGAGAACAACAACGAAAAGCAGAAAGTCTCCAGCAATCAGATTTCATCCCAGAAATCTGTGTAAACTGTAGATCAGGGTTGGGTAGCAGCACAGAAGACAAAAGATGTGACAGCATGATTCAATAGCGTCTCTAAAGACTACTGTAAGACTGTCATTCTTTAGTCTGCATCTCGCAATCACAATTTGCTTTTTCCCTGCAATACTATAAAGCAATGTAAAAAAAAAAAAAAATCAGACTCAAAAGCAAAAGGTAGAAGCCTTTATGGAAAGGTAAAGCTTCTGCTTAGCCTTGAGTGGTCGCTATTGGAAACAGATCTCTGCAATCAGAAGCAAACCTTGAACGTATATACACTATTTTGGTGGGAAGGGATGCAGCCAAGGACGGAAGCACTCCTGGCAGACCCGCAGACCGTTTTGGCTTGTAGGTCAACACTACACTGCCGTTTTGGGTTGAATAAACCGGCAGGGCAGCCGTAGGCGTTAGGCGCACTCCAGGCTCTTGGCTCCTCTGTTCCTTGGCTGCGTGGGGGCTGGGAGGAGGAGGAGGAGGGAGCAGGAGCACCGGCGAGGGCCCCCCTCCCCTCGCTCCGCAGCCAGCCGAGTGATGCGTGGGTTGCGGCGGCATGGGGCGTTGCACCGGGGAGGTAAGTGCATGCTTTTCTCTTTACCCCCTCCTCCCCAATCCTGTTGGAATGTATCTAATCAGTAATTAGATAAGTATTAATAATAACTGTAAGCTAGCACAGTCACCCGCCCCCTTAAAATGGAGGGAGAGCAACAGCATCAAACAAATTCCCCTTTGTCCTGACATGTGTAACCTTTCCAGATCCTATAGAGCAATCATACGCAGGCGTTTTTCATACTAGAATTTAAAGGAGTCAAAGCTGGTAAAGAAACTGGATGTTTCCTGGCCTAACTGAAGGAAATAATAAAACTGATTAAAGTAAGAGCGAAAGAAAGTAAGCATTAGTGTGTTTACATCCTCTGGTATGTCCCACTTCTCTACGTTCTGCTCACAAGCCCTTTCCATACTCTGAGCAAGCACTCCCAAACTTAGAGAGGTAAGGCTTCAGCTAAAATCTCATGCTTGAGATTTTAATTTTTTTTTTAATAAATACCATAACTGTAAGTATTTGACTTTACCGGATCCGTGTGGGGGATGTTGAGGGCAAGGCTTGTTAAGTGAACCAGCACAGGAGAAGATTGGACAGGGGTGTAATCTCACAGGATAACAACAACTGAACGATGTCCGCAAGCATGGTGCTAGCTTAGTGTGTATGTAGCATTGGGGAGCTTGGATGAAACCCTCCAGCTTTCTGGGTGTCCAGTCAGAACCAGGGAAGCTGCAAGAAGTTTTACTGTAAAACTCCAGTACTGAAATGTCTAAAGGAACTGGGCCTTTAACTTCAGTTCAGTGGGCACTGATTTTAGGTTTTGCACAGTCAATTCTAGTTAAAAACCCAAAACTTTAACGATAGCTGATGCCCCTGCTGTTGGAGCCTTAAGACACCTGTTATACTGCTGAGCCCTACTCTTTTTTTTTTTTTTTTTAATAAAACACTGTTTTAAGATACAGCACAATAAATGTGCTTATTACGCACTCTAACATAGAGCACAGAAATACAACACTACAGAGTGCAAGTCTAACCATCTCCACAGTGGGAAAAGTGCGAAGGTTAAAAATATGCATGTGGCTTAACACAAGATATTTTTAAAAAACATGACATGGAAATCTCATACTAATGCTTTCATCTTTATCACAAACATGACTGAAAACTCAAGGTCAGTTGCTGATCCTCCTCTCGTAGTAGTAGTAGTAGTGTAATCCTTTCAAAGGTACAATGTTGGAAAGATCAGAGAATAAAAAAACCAAGTGTCCAAAAATGATCCCATTTACCACTTTTCCAGTAGTTATGTTTTTCAAGAAGTAAACACGTAAGGTCACCTTGATCTTCGCCATCGGTAACTGATACACTCGGAAAGAGCTAAGCCAACCACCTGGACTGAGATCAGCTCGGTGTCGCACACACACACACACATGGATACACACACAAACACCCCACAGGAAAAAGTGCACTTTCAATTGCTGATACAAAAATAGATTGGCACATTCTTTTTGACACAGTGAAGATATCCTCTTTAAAAGCTTTTTCACGTTAAGAAGTCCTCTTGGAAGTTGCAGCAGGTCTATAGAAAAAGCGCTATGAGAATGCACTCGCGTGGGCTTCCAGGGTTTGTGTGATGGAGAGAGGGGTGGTCACGGAGGCTGCCCTTCAAATTTTTGCCTACTTTTATAGCTGTAGTCCCCACAGGTAGGGTCAGTCGCCACCCAGTTTCAGCACGTTAACCATTTACCAACAGCTCAGTCTTCACCTGCTTTGAGAAAGTAACGATACGTAAATTTGTCAGAGCTGAGAGTCTTACGTCGACGCAGTGTTTCCTATACGTTGCCGGAAAAACTGTTTTGGGGAGAGAGAGAGTGAAGTGTTAGGAGTCTGATTTGCATTTCCAGTAGTAACTGCGGCTCAGGAGAGCCAAGCGGGAACAGTCGGGAGCCCCTTCCCCGCAGGGCAGCCAGCGCTAGGAGTTCTGCACCAAGCGTCTGTAGTGCGGCATCACTTCGTGCTCGGGAAGGTGGAGAGCAAACTCCAAGGCCACCAGCACCGGGAACTCGAAGGCGATCAGCTCTCGCCTGTTCAGCCGGAACTTCTCTTCCAGTTTCTGCAACGACAGTCGAGGGAAAAAAAAAAAATAAAAAAAAGTCTTTGCGAATGAGGATTTGACTTTCTAGTGCTTTCTTACAGATGACATTATTCAAAACACGGATGCTGCTGTCATTAAACCTCTGCCCTGCTGGACTTGCATGGCTTTAGGTTTAGAAAATGAGAGCAGGATGAACTGGATGTTCTGATTCTTCACTGTGAAGGTGAACTTACAAAGCTCAGCCAGCCATGCTATTTCTGACATGCTTGTCATTTCACTCATTCCATCTCCAGCAGATACATCTTCTAACGATCATAGTGATTACCACTGCAGGAAGAGGAAACTCCTGCCTCCATGCAAACATCGAGATCACTTGTGTAACGGAACACATGCCCACAAACTTCCTGCGCTGCTTGAAATCGCTAATTTTCCTTTCAGCATTAGACTGTGTTTACAACACCCTATTGGGGAAATTATTTCTGCTACAATTAGATACATTTGCTCTTAATACCTCAGAGGCAGAAGGTGTCATCTGCGACAACCACAAGAACAGTGAGTAACAGAAACTACTATCCTCGGGGGGGATGAGATGGGTTTCATAGTTGGCTTTCTGCTGTAACGTACTAAACCTCCCATCTGCTCTGCCATTTTCACTGGATTTGGATGCTACAAGTAGGCAAACAGCTGTCCAGGGGTATTTCCGCCCCGTCCTCTTCTTATGATCTCCCTGGCTTGCTACTTCTCTGCCCACTGGGTCTACTGAAAAGCTCAACGTGCCTTAAGGATGGACCAATGTTTCAGGATAGCAAGAGAGGCCAGATCTTCCAACTCCCACTGGGTTGACTTTTTTTTCTGGTTATTCAGAGGGCTTTCTAACAGAGGACTGTCGACCCAGAAGGGCATGAGTCCAGTTCTGCCCCCCAACCAAGTTTCCATGTCTCTTGACCTAAGTGAGTTGGTTGTACCTGCCCTAACTTTCTGTAGCGTTAAATCAGATTGGTATCTCGGTGCTTGCAAACAGATTATGGAATAACACTCCCTTCTGGTAACTCTTTCATATGGAGTGGGTGGAAGACCAAACACGTTACCCTACAAAAAAACAGTTGGGGTAAGGTGTTCTAATGGGAACGCTTCTTCAGGTTTTCTTGCCCAAAAGCTTAACTTGATGAAAGAAATACAAACTTGGTAGTCTATTAGACTCCCTCTGAAATTAGTATCTGCATTTATCTCTCAAAGGAGACTCCTTATTGAAATTCTTGAAAACATAATTAAAAGCAAAATTAATTTCCTGAGGGTTAGCTTTTGACTTGCATTGACAGAATGGTGTTCAGATACCTCTCAGACCTCACAGTACCTGACACCAGGGTCTTCAATCATATCAAACAAGCTTCCCACACCTTTGCAGTGACATTGATCACCACTACTTCCACATAAATGTATAACAAAAGAAGGTATTTAGCTGGCTGTACAGCTGGAAACCTAGAGGAGAGCGTGACCGCTGACAAGCAGGCTTGCGTAGGATCACACACTGGCACTTCATGTAGAAGGAACACTGGAAACCTATGGATACGTACATCTATAAGATGCTTGACTTCATGTTTTCTGAGGTCACTGCCAATTTTGGCTGCTAAAAGAACACAGGCTCCAGCACAAAGCTTTCTATTCTGCTTGTTCAGCTTCCCCTTGAGAGCGAGCTTCTCAAAGTAGACAAAGGCCATGGCCACTGTGGGCTCTTCAAAACCACATTCTTCTTGAGCAAGCTTGCGCATTTCTCTCTTCAAGCTGAGTAAAGAGACCAGACAAGTATGCTGTGAGCTGCGTTTTAAAGCATTTCTCATTTCACCCTAAGAGTCATACTTTCAGAGATTTCTGCTTAGTCAAATGGAGGGGAAAAGGAAAACATAATTTACTGGGCAGATATCTTTATACTCTGTTTTGGGGACACATTCAATGGCACATTTTGACCTCGCCCTTCCCCCTCACTGCCCCCAACAGATAGTTGTGTCAAACTATAAAAGCAACTGAAAAGCTTTGACATTTTTAGAAACAACATTTCATCACAGGTCTTAAGCCGCATACAATTTATCTAGTAACAACAGCTTGATTGCTTGTGCTCTATATGCAGCTTTGCTGCTGGTTATGGTTGGTTAAATCCAAACCGACAGCCCTTCCACGTACTGCAGTATTGTCTGGTTACGGAGCAAGACGACTCAGTATGCTTCTGGCCACTTCAGTCACATGAAATTATCATTACTTCAGTGTAGCAATATGTCTAGCCTGCTACACTGGAAACAGTGATGAAATACTACAACTCTGCCGTGAAGCTGACCACTTGTTTTGCTTCTGGCCATGCTCTCTGGCCAAGGCACAAAAGCCAGCATTTCTCTTTCCTCAGTCTCGTTTTTTAAGCTAAGTGCCATGAGCTTAGAGACTCTGTTATTTTTCTGGATATTTTAGTATAGTGCATGCCCAGCTCGCATCCTCATCCCATTAGATGCCGCGTTTGACACCTGACCGGTGCGTGTTTGTACATTCCCCTATCTTGTTTACTCAGCCCACTAATCAAAGCAATCATCTGACTTATTCTGCACCTCTGCTGGTCACTGCTCCTGGAAGATCCATCAGGGCTGTGCTTCCCCTCGTGTACAGCAGCAATTGCACTGAAATGTGAGACAGCTGCATCACGTTGCAGCCTCACCAAGCTTTGCAACGTACCTTCTTATTTTACTGAGGGTTAACTTGATGTGAGGGAACTTCTCCTTAAAGGTCTCATTCATGTCCTTCTTGAGATCTGATGGCTTCACGTAGTCTATGACTGTGGTCTGTAACACACGGTCAAGAGAGAATTGCTCTTTTAGTTTGTAACAAACAAGATCACTCAATTCCCAAAGGCAAGGAATACCAAACAAGTGCCAGTCAGTCCCAATGCTTTCAGTAGAGGGGAAAATCAAGTTTGAATTAAGGCAACAATTTGTTTGTGACTGCTCCATCAGAACAAGTGACCTGAAATCTGAGATGACTGTTCAGCACAAGCCCTGAACAACACACACCTTATTAGGATCCTCCAAGTATCGCTAAGAGTGAGTTTAAGCTAAATGTGGGTGGACAAAACCTAGCTGAGAAGTCTTGTTAAACAACAACAAAAAAATCATGATAACTGATTTGATGACCAGATTTTGTGTGCAGATCTCCATGCGGTTCTGAGACATATTGTGAGTTTCTCTCAAATTGATTCTTCAAAGGAACTGCTGGTACAAGTTCTTCACTGCCATAGCGTACATTTGTGATAAAATAGGTAATTAGCCTGCATGGCAGGTCATCCAGTAGAGTGCAAGATAGTAATGCTGTCATAAGTTAGGCAATGAGTGGACAAAAATATTGAGTTAGGACAACATTCAAAGTCTACAGTCTATTTTCTTTACATTGAGCTTGCTATTCCTTTTTGTCACAACGTAAAGAATTTCCCCAAGGTAGCAGAGGGCCCTCCCGGCCAGTACTGCAACACCAGCGCTCGCATCTATGGGTGTGCACCACTTCTCTCATTCCTTCAGTCTTCATTCAGGAAGCATTTTACCCAAATCCTCTGTCATCACTCACCTGGCCAAAATCTATCAGCTGAACAACAAACCAACCTTCATTTTGGGGATGTGTCAATTCTCTTCCTGGCTTTGGCTGTTCTGCCCCTTGGACAGAAGCAGAGAAGAGCCCCAGCTTGGGCATCCAGGGGACAACCTGGTCCCCAGGCACCCAGCTCCTGGCCAGCTTCAAGCACGGGCAGTGGGAGAGCAGCAGTCTGCAGTGCAGTGCATTCTCCTTCCATTAAAATAATTTTTCCCTTGTAATTTCTGTTTATGATTAACCCATATTATGTCAAAGGGTTGTTAATGCTAAACAACAAGACGTGGGAAGAGGTATGCAAAACACTTGTTGCATGTTATGCCTTTATAGAAGATGAAGCCTTGCTGTATTATATCCTCATGGGAATCTAAATCAGCCAAAAAGACCGACTGCATATGCTTGGAGGTTTTTTTCAAGAATTAAAATAGTATACGGACGGGCTTGGGGAGGAGAGAGTGTAATGGCTCTAGAGAGGAATTGGACAACTCTTGTTATCCGATCATGTTCTTGTCTGGATCTGAAATGAGCATGAAGGAGAATAAAACACACCTAACTTTTCCTGCACTTTATTTAGGAGATATGGTACTGAAATAATGGACAACTATAGGAATTTAAAAGAAAACAGAGCATGTATTTCCCCTGAATAGCACACAGCAGTATCTGAGGTAAACACACTGTAACAGAGAGGAAAAAACCAACTTCTTGCCACAGGGTGTTGTTATGGTCATACACACGTTTTAAAATGTGGGCCATCCTGCTATGTGATTTGCAGTGTGAGAAGCATCATCTGCTCAGATAAATTCTCCCCACTACGACCTGGCAGGTAATTCTGCTGGGCACGTCACGCACAACAGTTGCCTGGTGTTTTCCTACGTATAAATGCTTGTGAGCCCCCTCCAACACAGTTACGTGTTAGGGACCAGTCCAAATTTTGCTCAATAAAGGGGATAATTTATTAAAGAAATTCAGTCCTATTACGGAAAGCTACCAGTTACAAGAAATCATCAAAAAGGAGAAAGCCACATCAACCCTCTTCAGCCAGCCCTGCTGCCCTGCATGCGTATGGACGAGCTCCAGCGCAGGTCCGGGCAGACACTGCAGTGCCATGGAGGTTAAAAAAGTATAGGCTGAGGCAGGCAACGCACCACCATGCCCGAATAAAAGGAAGAGAGGAAAAGACAGGGAGGAGAACCCTTGCCCTACCCGGGGTCGGAGGGAAAGGCTTCAACTGAATGTGCGGGTCTGCCTGGTTTTAGTCTTGCTGAGGTTGGAAGGACGTACGTGCGCACCTCTGCGGCCATGGCTCTTCGTCACAGACAACTTCTCATGTGCTTCATCTCACCTGGCAGGGCTCAGCCCTCCGAAGCAGAAGAATGACGATCTTACCAATTACTCCTCTCCTTTCTTTCCCTGGGATGTCACTGCCTGCCTACCTACTCCTTGGTTGTGCTGCCAGAAGATCATCAGCAAGTTGGGTGCTTCTGACACACAGATACGCTGGGAGTTTTATGTGTTATTAAGAGGGTTCCTCTTAGTACAGCTATAAGAGGCCTATTGAAACAAGCCACGTAACATAATTTAGACCAGTGCCATCTGCTACTCAAAGTACAGAAGCATCGGTCCATGCTGCTCTTACTTACAGAGTCAAGAGACACTGAGCACGTAAAGGTCACCCGCTATTAAATCCAAAGATGATTTTAGTTCCTACCAGTACTTTTTGGTTGTCTTGGGCAATCCTAGAAAGAATGAGCTCGGTGCTACCGTGCAAAGCTACACCACACCTTATTTCGTGCTTCACTGCAAACTTAACTGCCTGTTGCTTGCTCTCCATTACCACGGAGCTCCTTAGTTTTATCTTAATTATCTCCCTCAAAGTGATCATGGTTTTTTCTGGCAGACTTGCATTTGGCTCTCTCCAGGTAACCGTCTTCCCTCGCACAGAGGAGGGTGCAATCACGCACGAACCTCGCCTGCACGACAGAAACCACGTCGCTGCAGAAAGTGCATGGAAGCGGAGGGAGGACCCGACCATCCTCCAGACTCAGCTGCACAGAAATTTTGCCGGACAGCAAGTTTCAGTTGTTTTCACCAACAAGTAGGTGCCGGCACGACCCCAGCTCCGTGGGCGACTGCACAGAGGGGGAGTAAGCCCTGGGCTCTGCCACCCAGCAGCAGCAGCCCCCCGGGGTGCACCTTTCCCCGCGGCCGCTCCGCGGGCACCATCTGTTTTACCTGGGACTCCTCCAGCCCGTGGGAGATTTGCCAGAATTCAGCTAAATTCTCTTTAGAAGGAGAAAAGCTCTTTTTTAAAATTTTATTTAAAGCAAAGCACTCAGAGGCTTGAGAATAAACAGACAGCTTAGAACTGAAAATGGTAAGGAGGTACGGCTATTTTTAAACAGAGAGATTTGTCAATTTTGTCCCGTTGATAAGAATCTCCCCCTCCAACTCCGTATACTGCTGCTTCCTGCGAGACAACAGTCTCTACGATATAAATCACAATAATGAAATCCAGATGAAAGCTGGTGTGTGCTGGTTTTGATTCATGTAACAGGATAACGGCAGCATGTTTGAACACACTGGCTCTAAGGCAGCTGTCTCATCTTGTCAGTGCCATGCTGGAGAGCTCAGCTAACTGCCCTTATTCTCAAGAAAAGGCATTGTGCAACTTCTTTCCCCCCGCCTTGATTTTTTTTTTCGTAGCTGCTGCAGAAGCCCAACTTCATCTGAGCAGTGGGATGCTGTTTGCCCAGCTGGTGCCTATAGAAATGCGTGCATGTGGGACCCTGCCCAGCAGAGAGGCAGGCAGCAAAAAAAAAAGAGTATCTGTTGACAGGTAATTTAAAAGCAATGCTGAATTACTGCCTGTTGAGCGATCAAATCAGCTACCCCTTCTAACTGTTTCTGACCAGGCACCCGAGCACCCCTCTCACTGTCACGCCATGGCTGGGCACAGCACCCACGAGGCTACATAGAGATCCAGATCCCCGACCCTGCTCCTGCCCGGGGCACCTCCTGCACCCCGCAAACAGCTCGGCACCAAGCAGCAACCCCCCGCCGCTGCCCCTGCCCACGAGGGCTGGAGCAGAGGAAACCTCTGGGGTGGCCCAGTGGCCCACACGGACCAGCTGGGATCTGACACGGGAGGGCTCTGACCTAACGTCATCCTTCACTGCCCGCTCTCTGCTCAGCGTTTACGTTTCTCTTCTCTGTTTTAGGCCATTTCATTGCGCTTGAGCCGCCTGCGAGTCCCAAACGAAGCTGCCATGTTGAGGAGAAGACATGACTGTAAACGGTGTGGACTTCTGTCTGTCTGGAACAATTCTGGTATTGCCTGTGTAGGAGCACTGTGCCACACCGATGCACCAAATTTTATGGCGGGTTCGCAAATATTTCCCTAAAAAGAGCACAGCGTTTTTCTACCCAAACATGCTTTCTTATACATAACATTATTCCCTACCAGGCAGGCACTCTGCATTCCCAGAGCTGTCAGACACACGAGCAAGGCACTGGGAACGACCAAACTGTCTCTCTCATACTCTAATCTCAAATGTTTGTAACTTCTGTCATCCAGAAACGTCTGTTTTGTTTCTCACAGCTTATTTGCACAAAACAGATTTCACTTCAGCATTCAGCAATACTCCTTCGTGAGCTCTGTTCACGTTCTCTGTATACAAATCTGTGTATGTATATTTTAGTTTGGCAATGGAAGTTGCACAAGACAAATGAAAGCCTTGATATATGGTAGCTGACAGATGCCTGGACAACATGATGAATGCTTCAGCCGAAGTCTGTACTCTGCACACTTTTTGCATGGCTGGCAGTTTTGAACGTGGAGGTTAGCTTGTGTGTTATTCACAAGCATTTTCAAGCAGCTGCTTTCTCATAGGAAAGCTGTATATATAGTTTCATAAATACGGGAGGAGGGAGGATGCCTGAAATGGTTGGAAAGACTGGCAAGATGAAAAATTGTTGAAAATAAATCCTGCTTTGGCATGCTACCAGTAAGAGATGATCTAGCCTTGGATGCCTCTATCTCCCATTTAAGAAGGATAAAATCAGAATAAAATAGGTGAATAAAATGAAAGGTATATGATAGGCTTTCTTCAGCTGTCGTTACTGTCTACCCTTTGACAAATCTGCTTCACGGAGAGCAGACAGAAGACTGATACCTTTAACAGGCTTTCAGTAGGTCAATGGTAAGTTCTCAACCACGAAACAAATGAAAAGAAGTCAATGACTCTGCACTGCCTGGCTACCTTAATGCATACCATAGGTGACCAGTAACCATAAACTGTCAGTAACCTAATGCATGCACTTATGGCTGAAGATGCATATATATGGGAAATGCTGCTAGAGCAGAGGCTTAAAACAGTGATGGAAAATGGGCGAGATTCCTTCTTTATAATAAAAAACCCCCCACACACCATAAAAAAAGGAAAAGGAAGGCTAAAAGAAGATGTTCCTGTTGTTAGAAAGTTAATATTCAAGGATTTTAAACTGAAAGATTTAGAATTTCACAAAGCAAATAATCTCAAAACTGCCTCTTTGAATTAAAGTACATGGAAGGATGCCAGTTTATTTTATATGGTTAACACACTGAAATAATTCTCAGTTAATACAGTGTGTCATTGTTACAAAATACGTGTTTATTGAAGTCTCAGCCAAATATAGCATCAAATGCATACAGCACAGGGTTTAAATATGACTATATACCACCACTGTGATCCTCTGCTCCCTGAGGCTTTTGGGTACAAGGTCAGCAGCTGATAAAAAAGCGGTCTGGAGATGCTTAATTTACAACTACGGAAGCGGCTCGAAGAATAGGGTGACAGCACCAAAGGACGCCGGCTGTAGCGGAGTACTCCTGACCTTGATGCTCCGTGTGAAAGACAGAGCGGGAGAGTGAGAGACCGAATGCACTATATCATCATGCAGGGCTTTTGTTAGACTAAACGGCCAGGGCAGCAAGTAGTTCTAATTTTAAAATCACATTGGAGGACTAATATTCGATAACGCACCCTGGCTGTGCTCGGCACTAGTCCTGGCAAATGCAGGCTGACAGTCAGCCTGCCGTAAGAGGGCTGCAGACTTTTGTGACGTGCTTTTTTATTAGTGGTGTAGAGATGTCAATTAATGCACTCAAATTGCAAGTAAGTACCCAAACCAATTTCCAAGCGTATCCCTTGGGCACGGATAGACGGATATTGCAGGGATGTTATTACACAAGGGTCGCTCAAAGCGAAGATGCTACTGATCTGGGCTTTTCTTCTTTTGCTACAAGTTTTGGCAGCGCACAGCAGCCAGCTAACGCGCTCCTGCGTTTCTGTGTTACCAGCAAAAGCAGGACTGCGGGGTCAGCCTCGCGCCTGTTGCAGTTTTCTCCTTCTGCACGGAAGGAGTTTGTTTCTGCTGGCCAGAATGCAGGGAGGGCAGGGAGACAGTGCCCAGTTTGGATGTACCCTGGTCAACGCGAGACTCGAACACAGAAATTACTGCTCTGTCTGGCAGATAAAGTTCCCGTTCTAAAGAGACTTAAGAATCTGCAAGAATTCCTGTTTTAGCAGTATCAGCCAGGAAGACATCTGTTAACCGTGACATGATGTTTCCCTCCTCCCCCCGCCCCCCAGCATGAAATTCTTCTACCTCTTACTGTTTATATTGCGGTAGAGATTGTAGACTCTCCTACAAAGGCAACATAAAGCAAAATAATTTCTCCGGGGTAGACCGGAATTTAAATATGACTAACACAATTAATAGAAGCCGCAGAGTTTGTGCTGGGAAATTATTGAAGCTGCTTTTTCAGAATCATCCCCTGACAAGCTGTTTGGGGGTATTACTTTTAGAAATGCGACAGGGAGTGTATACCCTTTCAAGCTAGGAACTTTACTGTAAAAAAAGACCAAACTGAAAGCACTTCTCCTTCCCCACAGCTATCCTCAAGAAGGAAGCTCAGCTACTCCTTGAAAACAGCTGAGGACTTGCAGTTAAAAATCCTCTGCAAGTCAGGACTAATTCAGCCCAGTACAGTTACAAGACTATAAAGTCGATGTCAGTGATGATAAACTCAGGCTCCACAAAAATGGAGGGAACTGCATGTCGCATAGGCTTGCGTGCTAACTGCATGTATTCCAGAGTAAAATCCAAGCAGGACCACATATTTTGCCTCTCCTATGTCTCAGGATAAAGCCTGCAGTGTTTACTGATGCAGCATTCACACAGACCTCCACGGCGTTTTAACCAGCAGTGAAATCCTGGCTTGCAAAGCACGAGCCGGGCTCCCAGGAGTAATACCGGTGCGTGTAGCCCTGTTCCGCGGTCAGCGCCGCAGCCCACCATCCAGCCTTGCTCATCCACGCTGCCATGGGTTCACATTCCTCTCGCACACCTTCCCCCCCTTAATCGCTCTGACATCCATAAGGAGCGGGGGGGGACGGGGGGGGGAGATAACTACAAGCTTGCAGCTGCCAAGCATTAATGCTAAATGCTGGCCAAGTAACGAAACTTTAATTACAAGCTGCAGCTCTCCACACACAACAAAATGTTTGGCGCTGACATCAGAGCTGGTCTCAGCTGCTCCGGCACTTGCGAGAGGCAGTAATTACAGCTATATTCCGCTCAGGACCAGAGACTGCTTTCAATCTCTGTACAGCAGCTCTACAGCTCCGCGGTCATTCGGCAGACGTCTCTCAGTACCACGACGGCTGTGCACCGTCAGGAAAAAATCCACAGGTTTCTCGCCGGCCTCAGACTGCAATTTGCTTTAACTGCAGCATACGCCGATTTTTATATTTGGGGAAGAAAATGACTTGAAATTACAGCCTATTACGCTCCTGTTCACACTGATGTGAACTGTAGGGAGGGGGAATGCCAGCTGAGTCCGGAAAGTCTAATATGGATGTGAGTAAAGTCTCCTACATAGCCAATATGGCCCTATATTCACCAGCTCAACGCGCAAGCCCTCCCTACCCGCAGCCCAAGTTGCAAAATCCTATTTAACCTGCAAGCTCCCGGGACACTCCGACTCTACCTTTTCTCCCTTCTTGCGGCTGAACAAAGCACCAGCCCCTTGTGAAATCTCTCAGCCAAGCCCTGAAGAACAACCACCCACTCTTCGGGTTCTTGCAAAGCTGTGCAGCTCCTGCGTGGCACCACAGCTATGCTGCTTCGACCAGGAGCAGGCAAAATCCTTGGACCTTGGACAAGAGAGCTCTTGGCACGTGCCAGTTATTCTCACCAACAAAAGAAACACAGCGCTTAATGTCCTTCAGCCCTTTCTTAGATTAGTGCCTGCCTTCAGAGAGGGAGGTGCGAGTCCTGCAGACCCTCAGGCAGCGCTGAAGAAGTGATGGCTGGAAGGCAAATTCAGGCAAAATAACCCAAAATGTGAAATAAGGCATTTAGCCAGACACAGCAGTAATTAACCCCTAGAGAAAATGAAAAAGCAGGGAGACCCCTGTCAATGCAGATATACTCTAAACAAACAATGACGCTGATTTTAACAATTGCCCTTGAAGTTCATTTTTCACCTTTAAAGCATCTGATCGTACCTCTGTCACAGTGGAAATCCCCAGTCAGCTCCTTATTGCAATAAAAGTGCCCGAGAATGCTGTGGTTAACCAGCATATGGAAAAGAAGGGCATGGAAAACCTGCTCCTGGGCCTCGGAGACCTCCCCTGCAGGACGCTGTCCTGGCTGTCCTACTGTGACTTGCCCAACCATGTCCATCTCAGCACCAA
This sequence comes from Mycteria americana, assembly GCF_035582795.1. Taxonomy (NCBI): domain Eukaryota; kingdom Metazoa; phylum Chordata; class Aves; order Ciconiiformes; family Ciconiidae; genus Mycteria; species Mycteria americana. The sequence continues at coordinate 123,484,451 of NC_134366.1, read as the reverse complement.
GTTGAAAAGGGATCAAAGACCTCAGGTGATCCCAGAGGACTCAGATTGCCTGGCGCACGTTCGCAGCCTGAGGAAGGCTGGAAACACGACCCTGCCTGCTAAAGCTATGTTCCCTTTGCGTGCCAGTTAACAATGTCTTTCTGCGTGAGGAAAGACAGTTCCCTGTCCATGACAATAACCATATCAAAACCTAACAAATATTTTCCCACCCAGATGCAGGTGCCATAAAAGGTTGACACTTTGTAGGTTGGCAGCCAAAAAATAACTTGCCAACCCTAAAAGTAAAACTGGCTGAAAGTAAGCAGAGGACATACTGGACTTCACACTTGAAAATTTAGCACAAACACAGCCTCAGAGCTCAATTAAGCCTTTCTGTGCAACAGGCGGAACACTCCTGCCGGCAAGGAGATAAGCTTCAGTCTACATGGAACACGTAAAATCCACTTATTTTGAAGAAGGAGAACTCAAGAGCCCTATTATCAAATAAAGACCAGGGTGGGGGGCAGAAAGAACCTACAAAGACTGTATCTTTATATACTTTAGCAGTTTCTTAAATCGTATCTGTGTTCCAAGTTAAGTGAGGACACGGATGACACTTTAGACCTCACTGTTTCAAATCCTATCCTATTTGTGTATAAATAAGAGTAGTAGGTCACCACTTTGGAAGAAAGAAAAGCGGCTTTTCCCTGCTGCCTGCTACTACTTTGGGTGTATCACGCAGACAGATACATGCTCAGCTGCACACGACGGCACTGCATCTTGCAATGGTCCTGCCAAAATAGCACACCAAAGCCTACAGACTTGGTGCAAGCGAAAAAAGGCTACAGAAGTCTCACCACAGAACACACTGAGTTAGAGCACAGATCGAGGAACAGTTATGTGTCTGTATTGTTACGGGTTTGGATATAGTGAAAAATATACAGGCTCCGCTCGTAATTGCTGCAATGAAAGGAAGGACTATCCCATGGTGAAATAAATACCTGGGAAACAAAGGCTCTACTAGACGCCGAAGCGCTGTTACGAGGAGTGAATGATAAGCATCAAAACACAATGCAGCTTCGTGACTTCAGAAAAACCCTAATGGGCATCCTCCTATTTTGTAATAGATGCCAGTTAGAGGAAGTATAAATTTTCCTCTGAATGCGAGAGAATGAACGCATTGTTCGAACAAGCCTTTCATCTAAAGCATTTATGAAATACAGCGGTAATAAAAGCATTTACTTTTGTAATACCTCCACGAGTTTGTTTTTACATGTCCCGGTAAGTAACTGTCATTTAGAACAAAGCATTCCAAACAGCTCTTATTAGTAGATTAATAATAATAATCTTCTTAAAATATGGCCAAATGTAACCTCAACCTTCAAAATATTGTTACCAACATTTATCTGTGCTACACCTAATTTTGTATATCACTTACCATATATGAAGGAAATATTAAAACCCGCTTATGTTTGCCACATGGCCATTGGGGATCATCTAAAAGATTTGGGTCGTATTCAACAAAGTCTCCCAGGTCACTACCTATAAAACAATGGTAAATGTAAGAAAGGAATTCATTACATCAAGAAATCTCTGGGCTTAACAGGAGTGGCAAATGAGTTCACAGATAATGCGCAAGATGATCTTCATGCAAGATTTTTGAAAGAGTCGAAAGATTTCTCTAAATCTTGAAATCTACTAATCTACTAATACAATTTGCAAAGATCTAGAGGACCTATGGCTTATGAATTACCTGGCAAATGTGAATTTAGGGCTCAGAGAACTGCAAAATTATATAAAGCTCCACAATGACTTTTATTCCCAGCAAGTTTTCATCTGTTTATGCAGACGTTTTGATTTGTTTCATTTAACATGCCAAAATATCTTAAGCATATAGTGCTTTGGCTTATGTTTTGTGCCTGGTTTTGTAAACACAGTCCTTTCCAGCCTAATAAAGGTCACAAGTATGATTTACACCTTCAGCTTATGACTACCGTGTTGACCCTGTAAATTTTCCATAGCAAAGGAAGGTAACGATGAGCCTGATGCAGGAGGAACAAACAATGCTGGTGACAGGAGGAGGCACGCCGAGTGCCATCAGGGGCTGTCAATATGACCAGCAGTCTTGTTTACTTAACTTTCCACCATCCATAAGCCAGCTTTCCTGGACAAACAGGGAACGAGCTCTGTTTCACCCACAACACGAGACTATATTTTGCTTAACTTAAGCAAAAAAGGGGGCTAAAACATGACATATGTCCGTCCTGCACAATAGCTGCCTATCAGCAGGCTAGGGGAGGATATTAAAACAAGCTTCTTGAAAAGTTACCTGCATCAATGCTCCCCTGGGTGCTGTTAGCTCTTGCCAAAGAAAGGCTACGATGGCTTGCATTGCGAAATTGGGAGAAGGATGAGGTGGAGTCTATCGTGTTTCTCCGAGTTCCCAGAGCATTGGTGGGAAACAGGAACTGTGTATAAGAAACTGTCTAAAAAGAAAGTCAGAACGGACAGACAGTTACTACCAGCCCAGCTCGGCCGCAGCGGGATGCCTTTGGTGCATCCCAATTGGAAGCAAGGGAAACCAAATTAACGAAGGATTTTCTGGATTTAATAGTTAGGCACAGATGAATAAACACCAGTCACCTACATTTGCTTCAGTGCAGTCAGTTTATCCATGCAAAAAAAGCTTTTGCAAAGGCATTAATTCTTCAACAAAACAAAACCACAAACACACACACACAAGCTCTAACACGCTGGATTTACAAAATCCTGCTCAAGGGTCAGATTTAAAAATATGCCAGTTTGGTTGGGTTTTTTTCAGTGGACCTTCTCTGTAGCAGATTTCAGCTGCCTCTTTACTGAAACAGCATCATCTATACGGGTCCCTCAGCACAGAGCTGCCAGAGGCAAATCACTTGAACGTTGCTAAACTTAAGCACTTTCACTGGTATTTTTCTCCTTTAGGATTTTGTCTGGCAGAGTCTTATTGGTGTCTTAAGTGAGCTCCAGTTTATAGCAATGGTTGTGGGAGATCATTTACTACCTCCCAACATGGACTAAGTGTGAATGAATAACCTGCGACAAAATTATTTTTAGAGCGTACCGATTCTCTGCTTGTACCCTTGGCCAGGAATAGTCTACACCTTGCTTCTTGCAGGTTTATTTTCCAAAAACAACATTCTATTGAAGAAAAAAAATGAGTCTCAAGACTCTAGACTGGTTTACAAGGAGGTCAGAACAGGTATCAAATAAAACATGTGAGCTTTTATTTATTTATATGCAGACAGCCTGTCCTCAGGAATTTACAGCCTGTGGTCTGGCCTGACACCTGGTTAGGTGAGCACGCCGTGTGCAGCAGCATTGACCTAGGGCCTTTAAATCCATATATGACAGCAGACTGGGTACACTGAACTGTAAAACATAAATCAGGCTTTCAGCAAAAAATGTTTTAATTTATGATTAAAATCGTCTCTCCTCTATGCATTGTTTAAAACGGATCACTTTCCCTAAAGAGTCATAATTGCTTATTCTATTCAAGTGAATGCAGTCTTGGATTTTGAAATACTCATCAGATTTGTACTACTGTCTTTCTGCTCTTTGGAAAAATATACTGTTAAGCAACATTTATTTTATTAAATAAAACTGAGAGCAAACAGAGTTACAGCTTACAACTCTCACCAGAAATTATTTTCAAGCCCCTGACAATATACGCTGCAGTGATACCTCCTGCTACAGCCAGGGGAAGGCTGCGCAATTCAGTAACGCTTTACAGACTCAGATGTTGCCAGAGGCAAATTTCTTCAAGGAGACAGAGTTGTTTGCATTGACAGCTTGGGCAGTCCTCCTGAATTTCTGCTAAGCTTATTTACAGTTTGCACATACGGTGCTTTAACTACTGTGTTACACTGCATGTTATAATTTATGTTTATATTTGCGCTTGTAATTAGTTAAGCCATTTTTTCCCTTGTTAGATACAATCTAAGGGAGTAGGAACTGAAGCATCCCCACCTTCCCGTCTGCTCCGAGCTCCACACCTTCAAGACCAATTATCTCTTTCAGACACACTCCAGCAGAATGGCACTGGCGTCCACCGTCCAGCTTCATATCCCTGGGAAACAGAACCAGAGCAGAAAAGCTCTCAGTACACACGCCTTCTTCACCCTCCACCACCCAATGCTGAAATAAGGTAGCAGCATTAATCTAAACGTCCCAATGCAAAGCACAGACCAGACAACTTTTCCTACGGGCAGCACTTGTGTTGTCTAAAATACATTATAGAGAAAACCCTCATTTGGTTCCAGGTGGCACCTCATACCCCACCTATGGTGCAGAGCAAGGTTCCCCATCATTGGGTGCCTCTGACAGAACCTGGCACTGGGAAGGAACTGGAAGTCATATACGCTTCAGGTGAGATCCATCAATGTAGCTTGAACACTCGACTGCCACGTATCCAGCAGACGGACGCTCCCAGAGTACATACCCACGTCCCCCTATGCCGTCGGAGAGAGTTAATTGCCCGTGAAAGCCTCTGGGAGGGATTCCTGCTCCTCTGAGCACAGGGCTTTGTGTCCAAAGCCCAGCGACCCTCCTGCTGGAGGCCAGCAGGAGAAACCCAGATCTCCATCGCCTCAGGATGGAAACTTGGGGATCTACTTTAGAAGGACTGACCCACACAGCATCTTACACTTGGAGGTAGATGAGATGGCTGAGACAACCAGGCTGTATCCCATGCTTTAGCCTCACAATCAAAATGTGAATGAAGGTAAAAAAAGACTATGAGCAAATTTGTGCTCTTCAAACGACAGCTGCATACAACTCCAGAGTATTTATCTCTCAATATTTTCCTGGCTGATTTCCGCTGAGGTCCAAGTATGTACTTAAAAATCTGTGTGGGAGAGATGCTGACGCTGAGGCAGGGAGAAGCCCTGCAGGCTCTTCACCCGATTGCAGGGCTGGGCTATCTCCTGCTGCGCCTCTGCACACCCTCTTTCCTTGTCTTCCCTTTCCAACCGGTCACTCATTTTATTTCTCTGAAACATGGCAATCGGCGAGTCCCCAGTAAATCATGTACCTTACTGCTGGAAAAATCCAACATGTCTATCTGCTGGAAAACATACTTCTGTGACAAAGGAAAAGGCTGTATCAAGTTTCTAATCCCAACAAAGTCCTCTTAGTTTCTTGATTGGGGTTCACTTAGCACAGTGTCACATTATCATTCCTGTTTCCTGATATCATGTTACTGAGGGGCTGGACAAATAATTATGTAAAAATAACCCTCTGTCAGAGGCATGGGATTAGCCTCTCCGCTCTTGCACAGAACATGCTTAAAGGAACTATTTCTCATAGAGATAAATGCCAAATAGTAACCATTTCAGCAGGTCTTATCTATGAAACAAACACACAACCTGAGGAAGTCCCCAAACCCCAAAATGAAAACAAATATCTGAATTACCTGAAATAATATCAGAACAGTTTAGTTTCCTTCCACTCAAAACCTTACAGACGTAGAGTAAGAAATAACGCTGTTACGACTTTGAAAACAAGTCACGGAGAAATTCCTCCATGCAATTAACAGACAAGGATAGATAACGCTGTAATTCATCAAATGAAAATCCGGCACCCTTTGAAGAGTCAGCACAGCAGCTTTAAAAAAAAAGAGCAGCTCTGGGGACTGAAAAGGAATCAGTGCTCTGGGAGCAGGGTCAGCTGGCACGTGCGAGCACACGCGGGAATGATTCCTGGACATTAGCTGAAGATCAATGGACATTAATGACTCCATTTTCCCATCTTTCTGATGTTTCTGAAGAAGACTCTACCTTCAGGACCCTGTGAACAGGGGTCACTGCAGTCATTCTCCCTCATCCTAGGTGTTTTGCAAGGGCTACTTAGGATCTTCCCCTCCTCTACATATTCTCTATGTTTCTAGGTAGTGTATGATTGCTTGTGTTGTAAAACAGAGTAATAAAATACTACTGTTTGGAGAGAAACCTGTCCCGAAAACAGAATTAAACTCCCTTTCTTGAGGAACATCAGTACTAAACAATACGCAGTTTCTTATCTTAGCATATAAATGGAAAGGCTCATCCTAGTTTATACACATCCTCCTCTCACAGGTAAAAAAGATCTTGGTGAACACCTAATAAGAAATTCCTAGGCAACTTTACTGTATCCTTTTTGAGTTCCCTATCGCTACGCTCAACAGCAAGCTAGTCAAGTTTTTGCAGGACAAGCCCTGATTTTTTTCCCCTCCCTCCTATTACCGTCAAAAAGTTCACGAATGCCTCAGCAAAGCTCTCGCTGGGAGAGCAAGCCCAAGGGCTGACACCGTGCTGCTGGGGGAGCCCCAGCACAGCTGCTTCCTCCCCACACCCCCAAAATCCCAAGAGCAACTAGGAAAGACCTGGGGGATGCCTCCGCTTCGCCCTCTCCAAACGGCTGAGTCGTGCCCAGGGAACGGTCAGGACGGTGGTTTGGGTACAGCCACGGCACCAGTGCTGCCAACCACCGCCACCAAGTTCTTCAGGACACATGCCCTCGCGTGGCACCGCGGTCAATGGGCCCCACGGGGCAGGAGCATATGGAGGATAGGCACTTTATATTAAAAAAAAAAAATAAAAAAAATCAAGCTTTCACTGTGTTTCAGTTATTTAGACTACTGACGGGACTGAGGAACTGTACAAACCAATGTCCAGTAGTAAAAGGTGCTTACAAAATGCAGAGTAGGAAAGATGGTCCTTGCCAAAGAGGCTTTTAAGTGAAGACAACTTCTTTCCTCCTCTTCCTCATTTTTGATTTTCCTGCTTTATTTTCCAAAAGTGCTTTTTAACAAAGTTTTCAAGGGATTCGAGCAGACACCAAAAAGCAAAAATAAATCATGGGAACTTAATTTTACTACCTTCACTTTATTTGAGCAGGGAAAGCTTGAGGAAATTAAAAGATCAGGGATGACATTTCCTTAGGAGGCAAAAAACTAGATCCCAGTTTCTGACAAAGTTTGGGGTACCCTGATTTTCATCAGTGTCAAGCTCTAGCTATTGTATTCGTGCATACCATTTCCAGAAAGCTGAGCAGTGTTATAAACTACACTCAAAACTAAGCATATTGTTTTAGTTACCCAGGACTGCAGAAAAAAACCAAAAGTTTCTCCACGTAACAGAGTTCACAGATTTTCTTGGAACAGTACCAGGTGACTTGGGATCCCAAATTTGTTGTGGGACAGTGAAAAGTTTTACTGAGCAGGTAGGTAAGAATCAAAACAGGAAATCTCACTGTGTCTTTTATTAGTCAGGCCAGGATTAAAAGAATATAAATTGGATGCTATTACCTTTGGAAGTATAACATTTCTTTAATGAATCAAACGTTATGCTCTGACGTGATCTACAAAGGCCCATGCAAGATTCCTGCTGGGCACTTGCTCTTTAAATGACAGCAACAGTTGAACACTTTAACCTGTGAATAATTTAGGAGTCCATTAAATATTAAAGAGATTTCTAGATACATGAAAAAGCCTTCTCATATTGCAAAAAGGAATCTGATAATTGTTATTTAGAGATGTAAGCCTTTTGTGTCTGTATTTTATGCTTAGTGATTCCTGACTGTTAAGATTTATTCTAAAAGCAAAGTCGGTTCATGAGACATCAAGAAAAGATACTGTTCTTACCCGTCACTGTAAATAATTTCTACTTATCATCTCTGTTTATAGGGACAAGGACAATGACAGCTTTGGAAAAGACGTGCTGCCAGCCAGTCCAGCAGCAGATCTCCCGCTGCCTGAGACTGCCTGCTTTAATTGATCGAGAGCTTTCAGATCCTAATTGCCATTAGTGTTGCTAGAACAACAACTCCAGTGGCAATTTACAGGGAGAGGAGGTGGAAAAACTCCTGGAAAAATGGCTCTAATGGGCCAGTATCCTTTTTCTCTCTCCAAACATATTCAGGTATCAGCATGTCAGCTCTTGTCCTGATGTTTTGCCCAACATGGAGTAAAAGTTCAAAATTTAAACCTATTAGCTTTTGGGGATTCATTGCTTAATTTCAATCTAAGGGAACCGGGAAACTCACAAAAATGAGCAAGGGTGGCTCTATAAAATTAATACGTGAGATGATCAGTTTTGAAATGTCCTGACGTAGGGAAAAAACCCAGATTTATGTGTCTTTCTGTAAAGCTAATATGCACTTGGTTTTGGTGTTTTGTTCAATTTGGGAGAAGCAAGGAAAATGGGCAATGGTAAAGAAAAGCAGGGCTATTTCAGTTTCCCTATTATCAGCTAAAAACAGACAGTTATTCTTCCCCAGGCCTACAGAATGATAAATGTTCAGGAAAGGCGCTCAAGATCGATGACTTAATAATAATTGCCTCACATACAAAAATCTGTTGGGGAAGAATAGCAAGGAACTGGGTAACAAATCTGAAGGACGTAACAGAGTATCCCGCCTTGCTGTGCGCATAATTATTGCTACTATCCTTATGGCAATTTAGATGCTCTCATTTTTCCTGTAAATATTCCCCAGTTTTCCACACTCACTGCAATGCTTGTTACCTGACCTGCCAAATAACTGACAGCAGGGGTGCGGCATGCGAGACAACCTCACCTAAATGCTTCTTTTTGCCTCATTTTGCATACAACTTTCTTACCCAGTTTAAACAAACAAAGATCTCAGAGTCTGGATAACGAAGGCCGTTGGGAGTGACTGGCCTATGGACTCATTGATCGTTGTGGCTACATGTTATTTGGGGTGATGGTATTGAAAACCTCTTGCTTGCAGCATCATTGAATTCATTAGTGTTCTAGCCAGCACCTAGTTAAATTCAAATTTAAATTCAGCAGTGATTTATCTTTAGGAACTGGATGAAGCTGGTTTGTAGCATTTCTGAGAAGGACACAAATTCTTTTTGTCTAACGACTTGCTGCTTTACTTCAGAAGAATGGTCTGTTTCCTGGGCTTCAACCCATTCAATTACTCATATTGTATTATTTCCCTTAACTGGAGACAATACCTGGAGATTATCTCCTTAACTGGAGATAAATACCTATATTCTTGTCAAGACAGCAATATTCAGCAGCTATGCCTACTGCAAGTAAGTTTCTAATCACTTAATGAACTCACTGCCATGAGGAATAAAAGATGAGGTGAATTGCCGCGTTTACGAGGACATGAACTGCCTGATGCTCTGGGTTTTCTGTCCTGTAGCTCATCACCTCCAGCCCCAGTGGCAGTCAGTCGCTGCGAGCCCAGCGGCTGAGGTCGAATCTAAGACTAGCTGTGTTGCAGTGCCGCATCCGCCTGACACCACCAGCTCTCCTCCTCCCCTGGGTCCTCTAGATTCATCTTCTGGGCAGGACTTCACAGGAACTTGTGGAAGCCCTTAAAGGGTTCTTACGACACCACAAAATAAAATATCATTAGAACAGGTATGATTGCAATCCGTGAATGTTTTTGCCATTAACAAAAACAAGCCTAAAAAGTCCCTTTTTAAAAACATTTTTTTAAATTTATGAACCATAACGATGCGTGCCAAAGAAAAAACCCACAACGCAACAGAACTATAAACCCAGCTGCACTACCTTCTTTTCCTGGGGGGAAAGACAATATGGTACCTTCTTCCTCCTTTGTAACACCTCTAGCAGTGACAGACAAACGTTGCCCTCGCCTTTTTTGAAAATGCTTAGGCACCTTAAAATACTAACGAGAACTGGGTTGCTCTCAGTTGGCTGCAAGCATATGCAGAGCCTTTCTGCAGGCCACCATGTCCTGCAGGCCACATGGAGCGACCCCGACAACAGTCCATGAGGACTGCCAGAGTTGTACCATCTCCTTGGAAGCCGAAGGAGAAGGGGTGCCTAGAGAAGCTCCAAGAGCGGAGAATGGGTTCCCTTCTTCCCCTGCCCAGGAAATCCGCCTTTTCCAGGGTAGCTACCTGGAGGCAGAGCTGAACCTGGTCCTTCTCCATCCCAGCTGGGGTCACACGGAGGGTCCGCAGAGCACCCTTCTGTTGACCGTGCTGGGGAGTGGGGTGGGCAGAAACCTGCAGGCACGTCCCCTGTGCTGGCTGCAAGGGAGAGCTTGGCCGTAACACTTCCTCTTTGGGGACACGCGCTGTGATCCCAGCACCTGGACCATGACCTGCGCAACGGCTAAAAGGCTAATATCTGCTGTGTCTGATCCCTAGCTCAAAGGGCTGAAATCCAATTCACCTCAAACCATCTGGAGCCCATCGCCAAATGAATAATTCCTTCAAGACTTGTTTAATCCATCTGCAAGTGGCTCCGCTCTTTGGTCTGCCAGGAAATTAATCCCCTCTGAGGGCCGAGAGCAGGTCAGTATGCCTGTGTACGAGCTGAGCGTGTGTGTGGTGGGGCAGCTATTTGCTAGTGACCTGAGGCATCTCCCCCTGTCCTGGAAGAGCCACAGCACCAAGGCTCAACTCCACTTGCTGTGAGCTTCCACCATGACAACCTTCGACAAAGGAGCTGTGAGCCACAAGGCGCACCTCTGATAACTGTCATTACCTCCCATTTTCTGCCCATCTGCAGAACTAGATGTGGATTAATTCTCATCTCCTGCAAGGAAGGATAAAGTGGATGCTGAACCTGAAATCCAGTTTCAATACCCTTCACAAAGTAGCTCTTCCATCTTTTGGAGTATTATATTTAAATAAGAAAGAGGAACTTGAAGAATAGTATTAGCATAACATTACATATGATGCTTCAAATTTGTAAGTATTATTAAAGAATACTGCAGTGTCAACATGATCCATAGTATAACATCAGTGAATGATGAGAAAGGAGCAGAGAAACAATTTTTATAAAGCACGAGTATCTCTCCACAATGGTAAAAAAGATTTAGTAGTCACTGCTGCATCTCCTCATGCATGTTTTGTTTGTAAACGTTACCGCAAAATCTGTGTGTGGTAACCGCAAGCATGTTTCACAGGTGAGCAAGATTTTGCTCAGCAGAAAAATTCAGATCATGAATACCCTTTAGCCAGGAAGATTTCCAATACGTTGAAAAAGGGTAGCAACTGCACAACCAATCCTGCAGTACCACCAGCAGCCCTTGAATTGCCTCGCCTCTAACACTGCACAACGACTTTGTATTTCATTAAAAACATAATCAAAGCATTCAGACAACGTTATCAGCGTTGCTGAATCCTGTAGGTGCTACCTGCCTCTGCAGATCAGCCTGCAATGATAACAGGAGTTTGTGTGTGTCTGTTAATTTAATAGCACAGGCAATAACACTGTTACAGTGCTCTCAGTACAGGGCAACCCTCTCATCGCTGTCCTTAGCCACCACTGAACCCTACGTAGGGTCTGATGACTTTGGGCTGTAACACTGCAGGATGCTGGGGGCCACGGGAACCCAGCAGGCAAGATACTCAGCACTTCTTTTCAACTCCTGACTTGCAGTATAGCCTTCCTTAACATTGCTGTCACCTGGCTACGTATGCTCTCACAGCTGCTCTGCTGGTCTAGGTGGGGGAAGAAAAGCACAAGCTCTGGTCCTGCCCATTACCCTACTCTTGGCCATGGAAACAGGTGAAGCTGTGCCTGTCTTCAAGCTACCACCAAAGATGTGGGCAATCTTAACGTAGCCAGACGTAGAGAGGAGAATTTATGGCCCAGATCCACAAAAGTACCTGCCTCTCAGTGACTCCAGCAGGAGATAACGCATCTCAAAACCTCTGTCAATTTAGTTTTAATTCTCCTCTTTTCCCTCGCACAAAAGCACTATAAACTAAAGCATTAGGTTTCCATCAGATACAAGGTACGGACAAAATTTTGAGGGCAGAGAATTCTAGTGATTACTTCCGTTCCTGACTTTTTTCTCCCCACCACGTCGCTCTTTGCTTTGTCCTTTTTGCTTCTCTTCAGCGTAACAGAGAAAACTAGAGAAAGTAATTCCCCTGGCACATGGTGTCCTTCCTTCTCAGCCCCAGCAAGTACCACCAGAGGGGCCTTCTGAAACCACAGGTAGCAAAAATGACCGTTCATCTCTGGCAGCCTCCGGGCTGCTCTGGAGCACATTTCCCTTCCAAAGCCTACCGCCAGCAGCACCCTGGCTCACCGGCAGCTGCCTGGCTGCCAGGGAGGGGGATTTGGGAAAGATATTCCAGGGGACAGCTCAACTTTCATCCTCTCATGTACTTCCATGGCTCTCCTCCCCGCACTCTCCAGACTTCCACTGGTATTTGTACAACCACTTAAAAACACAGTTTGGGGACTTGGGGAGGGTTCTTGCTATTTGTAGCTTGACCTCAGGATGGAAGGTGGGCAAGCAAGGGCCACAACCTAGAGTACATTGCTTGCACCTTGTTGGTAAGGGGCGACGCTGCCCCATCCACCCTGGCCAAGTACGCAGAGTTTAGCTGTGTCTGCAGGAACTGCCTTTCAGATCGTTTTTTTAAGTGGATCTGTTAGCACAGTTTAGCTGCCAGCATCGATACAGTAGAGCTCTTCTGTGCTGCCTACAATACAACGGGGGCTGGCAGCCTCCCCAGAACACAGCTGTGCCTGGAGATTTCCTCGCCGGCCACAGTGCCCACGAGTCGGAGCAGAGGTGGAGAAGCAGCAGCAGCTCCACCATGTGCTCCTCTCACATGGAATAGTCCCCCCTGCACGCATGTCCACCCTGCTCCCCCTCTCCTGCCAGGGCTTCCTCCACTCTGAACTGCAGACGTGCCCAAGGTTCCCTGCAACGATTTGTTTCTTCTCCTAAACTCCTCAGTAACGTTTGCAGAATGTAAACCAGTTAGGCCATCTTGCCTGGGGACAGACATCAGCAATCCAGAGATTCAGAGAAGCAAAGCTAAAGGATGCTGTCACTGCAGTACTTCAGCAGGGTACCAGTGTCTCTCCCCCCTCCTACCACACATCCAAAATGTGCAACGAAGTAAGCAAGCACTGTGCAGCCTGAACAGAGTGGCTACAGTTTACGCTATACTGCCTCATCTGTTCTTTGCACCAGCTGTTCCTGGAAGGAGGTGCCATTGAATTGTTTCTCTCTTCCTCTGATGCTCTGGAAGAAAGGCAGAGGGCATTTTTTTTAACCTTGGCTTTTTAGCAAAGGGAACAGGGCTGGATTGTTTTGTACTGGCACTTCCTACCTTCTCATCCCATGCCCTTCTTGCTGCGCAAGCGTGGTAGAAGACATTACGTGCTGAAATAATATTTAGGTTTGCAGCTGGGCTCATTACTGCTGTAATTTAGAAGGTATAACCAGTCATCAGCATTTCAAAATATATTCAGTTTTCAATAAAGAGGCAATTTCCACAGGGCAATGACCATAAATGAATGACAGTGTACCCAAGAAGAACGAACAAAGCTGCCAGTCTGTCAAGAATTTGCCTGATGTGTCATCCCAGTTCAATTAAGGGAAAAAATTTACTGTAAGCGACAGGAGAGCAAGTCAACTCTCCTACAAAGGTGCCTCCTTTCCTTTGTGCATTAAAAATAATCTCCCTTTGTTTTGAATTACTGATGCACAAGCAGCTTGTGGCAAATCACTCTCCAGATTTAAATAGATGGCTGAAAAACACGAGCCAAATTCATCCTTTATGCACTGGATAAATTTGACTCTAGATGACCTGTGGGTCTTTCAAACCCACCTCAGTGTATCAACTGATTATTTCCCCCGAGTTTTGTGCCCTGAAGGCGCTGAGCCGACCCCAGCGACAGGCAACTCTCAGCCCTCCGGCGAGCGGCTGTGGTGGCCAGGCTTTGCTCCTCTGTCCCAGGGGCACGGAGCTGCGGCCGACCAGCACCGCTCTTCCCAGCCTTGCGCTGCGCCGCTGAAGGCACCCCAGCAAGCTGTGCCCCAGGGCCTGCCAGACAACGTCTCCTAGCCAAATCCGGTTTCTTCCACTTCTGCAGCTTCAGTGCAAGAGCAAAAAGCTTTCTCAGTCTTTGGAGAGCTGCTTCAATTCAAGTAAACTTTTCTGTCAGAGGTCTCGTGTCTCAGCACGTCGAGGGATGCAAGGCAGCTCCACGGACGTTGCTTACACCAGCTAAGAACCTGTACGGTATTACACTTTTCACTGCTTTCACTGACTGAATGATCTGACCAATGGCTAAATGTACAATAAAAAGGTATTATGTTTAAAGCCAAGTATTTCTCTATGATTCTGGAAATCTAGATAGAGTAGCGCCATGTTTGTGTGGGAGAATGAGAAAGCTAAGACTACTTATAAAACAAAAGTTGTGCTGTCCAGAGTACTTGTTTTGTCAAAGATGAGTGAAGTCAGAAGAAACAATAAAAACAGTGCATTTTTTCAAGAACATTGATTTCAGGAGGGTAGTTGATTCTCCAGTTTAATAATCCAAGATACCACAACACATATAAATAAACCGGGGACTGAGAGTTGTAGTTTTAACCTGGTAATGTTCCACAAGGCAAATATATCTAAGTGCATTTATCTCTTCTCAGAGCAGATATGTAAAAGCATTAGCCTCCATCATGCTGTTGTCCGTTATCAGGTCTACATGCAGGCCCAGAAAGACTATGTAGTACATGTATAAATATACATACCCGACTTGGGTACAGTCTCGATATGGCAGCACTGAAAATATGCTACAGAAGGATCTTCTGCTGCTGATAAGGACTATTCTAAAATATAAAAGAAAATAAAAGAAATCAAAGACTAAAATTTAAAAATCCCACCACAATAAGCAAAGCAAGAGATGTTACCGTTGAGGAATTTGTAATCATAAAACTTCCATCACGGATGATTTCTCCCTCCTCTCTTTTATCTCACAGGTAGGGCATCGCGCTACTGAGTCTTTACAGAAGTGCTGAAGCCTGTGCCATACATTACACAGCGAATGAGCAGTGGAGTCCCATCCCCTCTACAGGCCTTCTAGGAAGACTATCTTGAATGCATTACCTGGAATCCAGGACAGATGTTTTTCTAGTGAAAGGAGTCCCCCCAGAGAGGCAAGGAGCCGTTCCGACAACTCACCACTACGGCTGAAACTAAACAGACAAATCCAGCAGCAACCCAGGTGATGTACACCAACAACCACCTGTGCTGCACACCACAACTCCGTGGCTGACTTGGAGTCTGCACTTATCGGACAAGAATTTCCAGCTGCTGGTCATGACCCTTCTCTGCTAAACCAAAGGACTCCCTTGATTTTCAGCTTCCTGTTCCTGAAATAGCCTGATTCCTGAAACAGCCTTGATTCAGGGATGAAGTCAAAGTTTGCTATTATCATAAGCTTTCAGATCCTTTCACTGTTTTCCAGGTTCCTCCTTGAGTCTTCTCCAGTTTTTCCCCATCACCCTTCTTGGTCTCTGGGCAGTATCACAGTATCACAGGCCTCAGCAGTTGCACAGGTGGCAGATGTAAACATCACATCTTTCCATCTTACCTTTAAGATCAGTGCCTAGCCCTGATGACCTGCCAGCCTCTGCGCCCAGTAATCACATCAGCCCTCTTGATGCTGCATTGACACTCAGGCACGGCCGACCCCACAGCTCCTCGCCCCTTCTCCTCCAGCGCCATGTCTACCTTGGTCACTAACTGGCAGGGCTGAACCCCTCCTGTAAGCATGGCTTGCTTTCATTCCTTATAGGCAGGTAGCTCAACATTTGGCTACATGCAAGCATACATTATCTGCCTGCACAGAGCTTATCTCAGAATCCAGGCCACTCTTACAGCAAATGCCTTGTATTTTTAACCAGTCTCCAACTCTCTGCATCATCTGCAAAGTCACTGTGTGGCATTAAATCAAATACCTTAGAGCAACCTATCTGTTTTACAGCCACACTATTACCTTTAGCCATCAAGCTCTGACATATCAGTAAGCAACATCAAAACCACCTGGAGGTCAAGACCCACTTTCCATAAAACTGCATGGACTGCCAATAGCTATATTATTATAGTTTTGGAAGATGCAGATTGGCAAGAAGCCAAGAGAAGCTTGATCAAGATGTAAGATATAAAATGCCAATAAATAAATGATTGTTTATAAATATACCCTCTTTCCTTATTACCTTCAGGACACTGTCAATTGTACAATGTACAGTAAAAAGACTCTTCTTCCCTCTAAAGTTGGCCAACAGGCTGCATCCCCTCAAATTCCTCTAAGACACAGTGATGGCAATTTGTGCCATCTTCTAATGTGATTAGTGTTAGAATTTACTGATGTTTTACTTGCCTAAAAATCTCCACTTGTGGTCCAAATGCTAGGACCTACTGCTAGGCTGGTTGTCAGGGCTATTGTACTTACTTGCTCTGCTCTCCAACACTGATTTTTCTGACATTGTGTGCCACAGGTCTGTATGTGAGGATTTCACCCAAATTTTTCATCCTTTGTGCTACACTGGTCAAAGCTGGACAACAAACCCTAGCAAGCTATTTTGTTCTTTACTGTCTGAAAACCACCATATGCACCCTTAAATCTCATACCAGTTACGCTGTTATTAAAACACTGTTTCCTTAAGGGACCAGCTTAATCATCATTCTTGGAAAAGGTTTAGAGCCCCAAGAGAGCTGCTGCATGTAATGCTTGGAAAAATGCAGAAGGATCAATTTTCCTTCTCCTGGATCATTCTGTTACAGCAATCCTATTTTCTTCCTTAAAAGCATGTTTAAAAGCAAAGTGGTATCTAGCCTTTAATAAAGGAGGGTTTCTAATAATAAACATGCATACAGCATTAGGAAGTTCTCCTGCAGCAGATGAAGTAGGATTTCATTGTTTCTATGAATGCTATAACACCCCTTACCTATGGTAAATATCTCAGATCCTGTAAGATGGTCTCATGCTGCAGCAGTAAGTTATAGAGCAGGGGGGAATCATTTTTCACATTTGAGAAAGGCAATCCACAAGCAAAAAAACCTGGCATATGATTAATTTTGTGCTTGCCACTGCTTATTGCTGAATGGCTGCTACTCACAACAGCTTGCTTGTTCACTGGAAGCCTTGTTTGCTGATGTATGAAACTTGGCACAGATTTCGAGGCTGACATCAGAAAGCATCTTTGAATTCGGAAAACCATGGTACCCACTAAGCGTATTCCCCCCACTCCCTCTGGTTGCTTCTGGAAATACAGCTCTTCCACTAACACCCTACACCTCCCTAAAAAAAACGCCCAACTCTTAATATTTAAAGAAAAACAAACTGGTCCTTCCATGTCCACAAGCAGAGACAACAGTGGGAAGTTACCACAGAAAACTTGCTGTGTGTATCAGAAGGGATCAGACCAGAAAGGAAATAAAAAGCACCAGCCTAGCCTCTATTTTTTTTTTAGATTTCCTTCCCTTGGGACCTAAGTATTGCCTCTCTTTCCATAAGCCAGGGGACCCCCTTTACATAAAGAACTCTCAGGCAGAGCAGGAGAGGAGCCCACGGCCACCACTGCTGGGATGCCACAAAGCCTCATCTGCAGAGCTGCTGGGGGGGCTGGTGCAAAACAGCTTCAGGAGCTGGACTGGAAGAGAAGCAGGGAAGGCAGCGGTCAGAAGCTCACCACAGAGGGATAAAAGAGTGTTTTATTTAGAGGTCTGATGATACACATGGAAAACAGAAAAATTCCGAGGGCCTGCAATGGTTTGCTGGAGCAGAAAGTCCAGAAACTTGTCGCAAAGTACGCTTTGGAGAAGAAGGTGTGGTGGAAGCCCATTGCTGTTCAAGAAAATCAAATTACTGTTTATGGGAGAAAAGCATTTTCCTGGATTTCGACTCTTCAACAAAGGGCGTCTACAATCCCGCGCAGCTCTGAACGAGCTATCTCCAACATCAGAAGCAGCTTGAGTCAGAGCGGGTTTACGTGCCCTTATTGCCGTTGTGCCACCTAGACGTGTTTAAAATTACTTCATGAAAAGGTTTTCAGTCTCTAATTCTCACATTTCACCAAGAAGTTGTACTAATTACTATGGTTCAGAGCAGCCATTATTTTGCACGAGAGCTCTGACAATGTGCAACTGTCTGAGACTGTAAAAGCTAATCTTCCAATTTCTTTAATGAGGTGTATGCTATGAAACTACAAAAACTTTCTGAGCACAAGGCTCTCAACAGAATCAGTAATTTGCTTGACTTGAAGAATAATGTCTGTTTTCCTCAGCGTCTGTCTAGGTTTGATTGTGTTGCACCAAAAGGCTGCGATCAGGCAATGTGATATACATCGTATGTACCATATACGTGTGGAATACTGTAGCCTCTTTTCTCATACCTGATTGATGATGTTTGACTACCAGGGCTTTGCTGCCCTGCAAGCAAAGGTGAACACACAAACCATGGATGCTGTCTGGGTAGCAGCCATCATTCTGGAGTCTCCCAAGTTCAAGCTGGGGCTATTGGAAGGTGGCTGAGAGTAATTAAGAACTGTGAGGATGCCGCAAATAGTCAACCTCTTAAAGTGCATGTGTGTGCATTTCCACAATGAAAAGGGCAGCAAAAGAGACCTTTCATAGCCTATGGGTGGTGTTTGGCCTTGGCTTAGATCTGTATACTAACAAAAAAATTGAGAAAGCAATGGCATGGGGGTGGGAGAGGAACATTGTTTTACTGCCTTTATATCTGCTATATAGGATGACTCTAGAAACGTTCTTGTCCCATTCTCACCATGAATCGTTTGTTGAGCTGGCTCAGGTTACTGTTTCGGTGGCCTGTTTCTGCTAGATAGGAAATCTTCTGCTTCACAGTTTATGCAAGATACCACCAATAAACCTGCTGAGTAAAGTGGGTGAAACCACACGCCGGTGGCTACCTGTGCTAATTTGTATGTTAGGGTTGATTTGTCTTTGTCTTTTAATGGGAAAATTTATTTTGTGCTCTTTTTCAAGACTGCTTTGATAATACAGTCTAGGAAACCTACTTTTCCAGCTCCTTTAATAAGCCACGTCCTACAAATCTGAAGAAACCGGTTCAACCAGTGCACAGAACCATCAACAGGAAGCTTTACAAGGACTAGCTGATAAGCTGCGATCTGTGTATAGGTGGTTTTTCTCTGTGCTAAATAGCTGAACTCTTATTTTAACCACAGCCGGTCCTGCCTTGTCGCTGGCCTTCGGAAGGCTGGATCCAGAGCATCGTTGCTCAGCGCGTGCCATCCCCAGGGCCGAGAGGGGAAGAGCTCTCAGTGCCGCAGGACAAGGACATGCCACGACACAGGTTGAGAGCCGCAAATAAGGGCAGTCACCAGAGAAAGGAGCCCTGAGCTACCATCCACACTGCAGTTTTCTTTGCTGTGACACTCACAGTCACAAGCCAGAGAAACAATTACTGAAAGCGCTAGCTATTTTAAAGCCCAGCTATCAAATTCACCACTCAAAAGTATCTTCTGTGTAGATGTTTTCGAAGCTGGGTTCCTCAAGTTAAGTGAAAGGCTGACATGCTGCGACAGAAGGACCAGGGGTTTCGGAGAGAGCTCAGAGAGCCTGACTCCAGCCCAGCTCAGCGCCTGCGTCCTGCACGACCACGCACGAGCCGCCTGGGACGAGGTCCCGGGCACAAGAAGGAGCCCCAGGAGGGTTTTCTATCCATTGCAATACCTGTGCTCCTCTGTGTCACAGGGAACCGGGGAGGACACCAGCTTTAAAGGTCTTAAGGCACTCAGAAACTCTGTTAATTTTACGAAGAACACATAAAGCTGATCCACCTGAATTTCCAGAGGTGCTTTTCATCCAGAATGCCTATTAACTTCATTGACTGCAACAGCATCCAGACCCCTCTGAAAAACAGGGTATGTGCTCAGCTTACTTACTGCTAGACTTAGCTGGCCTTAGGGGTGACACAAAGTGTTGACTTTGCGTTTTATTTTTAGCTAATATCGCTGTGGCTCTTTGTCCATAGGACAAGAAGCATTTTCAAAACTGTGTATCTTATTCTTACTGTATCTGTGTTCTAGATAAAGGGATCTTTATTATGGTCACGGAAATATTCTGGAAAACTGTGTCTGCTCATAAAGATAAGAAGACAGTTGAATGACAGAAGCTTACTAACTGTTTTCTTAGCAAGAAAAATACTCAGTTATATTATGAGACGTAATGACTGATGTATAAACTAAGATAAAATGCTAGGATATATCCTACAAATACTTTTTTGCAAGAGATGGAGAAAAGAGTTCACGAATCAAATATTTATCCATTTTTTCACAGGGAATATTTCTATCAAGTTTATGGATGTATTTTATATATGCATCTCAGAAATTACTCGTTCTCTGTGGAATTTGCAAAATACTTTATGAATAAGTATTTTTTGCTAGAATTCCCAGAGTGTACACATATTTATGTACAAAACAGACTAAAATTAGAGGGCTGCTTTTCAGCATTTGATTCCACATGTATTTGTTGTAAAGACAATAACCAGCCGCTAGTCAGACAATAGTTGTCAACAGTTCTGCATGCGTCTGTTTGCTACAAAAGCTGTTTCTAAAAAGCCGTCACCTCTCAGAGCCACCTTCTGCAATATTTATGTTGATTACTACCTTTCACTTCATTTAATTGTACGTGTGAGAATAAACGCAAGGGAAATTTTGCTCGAGCCAAGTAACACCTACCAGAATACAATTCAGAAAACCTGCGGTTCGATGTAATGTCAGAATTTCTGTTGACCTGGTTCCATGTTTGATGGAAACCACAGGCTACGTGCACAAATCAGTCCACACGAACATACGTGGTTCTCGCCCACGGCAGCTGTATCGGAACAGGTATGTGCAAGGGTCAACTATCAGTGGGATGATTTAGTCTATATGCAACCTGTTCAGGTAGTCTATTTAAAACTTATTCAAGTTTGGAAGGACAAGAATAAAATCGTGAGGCACGTGGGGAAATTGCCTTGGGAAAAAAACCAGAAAGGGCAGGTGTCTTCTTTACAAGCAGGGAGGAGCTAGTTTCACTTCTGAACTGGATGATACTGCAATAAAGAACCTATTTTGCTGATGGGAACACCACGACAGGCACCGTGCCTTTGCAGTAAGGGAAGTCCCTGCCGACTGCTGCTGTATAGGTCCCACCAGTGCCTATGGCTGCAATCCAGGCAGCGCACGCCCCAGCTCGGGGTGTGCCGCGGCCGCAGCTGCACCCCTCACACATCTCCCGGGAGCTCCTCTGCCTGCGTCTGCCCTGAAAACAAGGATCCCACTCCTCATCTTGCCGCAACCATCCCCAGCTGCACGTTTACCAACCAGCACTTTGCATGCAGGAGGACACAACGGTGCGATCGGGACCTGTCAAATTTATATTTTATCTTGCAAGACTCAGGATAATCTTAATACCTTACCCTGAAGCTGTTTTCTTGAGTCCCTTGTCCAGTAAGCCTCCCGCCACAGGCAGCCCTGACAACCCAGCTAGCTTGACGTCTACCCTTACGCCCACTAATAGATGTTGAAATGTCATTCAGCCATTGCTAAACTTGTTCCCGGCAGGTTTGGCCATGCGCCCCTCTCACGCTTAACACCTGGCACTACCCTCAAAGAAATGCAACCAGATTATGCCTCATTTCCTCCAACTGATTTTCATTTTATGCAAGTTATTTGTACTATGGAGACACAGGTCTTAAAACTCCATGGGCTAGCACTTCCATTGACTCGTACTTCACCCGAGGAAGGAGTGTGCATTGCAGCCTGCACCTTCACAGACTATTTTAAAGGCCATTACTAAGTATGTGGTATGGGGTAAGTGGCAATGGCACGCTGTGCTCTTGCACAGGGATGCTGACCCTGCCCTTTCCCCCGCGCCCCATGGATTGCCTTTGCAGAAGCAGCCTTTGGATGCATAGTACCTGCCGTTTCTGGTATCATGTTGCCGCATGTTCTTGATAAAATGAACCTTCTTAAAGTTCTTTGGTCTGGGTGATCCTGAGAGTGTCCGACATCTGAAAAATAAATTGGGGTGGGGGGGTTGAGGGGTGGGAAATAAAAGTATTCAGTTCCCTGCTGTACAGCCAAGATGTCTACACAAAGGCAGGAAGGAAAGACGACACAAATGATTCAAGTGTTAGGAATCAGCAAGAACAATAAAGACAGTAAGTCTAGAAATGCGACAGCTCAAATTAAAAAAAATACTTAAAATAATAATAAGAAAAGGCACCACCACCCCTCCCTTCATGCAAAAAAACACATCACAAAAAAAATCTCGGCAAAATAAAACTTCCTGTAATCTGCCGTGACAGCTTAGCCCAAGCTTTCAGAGGGAAAAAAAAAAAATTTAAACTAAAAGAAAACCTGGTAAATATGTGATTTTCCCCCCTCACACCAACACCCACACTTTTGTATCCTCCTCAGCTATTGATAGAGGAGCTATTGAGGAAAGTTCTTTCTCCTTTTAATTTTGGAAAGATTTAAAATCTCTCATTTGCAAGGATAATTCCTATTTGCTTTTAACTCTCAATATTACTTTTCACATTCCTGACAGCATACAAAACAACTGAAAATAAAATAAATTACCTCGGGGGGGTGTGTGTGTGTGTGGAATCTTTCTTCAAAACATTAATCCTTAAATCTATTTTACATCTGAACGCACTTTTTAAATTGCAGTTAGAGAAAGAAATTGCCAGAGGGAGGAGAGATGAGACAAACAGCAATATCCCTCCTCCCTTCCAGCCTTGCTCTTTTTAAGCAGCTGAAACCACAGCGCCATGTGAAATCTTTCTCTGTTTCATCTCAGTGCTGTTTTGTTGCAAGGCACAGCACGACGTGCAGGCACCGGAGATAACTCCTGCGCTCGCTGCACGGCCAGGGCTGCTGGACCACAGCCGCTGCATCCTCCGTGGGAGCGACGGGACAAGCATCCTCCGCCGGCACACGGGACCAGCACACACAGTGCCTCTGTGTTGAGCTTCCCTAACCTGTTTTTCCCATCCTCTCCTATGCATAGGCAGAGTTCAGCAGCTTCCCAAACCCGAGAGGTCCTTTTGTTAGACTGAAAACACAGACCACCAGTCCCAAGCCACCAGGGACTGCCAGTCCCCGTTGCTGTACCCAAACGCCGTCATGCTGCACGGGCACGCCCCGAGGGGGGACCCCATCACTTTGCCATTTCTGCCTTTCTCCTGTTAGTAAAATCCTTGAGATTCCCTCACCCTCTGGTTGCAATTAGCCTTGTTAGCTTCTTCACGGGAAAATACCACCAAGAGAGAGGTTCTACCACCAATTCTGCAAATTAGCAAGTAAAAATACTTCCTCGCAAACCATACTTTGTCTCTATCTTTTGCCAATTATACGTGTTTGAATCATTTATGAGAACGCTTCATAACACGCTGGTAAGCATTCAATGGTAAGCTTTGTAAAAGTAACCAACCCTTGGTAATAGGCCAGTTGGCACAGCTTCTGCTATTAAGTCTTCGCTTCGAAGTGGGGAGAGACAGCCAATCTGCATGTGGATAAACAAGGCTATAGGCTAAACACCGATATAAACCAGCTGAATTACAGGTCCTAAGATAAAGAGACATTCAAAATTAAGCTGCTGCCTTGCCGAACAGCTGACCTGGAAGCATACCACGCACCGGTCAGATTACTGATCAGCCCGTTTCGGAACTGTTAAGCAGTTGCTCCATTTTCCATCACCCCAGAGGATTGCCTAGTGACTAATTACTGCGGTCCCCAGAGAAGCTGCGGCCTCCTGGATGCAGAAATAAAACCGCACTGAAGCTGCTGATATAACAAGGATGGGGGCAGATTTATTAGTGAGGTAGCAGTCACAAACCTACAGCCAACACACAAAGACAGTAACACTGGTTACTGAAATCAGATTGCATGTGCTTAGCGAACAAATGATAAAAATCCATAAAAAATAAGAATACTAAAAATACTAGCCTTCAAAAGCTTGCTTTATTAAACCAGCTGTACTTACTTTTTAAAGGTACTACATACGTTAGGGGATAGTCATTCATGTTAGTGACAACTAAACTCTTCTATTAAGCAAATCTGACTTTTTATTTCCTGACATTTTATTTAATAACCTAAAGCCAGGGAACGTGTAATTCATGTCACCTACCACCCTGCAGGGCGCGTGAGGTTTCAATACCTTTACCCACTATGAAGAACATCTTAACATGAACACCCAGCTACTTTTCAAATGGGGAGGGACAGCAAGTCTGTCCTTGCATGTGCCTTACAGACAAGTAACCAGAGATAAAGTAAATAAAATGACCTCCGCAGTGGGGCATTTTCCTCGATGTCCTCCAGAGTCTCCAGAGAAGATCGCTGGGAGATCAGCCGACGTCTGCAGAGAAAACAGAACACAAAACATCACCGCTGGTTAGAGGGCACGACAAGGTCCTCAGAGCTGTTATTTAGTGAAGCTCACAAACCGCCGTTCACTAGCCGAGCCATGCCTTTGGATATTAATAAATTTCATTCTGTTCTGCTTATCTTACTAAATCTATTTGATCCCAACCAGAAGCAACCTTACTCCATACAAGCTTCTATAGCAAAACAGAAGTTGAAACTTCCCAGCAGCTCCTCCTATAAGTAAGTTTGTACTTTCAGGCTTTCCTTCCTTCAAGGGCTTAACGCCCGCCTAACGCCAGTCCCACATGTGCTGCGGTAGAGCTTGCAATGCTACAAGCACAGTTCTTTGATAAAATAATGCAGACGTAGATCTACAGAGACTGCCTGTCGTTCACACTGCCACAGGGGACGCTCCTCTTTGCCCCTTGCCCTTTTTACCAAATAAATGCCACTCGTTTCTCAGCGATGTCCGTCTCATCACTCCTGTGAGGAGTGACTGAAGAGAGATGAAAGGTGAAAGAGTTGGCAGCACTGGGCACAAACCAGCAGTTTAAAAGGGAGCTCTGACCATCCCTGTGAGCAGCACAGATGAGTTTAGTCCTGTTTTAATCCAGTTTTCTACAGCTGAGTCAGATCCTTCCTCCACCTTCAGTGACACGAAGTAAGGACATCGTAGCATTTCAACTTTTCCAACTGTTCAGCGGGCAGGGAAGAAGCCCCGGTACAGGCTTGGTTTTAGCAGCAACCGCTGCTGCACAGCCCCCAAACACCCCAACGGCAGCACAAAACGAGGAGCTGCACCCCAGCCCTCCAAAAAATACCATGAATACAAGGAATAAGTGTGTAAGATACAGCCCACCCGCAGGCACATAATGAAAAATTAAGCTGGCAATCATCAAGACGACCCCGTCGGTGGGCGTTAAGCAGCTGCGACAGCCGGCGGAGCGAAGGCACCATGCCGCAGCACCCAGCTAGCACGAGGAGTGTCAGCACCCATCGCTCCTAGGGGCCACTGCTGAGGCGTACAGTACCTCGCCAGTGATTTTATGAGTGTGAACTTAAATGACAGAACTCCTCATAGACTACCACTATTTTTTCCCTAATTACCTTAATACCCTTCCCACCGAGCTGCCTTACTCCCTTGATCTGCAAGTAAAGAGTTTCCAGAATCTCAATGTGTTATGAGCACCCCCAAGCTTGGAAGGGTGCTCATTAATTTATTCCTGGGTTGTAT
Source organism: Mycteria americana (assembly GCF_035582795.1). Taxonomy (NCBI): domain Eukaryota; kingdom Metazoa; phylum Chordata; class Aves; order Ciconiiformes; family Ciconiidae; genus Mycteria; species Mycteria americana. Next base: position 123,459,064 of record NC_134366.1, on the reverse strand, counting down.
TTTCACAATAAATTGTTTTCTCTGATGCCAGTGTAAGCAGTTTCTAATCCTTCTTGCAATTTGCTAGCCCCTCCAGTTGTGCTGCTACAACTGTTCCTGCAGCCATGCTGCAAATCTGATTACCTAAATGTTTTTCAGTTCAAAATAACCCTGAGGTTCAGTGATTCAGTTTACTACTAGTTCAAACGCCAGATTTCTATCACTAACCCCCAGACAACGCATTTCAGGACAGTTTGAATGTGTATGCGGCTTTTCGTGTACTTAGAAAATCATAAAAAAAAGGTCAAACAATGTATAGAGCAACTAAGTGTGAAGCGTAATCCTCTTAGGAAAATATGCAAACCTAAATCCCCTCAGGCTTTGTCTAAACTAGACTTTTAGAAGATCTGGTGCAAGACAGGATACACCTTCAAAATGCTAAGAAAAAATAAAGTCTGCACTTCAGGGTGTGCTGAATTTGTTGGCATAGACAAGGAAGAAGAGACCAAACATCTGTCTCCTGCACCCATGGGTGCTCCCTCGGCTCCATCCACAGTCAGAGGACACAGAGATGCTTTTATAGGGAGAAATTCAGATCAGGAGGAGCTCCCCCTCCATTTTCAGTTGCATTGGTCCATAAACAAAAGTTGGAAGTTTCAACTACCAGCACCACTGATGTAGCAGATGATAGCTGTTGCTTTTTAATACCTCTTTATATGTCATTAGCTTAATAACACATTTAAATGATGGTACCCTCCCATCTTGTGGTATTAAAACACCAAAAGCGTACTTTGCGTGTTGTTAGTCAAAGAGAGATAAACAACAGTACAACCTTGCCACCTTCTTCCTATTAAATGTATCAAATTAGTCACACAGTATTTCCCCTAGATGCCTGTCAGATGCCGTAAGGCGCTCGTACAACACCAGACGCATATTCCAGCCACCACTGCAAGCCTCCTCCAAGCCTTTCCTCGCCCAAAGTTACACACCATCCTCAACTTCATTGCCAATGGCTTGGCGGAGATGGGTTTGAAGATCCTACATTTGCGTCTGTTATTAAGGCAGATGCACTGGTTGGCAGAAATACACGCAACTGCATTTCGTCAGCTCCAGGGCAGCTTTAAATGTTGGTCATCCAGTTGCCTGCTGACTGTTCAGATTCCTCTGGCTTCCCTTCCTGGTCACAACTTCTTAAACCCAGCACCAGGGATGCTGCCTCCTGGTTTTTGCTTGCTAACCTCGAAGGCAACACAGGCTGGATGGGAATCGCTGCCACCCATCTTGGCACAAAAGAGCTCACACCGATTTTCACCGGTAGGGATTCTGCAGTATTTTGGGGACCTAACATGGCAAGTGAGTCTGCACAAAGAAGCTCTTTGCTCACCCAAGCTTGGGAGAGGAACGCTGATACCTGAGCTCCCTCTCAACTACTGTGAGCATAAGCATGACTCTGGATAAATTCATCCAGGAAGGAAGGAAGGAAGCAAACAGATAAAACCCCCAAATCACCAGCAACGAAGAAGCATGGGTCACCCAGAAGCCTGCAGTGACATAAATGGGGACTGCCCCAGCCGAATCCCCTTCCTCTGCTGGCATCGGTAGCAGTGAGAGCGAGGATACCCAGCCCAGTGCCCAACCCAGCTGAAAACACCTTTCACCTCTCCCCAAAATCATTAGTTTTAATCAGTTCAGCTCCCTGCACAATCACAGGAGCACCACTGAGGCGTTTTTCCAGCAACTCTGCTGAAATCAGTTCATACTGTCCGGGAATTGCACCCTCTTTTCACTGAAGAAGTTCAGCTGCAATGAAGTATGTGCAATTATTCTGCTTTATCTTAAATCTTTATTTCGAGGCCTCATCAAGATGACTTAAATACCAATATTTTATAAGCTTTCCACAGCTGGATATTATACCAGAAATGCCAACTAATGAACCTACCTGCTGTGAATCAAGTCACATCCTGTGCCACACACATAGGAAGAAAACAATTTTGGAAAAGCAAAGGGTGTTCCAGGGAACACAAGCAAAACCGGTTTTTCATTGTCTTCATTAAAAATTAATTGCCTCAACTGGTGTTTAATATTTAAATTAATTTATCATCTTTCTTTCTTCAGGCAAGCAGTCAGGGCTTGCCTATACAACTTCTAAAAGGGTTCTTTTTCAAAAATTGATTAATGTGCTATAGCAGCTGGTATATGTAGACACTTGCACTCAAATAACCCAAGCTGTTCTATATCACACATCACCATCATTCTGATGTAAAGCTGTGTTGATACCCATTTTATAATAAAATATGTCCTATATCAATAATAATTAGGGGAAAATCCTTCTATTAAGAAGAGTATCTATATGCAGACCAAAACAAAATAGCACTGTGTGACCCATAGAGGATCCAGGCTTTGGGATAAGTCTTTAGGCAGATGCATTTTCAATATAAAATGTTTTAAAACTTGTGCAGAGTAAATGTCAGCCAGCTAACACACACTGAAATACAATTGCCCTTAATAACAAAATTAAAGATGTTTCAGTAAAAATGTGAATTTCTCCTAGTTCATGGAAAGCCTTAAAAACATTCCTCCTAGTTTAACTACCGCATCCTAGGTATACCAAACCCACCGCTCTCTCCCCAAACCCCCACGCACAGAGAAGAAAGCAGTTTAGCTCTGGAAAGATGACGACCTCCTAGTTCTAACGATCGGCCCTGTTAAGACATTGTCAGTCACAGTCTCATGCAACTTACGGATTCTTTTTGTTTTAAAATCACGTAATACCACTTTCCCTTAAACACCTATCTAAAATATTTTTTTCTGTTTCCTCCCTCTTCCCTGTGCAATTGTTACATGAGCCCAGAAATAACCAATACCCTACAATCAAATTCCAAGCCCAGTCCAAAGAAAGAGAGTAAAGAGATATTTGATGCCCCGGTATTTTAAACGGCTGTTTTCTAAGATATTCATGTCCCTCTTTGCATACTGGATTTATCTTTGACCAACTGTCTGAATCTCTGTGGAAGTTTTTTAAAACCTAAAATGTTGTCTCCGTTTTCCCTCTCCAAAGTCAGATTAATATGTGGCTCAGTTGCAAAAATGAAATAAAATACAAGGACAAAAACCAAGAAACAAAATACAAGGACAAATAAAATAAAGCAGGTCTGTAACCAAAACAGCAAATAGCCGAAGTGAGTAGTAGACTGCAAAAAGATTCACTGTAACCAACTCAATCGGTGGAAAATTATCTTCACTGCCAATTGCTGCAAAATACTCAGCTCAATTACGTTAAACATACTAAATCTTAAGCCCCATAGACAGGAGGTGATAAAAAAATGGAGCTGCAATCAGAGAAATGGATAAATTCATCCATGAAGGAAGGAAGGAAGGAAGCTGATGATAATCCAAGAGATAAGGAAAAATAAATCCATGTGTAATGACTTTCTAGCACAGCTACAAAACCAGGAAGAAAAAGCTACATTTTAAATACGCCTAATTTTTGTGAAAGTCGTGGGTGTAGATCCCCCCTGCTTCTGTTAAGATTACAAACCTACAACGGCCGAAGCCAGTAGCGTGGGTGCTGCTGGCTCCCAGAACAAAAGCATCCCTCAGGACAAGCTTCTCCACTTTGTCTGGGACAACTGCATCCCTTCAGAGACGCAGTGGTGATGGGACGCACGAGCGCTAATCATCTGAACGTCTGCCGACTGCGGTAACACTGACGGGAGAACTTGGGAGGGCAAAGACGTTTCAGCAGCTGAAGACTGTTGGTAGTTCGCATGCCCACTGGGTCACCTCCTCCCTCCAGGTGGCCAGGGAAAATGAACGTGCATGAACAAGAGCCACGGGGCAGAAACATCAGGGCTACTACCTTCTGGTCACGACCGCGTTTCTGCTATTGTGGCTTGGGAGCATCAGAAAAGCACAAGACTGCTTGGCACTTGGAAAATGTTGAATTCCTTATTTTCACTGTGCTGGTTCCTTCCAAATGTTGAATTACAAATGCTGAATTCCAGATGCTGAATTCCAGATGCTGAATTCCAAATGCTGAATTCCAAATGCTGAATTCCTTATTTTCACTGTGCTGTTGAATTCCTTATTTTCACTGTGTCTCATCACAAAAGATGTATCCTATGTGCAGGAAGACTTACCCTAGATATGTACACAAAAGGAGTGGAAAGAAGTCATTATAAAACTTGCAGCGATGGGGAATGAGATCAGGATACCTGTAAGGATAGCTCAGGGCCTGCCTAGAGGTTTAAGTGGAGGGTTTCCCTCTGCCATCCATCCACCCTTCTGAAAGGTGCCAGCTCTGGACTCAAAGAGGAGCTCTTGCCCAAAAACCAACCTACTGTTGCCCAAAAGCCAACCTAGTCCTTTGCAAACACTCCATGGGGAGTTACCAGAAGATACTCTGGGCATGAAGCTCCCATAGGTTAAACCAGGCAGAGCATCATCTTGATCCTACCTCTACGGGAACAGCAACTCTAGGGCTGTTTTTTATATTGTGCATCATATTGTTCCCTCCAGCACCAAAATGGCTTGAACAGTAAAAGGAAAACAAGGAGAGTATTCAATGAGATCTAAGATCAGGCTTCTAGATGCTAGAATGGGGAAAAAAAAAAAAAAAAGATTAAAAGTAAATATATATATTATATATTACAAGTAAATATATACATCTATAAACACAGATCTGGTCTATAGTCCACAACAAACCCTGGCTGTTCAGTATTCCGGTTCCTTCAGCACATGCTGGCCACAAACGTATCTTCCAAGCAACTCTGAGTTTTGAGTAAGGTACATTTACCACTCTCCTCCCCAACTCCTTTGGAGTCAGGATTTGGGTATGAACAGAAAGGCAGCTGCGGCTCTCTCCTGGGCCAGGGGAGCAGGCAGTCAGCAGAGAGCTGCCAGACGCAGGCAGTGCCCTGTCCCCAGCAGCCCCAGCCCCTTCGTCACCCTGGGGAAACCTAAAAGCCGCTTCTCTCCGACTCCTCAGCCCGCCGGCTGAACGCCTCTGCCCAAACTCCCAGGCTAAGCCGCCGTCAATTAATACACTCTTCTGAAATATTATACAAGACATCAGCTGTGTACGAATCCCATTCCCTTCCTGACCCCTGACTCCACCACCCAGCATGAAGGCAGATGAAAGACCCGCTAATGAGTCACCTCTCGCCCTCCCTCTGAAGTTTTTACTGGGATTCTTATGTTCCAGCTCATTTTCTTCCTATCTTTTGCCAATATCACAGGCAAACACAGGAAAAACAAACCCTGAGACTATTAAAAATTATTAAGGGAAACAGAGTTTCCAGGAGTTACCCAAACCGATATAAAGCAGTATTTAATTGTGTGCTATCATAATTACGCAGCAGAGCCATTCTCTGCAAAGAACATCAAACTCCATTTAGGACTTCCAAGCTGCGCAGCGTATTGGCAAGGCTGCCCACAACGGGAGCTAAAAGCATCTGGCGCACACTGAAAATGGGTTATTTTGTTAATTCAGCAGCCCAACCCAAACACAGAGAGAATATACCAGGAGACCTCCATTTAGCGGTCACCTACGTGCAGGCAGGATGCAAACAGGGTTTAAGACTACAGCTTCCTGCAGTGGGCTGTGAAGGAAAGTCTCCAACACAGAAATCCGGAGCTAGCAGGACCCCCAACACCCTGCTCCTCTTGGGATACGTATTGCGAGGAGAGAGACCTTCAAGGCTTAGGCTAGCGATAATTAGGAGAACAATGCCATGCCAAATGCTGCCTTGGTCTCCATCAACCTTTCGGGGGTAAGCAGGAAGATGGGCAGAAAACAAGGGGATGGAGGGAGAGCTATGGTATGAACATGCCTCATGCCAGGCTCCTCCCAAACCAGATGTCCCCCCTGCACTGAGTATCCTACCTATATTGCCATCCAGCTCCTTCTCCAAGCCTCATCCTCCCACGATACCGAAGGCAGAAGCTTCGAAATACACAGCACTCAAACTGCTGCCTGCTGACCTGTCTGCACGTAACATCTCAGTGTAAAAAATACCTACATTGCCATCCTGAAGGTAGGAATTTTTTGTGTGTGTACAAATCATACTCATGTCAAATGCGGAGTACAGAAAGAAAGAAGTAGGAAAGAATTAAGAACATGACAATACTGAAGTATCCCGCTGACCTTCCATAGTGTGGCAATGCAACATAACGCTCTGTTCACAAATTATTATGTAGCTTTACACACGTGATCCTTCAAATGCCCCACAAAATTCTAGTACGGCTCTGTCCCAATGTCCCGGAGGGATCATCTGGGTCTGGTTATATCGAATATAAAATCAGGAGTACCAGCACTGCTAAGAGACAGGGGACTTACACTGGAATTGCTGAGAAGCAAGCTGTTTACTGACAAAGCATTTGTATAGTGTGAATGTGTATATGCATGTGTGCAGAAAAACAGAAGGTATGGTAGAACTGGTTTGGGATTTTTTTTTTAGCATCTTGCACAATTCACTTGATATATTAATTATGAGTCTTGCTCGAAGACATGATTCTGGGAGGAAATGCATTCAAAATTAGGCATTGATATGAAATCTCCGGTGAAGGAAAAAAACACGGTTGAGTCTAGGGAGAATGGAAGAGCAATCACCACATGTTGTTGATTCTGGAGGCCCTTTCATTTTCACCTTCCCCAGCTGGATTCCCAATTCACCGAAGACGGATCTTGTCTGAAACCTACCATCTTCCCTCTGCGGGCAGCTGCCTCTGCACCCAGTCCTCCTACTGTTGGCTCTACCCAAGCCATCATGAGGAGCTACAGCTGCAATTCAGTGAGATTCATTTAAAGACAGCAGAGCTCTCTCAGATCCTGAAGAGCCTAAAATCTACATCCTCTATTATCTGTAACCAGTGATTTACAGATTCACTGTCTTCACTTTACTGACTCTGCAGCAACGTGTTCGCTTTCAGAAGGCTTGTGTGCAGTGATTTATTTTGAGTATGCCCCAACACTGCCACAGCTATATTTTTCAGAACACCCAATACCTCATAACCTAACACATATTATCATGGTAAGACATCAATGGGCACCAACTTAATTAAAGACACTCAAAACTAGCAAAGGAGCAAACAACAAGATTAATCATCTGTCCTTATGAAAGCAAGGATGCTTGCCAAAGCAGATGCAATAGCACTGTAAAGAACACACAAATTCTCCATCTTTATGTCCTTCTTCTACAGTAAACCCCACACCATAATAGCCTGTGTCTGATCAACATTAATTTAACAGATTCTTCATGTGTCGCTTCTGCCTGACAAACTCCGTGCATTGTAAAATGATGAATATTTAGGTCTGTCCACAAGCAACGTTGCTCCTTAAAAGTCACATCCTAAGGACACCTATTCCTTAAGAAAAGAAATGAAGAATCCACACTTAAACGGAGGATACTACTTGAGTAAGCTACATTGCGAGACCAGTTTTTAAAGTATCAAATCAAATAATGTTGTATTTCAGAGCAGCCGATAATTAATTTTTAGTTAATTCGTTAGTTAGAATTAACTAAGAAACTCACTTGCAAGTCAAGGCTATACGCAGTAGATACCATAACACATGGAAACACATATATGCACTACTAAGTCATCTGAAAAAAAGACTTTAATTCCAGCCTGCATACATAACTATGCAATTAAAACTGCTGCCTTTTCCTGTTTGTTTGCCATTATTTCATTTGCGGTATTTCTTAGGTTACCTACAGCCCAACCTCATATCCCTGTCTTGCCTCCAGATGCACATGTGCTATCTGGGAAAACATATTCTGCAATCCCACATCTTAACATTAGACTTAGAAGAGATCTGAACAGGCACTTAATAAATCTCATTGCTAAAAAAATGTGTCCTAGACACTGTGAATTGCCTGGATAAAGTTCTTTTGATGGGAAAAAAGGAAGTCTCCTATGTGAGCAGGACATAAAGACCAAATTGAACAAGTGAAAACTAGCATGAGGCATTTCATGCATGAGATATGAATGCTGGCACAGGTGGTGGCAATCAGAGTGTTTACTGGTGCATACTTCGGATTTAGTTCTGGGCACATTTGCTACAAATTCCCTCGGGATCAGGCGCTTTTCCCACCATCCTATTACATACCCAGGAGTCCCTGCCCTCCTTTCCCTGGCCATGCATTGCTTAAGTCCAAGCCAATTCATATGGTTCAGAGAAGTCAAATGTTGGATAGCTTAGACATCCAATATGGGTATACTTTTGGATATCTGTGATAATGCAAGACAGTCCAGTGCTGTAATTTTGAATATTATGACATCCACAGGGATTAATGCCTTCTTGCTTGTTAGTTCGCGCACAGTCAGTTTTAACGCCAAAGACATTTAAGTACAAAAAGATGTATTTACTCAAAATATTGCATTTGCTTATGCTTTACTTAAAAACATATTTGCAATAATGGAGACATGTTTCAAAAAGAGTACAACAAGATCCATTATTAAGGTAAAGGAAGATCCTTACTGTCCAGCAGAACTGCTTCAATATGCTTATGAGCTTATGCTCTTCCCTGCTCTTCTCGCTAGGGATGGATCCTGGAGCCAGCCAGCATAAGTGCTCTGGGAAAAGCAAACTACCTCCTCTCTCCCTCCGTCCCTGCCACTGTGACTGGGCACGGCATCTTCCTGTTACCTGGCACTGGGTTGATAGGTGGTAGCAGAGGATTAGATCATTTTCTTCTTTGTCTGTTGAGGTCCCTTGCTCAGCATGGCATATGGTAATTGGCACATCCCCAGTCTGAGGTTGCTCTCTCCTGGCACAGATCTCTATTAAAAAGTAAATGTTTTCAGAAACCAGTTTACTCCATTCAGAACATTTAGTTCGTATGATCTGCAGGGTGAAAGACCAGCTACGAACAGAACACAATGGTAAGCTTATCACAGGTACACACACAAAGATTAATCATGGTTTAGAGGGTGACATTGAAGAGATTGGATCTCCGTGAGGAAACCTCACTTCTCCCTACTCCCAGTAAGCAAGTATTATGGGGATCCTCATAATACTGGCAACATCTGGTTGTGTAGCCATATCACTAGCTCACTGCTAAGGTATGGTGGTACAGTAGTGTCCAATATTTAAAGAAACTTGCCAAAAAGCCTCCCCGCCTGTTTTCACAACAGAGAGTACCCAGCAGTCACCCTAATGAACGTTTTATTGACTTGGCAAATGCAGCCTACATCTGCAGGCTGGGGACCTGCCTTTCTTGGGATCAATACTTCCCCAAGAGCATACACCGCAATCAGCAGAGGCCGGAGGCTCAGAAAGCATCCCCTCCACTCTCTACTGCAAAAAGCCTCTTCCAAGGGCACCGTCCCCACTCAGGGAACACGCGCTGCTCTGCCACCCCAGAAACAGCTGGATGTGAAGACCTGAAAGGGTCCCGAATTTATGGCCTTTTATATTCTTATATTCCCCACATACTGTCAAAGTGCTGGGTTATCAGATGTACAGAAAAAAATGCTTATTCTTGTAATCTGAGCAGTCTCCTACTTAGTAAGTTACTTTTATTAGAGGACTGTACTTTTCTGGGTGCCAACTAGTTGGTTGGCCAGCAAATACCCAGTCCTGAGATACCAGTTTTCAATCAGTTTGGGGGCAAAAAAAAAAACCTCCAAGAAATTTGGACAATGCCCTTAAACAACATGTTTTAACTTTTGGTGAGCCCTGAAGTGGTCAGGCAGTTGGACTAGATGATCATTGCAGGTCCCTTCCAACTGAAATATTTTATTCTGTTCTCTTCTAAAAGCAGGTTCATGAGCACACCAAAAGTGAGGAAAGCTGCCAGAGCACTCTGCTAGACTGGGTCTACTGATATATTATCAGAGCAATAAAAAGCATCTCATAGTGACAAATTTGGCCAACAAAGTGCAATTTAGAGGGCTGATTTAAGACCAGCATTATTAGAAGGCAGCACAAGACCCAAATTTCATGTTTACGTACTTGGTGAGCTTCCCTGCCTTGGTTCACCCATGTCAGTGCTGTGTTCGCTATCTCCACGTACGGCCATGCCGTGCCAGAAGAACCAGAGGCAGCAGCTCAGGCAGATGCAAGAGCAAGCAGCCCTCTTAAAGCACACTGACTGCTGTACCAAATAACTCCAGTGATGATTCCTGACATGTTCAGTCTCTCCCCAGCACACCCAAAAGATATGTTGCATTCATATTATGCAATGAAGAAGGGAAGAGGTTGGCTGACCTACCCCTAATGTCAAGTCACCCACTTCAAATGTCTCGAGCCCTTGACCTGATCTAATCTACAGTGCATATAAGAAAACAAATAGATAAAGCAATCATTAATAATATAGTTGCAACCTATCTTTTGGTAGAGATGATTAATTGAGAACGCCTTCACACCCTATGGGAAGTCTGAAGGATCTGAGTTAACCAGCTCTTCCCATCACAAATTGTTAACACAAACGTTAAGCTGCCTATGGTGAGTTTATATACCCTGTACATGACTTCAGATGGGGGCCTATACACATAGGAGGTGGAGGCAAAAAGTCTAAAAATGACAGTAAAGTCCCATGAGGAGCAGTTTGTTAGCGGATCTCCCTCCTATGCTTCTGGGGCTCAGCAGAGGCAGGGATGGTTTCCACAATCCCACATTTGATGATGGACGTCTCCTTTGTCAAAAGGGATTGCCATAAGCTTTACTAACAAAGTTTTTAGAAGGGTGTAAGATACCACACAACATTTCCAAATCTTCTCAGCAGTCAAAGCTGGCTGCCCGAGGTGCCTGTCTCCAAATGCCTGGGACACACAGGAGCAAATCACAGCACCAAACCTGGAAAACACCTGGCATGGGAACCTGAGCCGATGCAGTGGTTGGTCCTCTCAAAGCTGAGGTGCCGTACCCTGACTTAGGCTGAAAAAACACTAAGCCAATGCAGAAATTGATGTATTTGATATTTAAGGCTTTGCCTATCTGCCTGGAACAAATCAATCACATTACCATTTCCCTAGGGTAAGCAGGCATGAGGATAAAACCTATACAGATGCAAGCTAACAAAGATTTTCTGTTTTTCTGGTCTTCCCCTTCCTTTCTCTTCTCAAAATCACTGCACTTCCACCGGTACTCTTTAGAGACAAGGGGCCTAAGACTTTTTTCAGAGTTGCGCTACTGCCTAGTCCTCCATCAATCGGAGGATTTTTCTTGATACCATAAAACAAGGCACTTTGTCATCTGACTCAGTGGCAATTTTAAAGCTCTGCAATGAATTGCAATGAACTTGCAGCTCGTTAGCAATGAATTAAGTTGATGAAAGGTTACAAGGAACCAAGGACAATTTTTACGGAGCATCTCCAGGCAGTTTTTCCAGGCCATCAGCTCTCTTTTGCTAACCAACGAACACATCTTGCACTCTTTAGAAAGTCAACCGCCTGTTTCCCTATAAAAAAACCCAAAGTATTGCCTAATGAAACGCACAAAGAGTCCTTCTCATGCTACGGGAACACATTTCAGGATTCTGCTCACATGTTTTACTTGGGGATGCTTTGATGTAATAGCATGGGAGAGAAATTTTGAAGGATTTACAGATTAATCAGCCAGAGCAAGGATGTGGGTTAGGACTGCTAGAAGCGCGTTCCTCTGGGATACTATCCACAGCTCAACTTACCGCAGATGAAATGAAACACGCTTTGGGAATCCAAATGAATTAGGATGTCACAAAAAGGAATTCAATTTGGACCAGCAGGGTTTTAAATTTGGTTAGTTACCTACAAGATCTTTATTTAACTGTAAACCTGGCACAATACCTAGTATGATCACCGATTTGCACTTCATTTTACTGCTATTTTAAAAATTAGGCTTGATAACTTATTCTAACAGGTTTTCAGGTCACTTCTACATTATATATATCTCTATGCACTTGTACACTTATGCATGCTCTGTAACAGATTTGCAGAACGGTGGAATCTTTCATACACATAAAAACAAGGGTAAGATTTTCATTCATATCAGCAGTGTGGAAGAGATAAGTGGAACAAGACAGCTAATTAGTCATTCTCTATTTCAATCCTCAATAACCACAAAGAGAGCTTGTTTTTTACTGCAGGCATTGTCTTACATCAAACAATTTGTAGATAAGAAAAATAAGTTCTCTTCCTGAAGGCACGTAAGCAAGTATTTTGATATAAAAGATGAAACAGCATTAGAAATTAACTGTAACACTTCTTCCCTTCCCTAGCCACTGGAGTATGTCCATTAGGATGCATTGCTAATATATAACTATATTATCCAGACTGACAAATTTTGTGCAGTCTGCTGTTTCGGTACTACAGAGCACAAGCCATTAATAGCTGACTGCCTCATTCAAATGAAACAAGACAATTATCAGCTGTAACTTACACAATTAATACTACTGCTGCCAGCATTTTCAGCAGAGATTTGGTTCTTTTATAGCTCATTTGAAGTCTTTAGGGGACGTGTTATTAGTACATCTGTCCTGCTGTAAACATAATTATCATGCAAAATTCCATTTATCATGCTGATCAGGAAGCACTTTCTATCAGCCTTTCAGCTTGGGAACACTGATGAACAGGCAAGGAAATTTGACTGCCCCGGCTAGCCGGGACCGTGCTCATCACCAGGAGCACTTCTGTTGCTTTCCAGCCAAGCCCATGGCAATTTTCTAAATAGGCATGAGGCTCGTGCTAACCTCTGAGCTCGGGGTACATCGTATTTGACACTGCTTGTTTGTCTCTTTAGTTGATTTTATGTTATCCCGTAAGTCTCTACTCCTCGCTCCTCTCCAAGACTGAGCAAATGCCTTGTAGGTGTCCAGGCTAATGGAGCTGCCGCAGAGGGAGCAGGTGGCAACCGGATTCAGCATGATCATGACCCTTTATCAGTACCATAAATCATGTCCACGTCATAGACAACAGGCAACACCTACTTCAAAGCAGCATCACTTTTAATACACAAAAGTGGGCTTGGGCCAGGTGTAAACAGACATCAGTTAAACAGATGCCAACCCACACTATACTGAATTTTGTCTAAGGTGGGTATGAGGTTTTAAAAAGTGAACACCGTTGAGACTTATCAAACTCTGGTACCTCACAAGCAGAATAGCCCACAGCTGGAGGCTTGATGTGCAGAGAAACTGTTCTCATGGGCAACTGAACCTTCAGAGACCTACAGAACATCCTGACACCAAAATAAGATTAAATGAAGTAAAGGTCAGCCCCCGCGTAGAACTCCTGCAAACTGTGGCTTCATAATTGGTTTAAACCAGCCTCATTTATGCTAATAAACTTATGCTGTGACCAAAAGGCACCGTGCTGCTTCAGCCGTCTACCCACCCCCTGCATCATGCCAGCAGAAGGGCTCCTGCAGCCAGCCAAGTAAGGGAATCGATCCCGCTAACAAGCACACAAGTGAAAAAAACCGATTCGTGATCAGCTCTTACTGGGGTTTGTGAGGGAGGAAAAAGCTCTGCTGTCCTCAATGGGATCAGCCCCAAACAATCCTCAAATCATAGCAACAGACTTGCTGTTCCTGCATCCCTGGCGGCTGCTCCCGTAGCTCCCGTTTGTCCCCAAACCTTTCTCCATCGCAGCTACAGGTCTCACCTTCAAATCAGCCAGTAAGCAGGCATCTCAAACAGTCACGGGGAACAGGTTTAGGCTGGATTCCTTCACGCTCAACAGATACAGACGCCAAATAGGCCTGTGGCCAATACTGACCAGATTCAGCCTTTAGGTACCTGATAGCACAACTCCAGCACAGTTGATGCTTTTCTGCTTGATGCAAAGGAAAGAAAGCAACACAACGGCAGCAAAATAAGAACCTAATCATTTTTCTTTATCGGTTAAAATTCTTTTTTTTTTCTTGGTGTTTAAAAACTGCCTGGCAGGACGTAAGGGACTCATAGGATGACCCGTGGTTGATGGAATCATGCTACTGCAGCAAAGAGCGGAGGAAGAGGAGACCAATTCCTGATGATATCAGAAAGCAAATGTTGTTTCAAAGATAAGTTATTTTACTGCTGATAAATGTGTGATAAAGTGTATGACATTTTTTTAAATGTGGGAGAAATTCATAAATCTAAACCAAGACAACTGCTATTGCAGGCTGACATTGGTACATGCAGAACAACTGCATGTCCACAGAAACTACTAAATTCACTATGTTAATATATTGACCCATTATGGATTGTATTTTAGGCAACTTATTCCCAGATCATTCTGATACTTCATTTAATTTTATTAGGACAGGGTGGCTCGAGAAATGAGCTAGCACAGTGGTTCAATCAATTATTCTCTTTAAATTCAAGAACTGTGCATATCCAGACTGCTTAATTTCTCCCATACATCTGCATTTGCACATCTTTCTTCTCTGAAGAGCTTTCAAAAGCTCAAGTTTTAATCAGAGGACTATTTTTGATCCTAATTTTCCAAGCTGCAGTAAAGCTACTTCATGACCTAATCTGATGGCAAATGTACCATCATTATACAGTGGTTTCAAGCCAGTTGTACAATAACTAGTTATAATGTTTCTTATTTTTAACCACTGATACACCAGGTGCCTTGTGTCCAATTAGAGCTAGCTGTCTGCAAACATCGCTTTAACTGAGGTCAGCAAATGACTTGTTGAAGCAAGCGCTGCGTGGTGTGAATAAAACACACTGCAGATCAGCATCTGAACATCAGCCCCCTTGGCCGTACCCCCGTGCACCAGCACCGCGAGCAAAGGCGGACCTGCTTGCCCTTACACCGAGCTGAGACTTTTGCTAACAGAAATGAGCAGGCCGAAGGGACACGCTTAGGTTCGTAAGAGCAAAGATAATGGACAACACAGCTCTAAGGGCAAAATCTTCAGGCTGAAAATGCCAATCGGCTCCAGCAACCAGGAACACGGACTACAACACTGGAGGGCAGAGGCTCGTGCTAGTCGTTGGGTGCAGGGTTTTGACTCAATTACAAAAAACCCAAAAATTTCTGTTTTCATTTTAGCCACGATTCTCAGCAAAACCAAAAAATCTCAGATTTTGTGGGGAACATTTTGATTTGCCTGAAGCCAATGTTTCACTTCAAAATTATTTTTTTAGTTATTATATATACACACACACATATATATTCATCTGCACATATGATATAAAAGACTTATACTAAGAAAAAAAACCACTTCCCACTGTTTGAACATGTCACCTTTCCGAAGAATTTTGCTTCCTGAAAAAAAGCTCCGAGTTTCCTCTGGTTTGGCTTAGCAGCATTAACGGTTGTGTTTCCAGGCAGACAGAAAATCTGGCTTACCCACAGCTTCCCCCCTCTTCTCCACATTTAACAGTTTGCTGTGGTGACCACGAGAAAGATGGCAACCGCCGCTAAAACTTTAATCCCCCCTCCAAAGTCGTAATCTTTATATAGCAAATATAATGAGCTTTCTCAGTGACATACTGCAACAATGTTTAACAGGATTGCATAAGCAAAGTTATATTTAAATCCACTGAAAATGCAACCCACTTCTCCCGGAGTCTGCTCTGGCGATAATTAATGACAAATTTCATTAATATTCACTTATCCAATTTTTTTTGCTTGTAGGCTTGTGCCCCACTAAGACAAGGACAGCGGAGAAGAAATCTCTTCTATTAAAGAAGCTCTGTTAGGCACTAGAGATAACATACGAAGCGTGGCCATGCTGTTCTCTATGCTCTTATTACCCCTAAATTTTATTCTCTAGAAGCTCTTTCAGCAGCTACTTCCAGGCTGTAACCACAGGAGGAGCAGGAGGTATTCTGCCACTGCTATCAGGCAAGCCAGCGGAGGGCAGAAAAGGAAAAAAAGTGAATTTCAAAGTATTTTGCAAAGTGGTCCAAACACTTCGAGATGGTGAGGCTTCTCTCCTCCTGCCCATCTGGCAGGAGGGGATGCTGTACCAAGGCATCACTAAACCAACACATTTATCCTATATTACTGCCTATTTCCAGAGCTGTCCTACCTCTCTCATGAGGAGTCACTTTGAATTTACTTCTCCTGGTTATTTGCCGCAAGCATTTGAAAAAAGAGTGAGGAGACCAATCTAATGGTTGTTTGAACAACCTGCTTAGGTTCATTTGCAGGCAAACAGCATGCACGTTGCTTCACACACCCCAAACCCACAAGTTTACATGCTAAAGGATGGCAATTTTCTGAGCAACTCAGAGCACCGACTCTCTGAAACAGGGAACACCAGATTATTTATCCTATTCTTAAATGAGAACAGTCAAGAGACACTTTTTTACGTCAATGAAATTGCAGTTTCCCGAGGCAGCACAAAGGCTGACACCCCAAAAGACTGTCTCTTCAGGGCTGGCCTCAGGAGCACTGCTTCGAGCTCTGTACTTAACAAGAATGTCAGAAAAATCACATGAACTCGTATTCCCCAACCAGCCTCCCGATTCACATCTCACTACAAAATAAATCTTGAGCCCAAATCTCCGCAGCGTTTTGAGATCCTCCCAGCAACGGGGGAGGGACGGGGACGTGAAGAGGAAAGCAGGAGGAAGAAGGAAATGGCTGCTTCCCCTTCCCAACCTTGTAGTTCCTCTGAAAGCTTTGCTATCCCCTTTACACACAGAGTAAAAACAGGGGCTACTTTCTTTTCCTCTGTCCTGGGAAAAGTTGGACAAAAAAGCCCTACCCTCCTTTACTCTTGCAAATATCCTGCCCCGTCCCTGCCAGGTTTGCTGGGGAGCTGGAGCACCGGAGCAGTCGCCGGCACTGGGCTGCAGAGCCCTGCGCAGAGACGACCTTCACTCCGAGCGTTTCTTATTTTTAATTCCCATTCGTAGCCCAGTGAACTACTCCAGAGCATAACTAAATGCCCATTAAGCTTTTCACAGAATCAAGCCCTTAATTTTAAAAATATTTATCTTGATCTCTGGAAGATGCTCACTCTAACCTCTGACTGCACGGGCAAATGATTTTACAGACCATACATACATAAAAAAACCCCCACAAACCAAAAGGAAACTCAGTAGTACCAACCTCCCGAGCTACTACAGCCAACAACCCCAGCCAGTTCCACAGGGACTGGGGAGCTGGCCATGGCATTGCCCAGTTTCATGAATATTCAGGAGGAGACATCATGTTATTTCAACTCACCGACTACAACAGTTGGGAGAAAAATTCTTAAAAATAAGGGTCACAAATACAAGGGGTAGCTCTGTATCCCATCCCAACATTATGCGCTGTGACAATTTTGCAGTGCCACTTCTTGGTTTTCAAGGTACTTTTACTATTGCCAGTATATCCTGTTATTGTCAAAAATCATGAAGTCATCCAAACCTGGGTATTTTAATCAGACACTTCATGGCTGGCTTCATACCCCAAAGACAGGATTGTGGGCAGCAGTCAGCCCCGCAGCCACCGTAACCCAAGCGAGCGGCTGCTGTTGGGACTAGTTTCAGCAAGAGCCGGCGATGAGCTACTTGCAGGCACCGCCCCCGGCGTGACCATAAAACACCATTACGAAACCCGTATTTGTGCAAAACAGGTAATTTTGAAAAAGCTCCAAGCTGGATTTGAGCGTCTCAGTCCAGCAGGAGATGACACCCCATCTTGTGACAGGTTAACAACCTGTCGGGGATTTAGCACGCCCCAGAGCAGCCGGCTGGCGTTGTTGAGACCGGCAATGGTGCCACTGGGTCACATCCCCACGTGAAAGGCATTTTCGAAACAGGAGGCAATTGCTTGCAGAAAACAAAAAGTAATAATAAAAAAAAAATCAGAAGTCCCTCCTGACTGAGTTCAGTATCACAAATTTCTGGGAGAAGAGGACAAAGGGGGTCCCCGTATCCAGACCCTTCCCACAAATACCAGTGGAGGGGTGAGGATGCGAGAACAAAGTTAAACAGTCAAAAGGATGCATGGTTCCCCTTGCATTTCTCTACACCTCCTCCTGTAAACTCAGGAACCACATTGCTGATCGTCAGCGTGTGTTGGCTTGTTTTCCAGTTTCATATCCACCTTACCCTGGCTCCTGTTATGGGAGATGTCAGCGCAGAGGCCATTCACCAGACAGCCCTAATTCTGGGGGACGCTTCAGTACCGAGGTGCCCGAGAAGTCCCAACCCATCTGTGCTGTACCCACATCTGCCTCAGAAGCTGCATCTTCCCATGACCGGCGGTCCCAAGACAGACGCTAAAAGCAACGTCGTGATGGGGACAGTTGTTACCACTTCCATGGTGGTATTCAGCATTTTTCGGAGAGCCTTATCTCCATGAAAAAATATATGCAAGGGCTCTACATGTGCATACGGAGCCACCAGTATTCATTGCTGATTCTCCAAAAGCAGAAGGCACAAGAGACCTGTGACTCTGTATTATCCATTTAAATAACAAATACAAAGCTAAAACATATTAAAAATGTATGAATTTCTGTGAATCCTTAAAGAGTCTTATTTTTGCCTTCTGGTACGTAGGTCTTTAAGGCTGCATCTTTTTAAAGCTTTTTTTGATCTGGAAAGATAGGAACTTTGTCAAAAAGACAGAATACAAGGAGATTAGGCTGAGCAGCTCTGCCTCATCCCAGTAGTCCAGGAACTTTAAAAAGCCTCTATCATACATTGCAAGACTTTTTGAAGTTGGCGATATTGGAGTAAGTTCCTCTGCAGCAATGATGGAGAAGGGGCATGGGATCTTCTATCGGATCATGTGATTTAGAAATGTTGCTAGTGCTTTCAACCGTCATGAAAAAACATACTCAAAATCTTAAAAACAGCTCCTAAAAAAATTAAAAACCGCTAAGCCGCAGCTCACTCTGTTGTTTGCTCCTCCGTTTCCCCAAGCCAGGAGTGTGATACGCATGCATATGCTACCTTTCAAACATGATTACTGAGTTTTGCTGAAGGCACTTGCATATGCAGGAAGAAAAGAAAAACGTCTGAGTCCCTGAAAACAGCTGCAGTGAACCTGGCTCTCCTACTCCATTCAATCTAAAAAGCTATGTATTTCTGAAAGCAGAAAAACCTAAGCATGGGGTTAGAAGACAGCAGAGTCAGACCTGTGTGTTAGCTCAAATCAGCAGCTAATTCAGTTTAAGGTGATACTTTGGGTTGCGAAATAAATGTTGGACTTGGGAGCACATTTGCGTTGGCCAGCCTCTGCTTTGGGGCCAGTAATCCTTTTAATTGCCCCGAATCACCTAGAGGCACATCTAGGCAGAAAAGTCTTTGTTCTACAAGCAACATCAGATAGACAACAAAAAACTTAAAACCAAAAACCAGCTGGAAAAAATTGTGACAGCAGCCCATCACATCTCCTTTAAAGACTAGGCATATAAAGGAGAATATAAAGTGTGAAATGCCTTGAGAAAAAATCTCAGTGCCCAGTATTCTCCTAGGTTGCTATAAGTTATATTCAGCTTTTAATATTCCAAGAACTAAATGCATGCATTCATTTACAGAAACATCTCAAAGGTGACCAGTGAAAGCCCATTCTCTCCAAGATTTTAAAATATACCAGACCAATAAATGGAAAAAAGTCACTAATACCAATAATTTGATCCAATCCTGCAAAACCTCATGCACTTCAATATTCTAAACAAAGGTACTAACTGCATGACTAACGATGCACTTCTGTGGAAACCTCGGCTGATGGGGCTCGTGCTCAAATGAAACTACGAAACTGCTCATTTTGACTGTGTTAGGCAATGACTTCACAAGCCGAAGGCAGCAAGTTACCTGGGAGAGTAAGACTGAATGTATCTGCAAGTGTTTTACACAGCCCTTTTTCAATGACAAAAGCTAATTTAGAAATACTTGTTTCAAATTAATCGCCTCTTTCAAAAGATGCAACTAAATATAATGCAAGAGAAGATTTACTTTCGAACAGCTTTAGGGGGTGTGAAAACCCACAAAAATCTATGTTTTAAAAAAGTAATTAAGACATATTTAGATGGCATAGACATTAAATGCAGATGTAACAACTCTGACACAGATTCAAATTATTTTCATGTGAAACATCTAGCCTTATAATATCACACATCTTAGATCATCTGACTTGTGTGTCTGTCTGCATATTCAGCATCACAGCCCCAAGCTGAATAAACACACGGCCAGAGAAGAAAGAGATTCTTGTTTCCTGGTAAAGCTTCTTGCATTAAAGAACTGAAAGCAGGGCAAAAGGCCCATTCAAAAATGTGTCACAAAACACTTCACCGCAGACCTAGGAGCTTTGTTGTGAGAGGGGAAAGGAAAAAAAGAAAAAGGTTTTGAACAACAATATTGCCTAATGGGATTATGTACACACAACAGTTTCCCATTTACAGTACCCTACCAGGGAGCTGAACCCAAGCTCGTGTTACCTGCGACAGTATCAGTCACATCATTTTATGACAGATATTAAGCAAACAGGGTATAGACCGCAAAGCTGCTGCCAGAAACACTTAATCTTGCAAGGAGAATATCAGACAGGCAATTAAAGAAATAATATTCCTCCCCAAAACAATACATTTTATTATCTGTAAATGCACATCTCTTTCTGTTGGCTTTAAGTAGGAGCTCAGGAAGCATACACTTTTGTAGCGTATTTTTGGTAACTTAAAGCTTTCAAATTATTATATAAAGTAGTATCTGGGTAAGTAATACACAGAAAATAGTATCCTGATGACAACAGTACAACGTATGAAGACAAACTGTTTAGCATCCTTTTGGAGTTGCTTGCATATAAAAATTTCTCTGTATTAATATTAGCCAGAAGGGTACAGAGAAAGATGCCCTAGGACTGAGTACTTCCCCTCCCCTTGTTTTTTTATATCTGAACTAATTTTGCACCTAACCACAACAAGCATACCATGCTTTGAATGTTTTTAAGAAAAAAAAAAAAAATTTGAAAACCAAATTTGGGAATAAAACCACTGCAGTTCTAGACCAGAAAAAAAATCTGTGCTTTAGCAACTGGAAAAACTTACCCCTGCACCTCATAAAGAATAAATACAGCTATCAATACAGAATAAACCCCCTTGCTTGTACTAATAAGGACAAATATAATGTGGACATACAGCTATTGTTTGAAGTAAAGCACATCTAAAGCCTTCACAGTGACAGCTCCGGCCATCCCACCCTTCTCCAGCAGGCACTACACAGCCTTGCAGACTGCAAGAACAGTCAGCAAGAGAAGGGATGGTCAAGCAATGCCTGTGCCGCGGCAAAGCCCTCCAGAGCAAGGAGGTGTACGGAGGCGGTGGGGAGGGGAGCGGACCAGGGCTTTGCAGCCAGCGCTCGGACTCTTCTCCCACAGGCGCTGTCGCGGGGCAGCCAGCAGCGCTCCCGGCAATGGTAACAGGGATATTCGACCCCGACAGCGGGAAACCATCTGTGCGAGTTCGACAAGTAAAATGGGAGATGCAAGCGCTAACAGAGCAGCGGGCAGTTACCTGTAACGGAGCTACAAGGAGAACTGGGAAGATTTCTTCTCTTGGGTAGGATCTGTTAGCCGCTATTTGGAAAACAGGAGACTTATACATCTTTATTTTTCCTTTAGAAACAGCAGCACTTTACAAAGAATCCATCCAGCGGAGGAACCAAAAACTCACTTTTGCCGCTGCCTCCGACTGCCCAAGCACCTGCAGCGTTCTCCTCCTCCCCGCAAGTCTCTGCAGAGGAAGAAGTTTGAACTAAGGGTCGCTGTACGAGGCCCCACGGCAGCAGAAAAAAACCAAATTATACAAAACCTGTGTTGTTTTGCTTCTGTCATCCTTCTCCTCCTCAGACCTGAGCAATAATGAGCTTGTCTAATGTGGAGGGGAGAGGGGAACGGCTTTGTGCTTGGGTGGGTAGGGGCAGACAGATACACGGATGGACTTGCCAAACGCTGCCTGCGTCTGGCCGGGAAAGGGGAGAAGCACAAACGTGCACGTGAGGAGCTGCAGATGGCGGGGACGGAGGAGGAGCAGCCCTCGACCTCTGTGCAAAACCCCGGTGCGGTTCCCCCTTGCAAATCTCAGGTGGGACCCAACACCAAGGCTCATT
Organism: Mycteria americana; assembly: GCF_035582795.1. NCBI lineage: Eukaryota > Metazoa > Chordata > Aves > Ciconiiformes > Ciconiidae > Mycteria > Mycteria americana. Next base: position 123,437,120 of record NC_134366.1, on the reverse strand, counting down.
TGGTAGCTACTTACAAGGAAGTCACAGGCATAATTTTGCCTCATTGCTTCCACTGAAAGTGAAATTAGCTATACTTTGTATAGAAGTGGGGGATTTTTTCTTTCTTTTAATTAAACAAATGAACCCTCCTCTCCAGACCTCACAAACAGAAACCACTACTTCCTCAGCCGCTGCATGTTCACTTCTAAAAACAGCACGGGGCAAGGGTAAAACCGTGCTGGGTATGACATTAGACCTCTGTGTTGATCAAGCTCACAAACTGCCATCAACATGTGATGCAGAATTTTGAAATCTTGGTTTTCCTGTTTCACCTTTTCCAATAAACAGACGGGAAAGATGTCTGTTAACGTGAATAACCGTAATAAAAAAAAAAAAATCCATTTTCACAGAATTCACCACATTATGAAATGAAGATTTAGAAAGCCCACAACTGACCAGTAAAAAGAAAACAGATGCCCAGTGCTCTGATTCAACAAGGAGGAAAAAAAAATGTTTTCCCTACAAAATCTTTTTAAAACCCCCAGTGGAAAGAGGGAAGTCAGTAATTCCCAGTGGAAATGACGAGGGGGAAAGCATCTGAATTCATAGGGTTAAACAAAAAGTGTATTAACCCAAGTGGAAGGAAGGGTGTGAGAAATTTAAATTAGCTCAATATGAACCCCTTTGTCCTAGAACAGGGAACTGAGACTCCACGGGCATATCTCCACCGTGTCTGACTTTGGATCAGAAGCACACTTTTGAAGCGAGCTTCCCGACCATGCCTGCTTACAACATGCTCTTCTTTGCAGCACGGAGCAGCCCCGGAGCACGAAGGCTTCCCCTCCGACGGCGGGAAGCCAGGTGACACGCTGCCGGAGCACAACGCCCGTCCTCCAACTACTGCTGGGTGTCCAGCCCCCAGGTCCAGGCTAGAGATGGTCTGAACGTCCATAGTGTGGACATCTGGTCCCCAGCACCAAGCTCCTGGCTCTGCCGATCCGCTCCTGCTGGGCCATGACGGCACGGCTCTTCTGGATGGAGAAGGCCCAATTCTCTCGCAAAGGCTCCAGGTTTAAATAATTCATAGTGCCGGTGGTTCTTGTGTAGCTTTGTTTCGGCGCACTGGATGCTTCAACAGCTTGTGCAAAACAAGAAAGAGTGCAGCCCCGTGGGACTGACCGTCACCTCGCAGCATGGCATGGGCACATCGTGTGAGGAGCTGACCAAGCCTTTGAGATGTCTTTTTATTCCAATTTTGCTCTCGTTCTGAGCTTGTGAAAACAACAGCTTGAAGAGCAATCAGAGCACTACAATCCCATTGCATTAGAAAAGCACAACTTGCGCCTCAATTTTCTGCTTCTTATGGCCCACGTCCCTCCTCTGGCTAAGACGCAAAGGATTAGTAGTGCTGTCACACTTCACAAAGTCACATTTCAAGTTTTACAAAGAGCATTTTTGTCCATTTTTATTAATGCGTCAGCACAAAGCAAGCTCTCTGACCTGCTGATTAAACCAGACGTGTGCTGTTAACTTCAATAAAAGCAGAACCACAATTACAGTCCGCACCACCACCAACTGCTCCCCAAAAAAATGCCAGGGAGGAGAAGCATACAAATGGGAGCAGGTCTGGACAGTGCGGAAAGCAACTCGTAAAGGAGAAGCACATGCTGTCTTTTCAAAGTGAGATTTTCAAAGGAGCTCAGAGAGTTCCTCGAAATTCATGGTTCAGAGGGTCCTTCAAAAAACCCAGCTTGAATTGCTCGACTGCTCTGCTCTCTTTAGCTGGAATAACACAAGACAGACATCTAATTCAGAACAAACACTGGAGAAGTGAAGTCAAGTCTTCATTACCATAACCTCACATCTTGGGAAAGTGGATGTGAGGGTCAAGAGCCTCTCAAAAGCTGCATTTCTTCTAACATATGTAAATGACACACACACAAAAACCCCAGACAAGACCATGTTGAAATATTCCTGGGGATTGTACAAAACGGAGAACTGCAACAACTGCAAGACAACTGCCAGTTACACGGAAGGCCGTGCCACCCTCAACTGTTGATATCACATTCATCTATCCAATAACATATTCGAGATATGCAATCGCTCAACAGGTTGGAAGTATTACCTCCGCACCTAAAATAGAAAACACAGGCCTAATCCTGTTCTCATTTGTACCTGTGCAACCCTGCAATTAATTCAGAGCCCATTCGTTTTCAGATGCCTCGACCTTTGCAAACACACAGTGGCTCACGAGGGCTTTTGCACCCCAGCCTCTTCGCTCCCACCCCATCCTGCCCAAGGGAGTGCATTCCAGTTACAACCCACACCCTTCTGCGGGGCCCTCCTGCACAGAACGCTTCATGGGCTTGGGGCTTAGCTCCTAAGGGATATGGAGGAGTAATGGCATTTTGTACAGCACTGAGCACAGCATCGGTAGCACACCATTAAAAAAATCCTCGCTGCTGCTGCAAGGTTACATCCTTCCAAGAGAAGGAAGCGTGCGAGCTCACAAACTCACTGTGAGAAAACAGGCGTTTCCGTTCACATCATCCATTCAACCTTCACACAGAGCATGAAGACAGCAACAGAAAATGCTGCCTTGAAAGTGCCTTTTTAAGGCTGCTGGCAAATTCATGCAATTCGCAGTTTTTACTTTTAAATGCATTTGCTCCAGCTCTGCTCCCTGTTACACCCTAGCACTATCTTTGACTTGAATAGCCTTACATCAATAAGGAAACTAATGAACAAACAAGAAACCAATATTTATAATAATCTCTTTAAAACAAACAGAAGCAAAAATCCTCGGACAATGAAGTTTGTTCCTTAAAACAACTGTGCGCAGATGCTTGCTATTTGCGAGGCTGCTCATGAGTTCTGCAGTACCTGGAATGCCTTCTAAAAGAGAAAAGCATTTTATCTTGAGGCGAGTCATGCACACAGAAAAATACAGATTTTACAAATAAATCTCAGAGGTCACGATGGAGGTACTTGACAGTGGCACTTTGCGTTCTGCTGTAAATAATTCTGCCTTTTTAAGCAGCTACCTCTTAGCTGCCACTTCTTCTGGATTAGGTTATGCTAAAAGATGGCATTCTACAAAACAGTAAACACCACCAATTAAAAATCAAACCCAGTTTTGCTTTAATTGTGAAAACAGCCTCATAAAATTAAGGAGGTTCCCAAGATGCACAACGGGTTGAAGATGGGAGGTTTTGTGAAGTCCATTTCAGAAAATGTAATTACACCTTTGTGTTTTAAAGACCACGCATCCAAGACTATTAATAGCAGATGGCAAGCTTTCCATGCCTTTTTACATAACCTGCTGCAGCACCTGCACGACTCACCTACCCAAGCGATTAAACCGTACTTTGCACTGTAGCATCTGAAAGCTGTTTTTCCTCTCTTCCTATTACCCAAAAAACACCTCCGTGTTTTACAGTCGGAAACGATATCATTCACTCAAGTAAATTCGGAGAACTACGAAGTTTGCTTGTAACTACCAAGCCTGCTCAACTCTGCCCACGTCCCAGGTATCAAGATGGAGTCTTCGTTCTCATGTAGCTCTCTGTCACCTAACGAGGACTTCACCCCCTGCTGTGCAAGTCCACCGCACCCCACGGACACGTGGGCAATCCTTCTGTCACCCCGTATTTGCCCCGGTGTAGCCGACTGCAACATCGACTGAAAAAGGAGAAAATTAATCTCCTTTACGGTTGGATCTGTAGGTACTAACGCAAGTGCAGAAGCAACAGGAAAATAAAAGTTTTGTCTGTAGAGGGGTATGACAGGCAAAACACAGGGAATAAAGTTGGTGAGTTAAAAAAAAAAAAAAAAAAAAAGAGTAAGATGTTTTCAAGACACATTTCAGCCATAACTGACATCTAGCTTCTGCTTTATGTTACACGCCTGAGACAGGCTGAGTACAGTGGGGTGGGAAGCGCAGGCTCCTAGCACCTGCCAGTGTGAACAAGGAGTAACGAGGGCTTCTTGAACTGTAGGTACGGGCTGTATTTGTGTACATACAAATGTATGTAATGTGATCCAAGCAGGCCTGAAGGCAAAGGGCCTTATGTGACGTTCATCTCCTGGTTCCCCTTTCTCCATCCCTACATGTGCTGGGGGTATTGGATGAAACCAGACAACCCTCCAGATGACACAACGGTCCTCCCCGAGTGCCGAAGGCATCCTAGGTGCCTGGGGCAGTGAGGCTCTGCTCTTCCCTCCTCCAGCACTATGCACCCAGGAAACTAAAACTGAGCAGATCTCCCTCTGAAGTAGGCTGGCGAAGCTGTGCTGCTTGCACCCTTCCAAGGGCACACCACCACGCTGGGGTTATAATCCGCTTCTCTGCTAGCAGCCACAGTGGGGAACAGGCTGCTCCAGGGCTACGAGTTATCTCTGTAAAAAGCAATGGTAATAACATCTGACCCTTTCATCGTGATGACATTAAAATCCATGCCACCGTGCCAGCATGTACACCTCCTGTCAGACAGGGAGACAGCTCAGCTTGGGGTCTCTTACCTCCTCCTCTTCCCTTCTGGTATATTAACCTCTGTGTGAGCCAACCTTGTTGGAGGGCTGGGACCTCTCCCTGCACTTCCACCCATGGCAGACCCACCAGAAACAACGATGCTGGGAATGCTGGAGCCTCCCACACGTTTCCCCATCCACTTTCCTTACTGGGAGTTGCTGTACCTGCAGGAGCTCCTTCTCCACCCTGAAATGGGAAAGGACAGGATGCCCCACGGAGGGGAGAGGACAGAGGGAGACCCACCACCAGCCTTCCCACTGCCGAAGGCACAAGCTCAACTCCAAGGACAGCAACAGCGCCTAGTGCTTGGTACCTGTTGAGGCTGGCACCACCACCGCATCCCAGTACCGCTTCTCTGTCCCTTGTGTCTACGCAAAAAATATGTGCAGATACGTCCTGTACGGTCATGGGCGAGGCCACACACAGCAGACGGCATGCGGATGGCTGAAAAAACCACTGACCTGCAAGCAGGCTGCAAACCGAGTGGCACTACTGACTTCTTGGTGCTCAACATCCTACCCAAAGCCCAGAGCAAGGGCAAAGCAAGCTGAAGAGCTTCATCCCTGTTCGTTCCATGCAGCTCAGTTCCAGCTGCATGATGTGGTGCAGAAAGAAGTCACCTTACAGATTTTTCCTGTTACACAAAATCAGGGGATTTTTTTTTTCTTTGCAGGAAAATTTATGCTTCTTTTGAATGCCTTTATCCATAAACTGATGTGCCTATGTCTGATTTGCCTTGACAGCATGTAGATTTAAAAACCTAATCATATTTACCTTGGTAATATGATTATCTGTAGGAACACCAAAATGCAATCCGTTGCTGTCTGAAAAATTATTATAAATAAAGTTATCTAGCTTTCTGGTTTTTAATCCCACCAATATTATACAGTAAAATCGCTGATATTGCAAAGATTTACTTACTAGCATAACTTTATACACTGGCGCTTGATTTAACTGAGTAATTTTATATAAACGTAAATGTACAGTTCAGGCTTTGCAGGATCCTGGGTCAGAAAGGACATACCTTCCTCTGCCATCCAAGACAAGCAGGGGAAAACACATTTCAGTTGCGGCGAGTGAATCTTTTTTTCCCAAAACCTCAATTTCACAAAATTGCTATCCTAATCTATAACAACATGGAGGAAAGCACAACTGCTTTCTCAGAACATGTGCTTGTCCTTTGTATTCATATATAGAGTGAAAGGCTTTTTAAAAAAAAATACTTCTTCTAGAAAGGAAGGTAGCCTTTGCTTCACTTTTCATTCACTTCTAAATTTTCCACAACAGAAAACCTTCCTTAGGCAAAAGCTCTGAAACGTAGCTGCTAAGAGCAGTGTTGACTTTGAAATACATCACGAGAACAGAAAATACATTTAGCATTCATGACAGGAAAGCAGTTGCTATGAATATAACACAGTAGCCCCTGTAAAGGAACCTCGCAGTTCCTTAAATATGTACTCCTCTAAATCTGCACATTGCAGCCTGAAAAGCAAACCCCGAGAGTCCTAAAAGTTTCCCACTGGCACATCGTGTTTTCTCCAACCACCAGTGAAATTTTCTTCTCCTAACTGATTTGCCAAGCTCTTTACTCTACCCTTGCAGCAAATAAAACTTCTGCTAAGCCCTTCTTATGAAATCAAATAGCATTCCTTAAATTTCTCAGCGTGTTATTTGCAAACCGCAGGCCAGCAGATAAGATACTCTCCATATGCCAAATTATGTCATTCCCATTTTCTAGGAATAATACTTCTTACAGCAAACAGGCAAGGGGTTTTTTAGTTGGGCTGTGAAAAGAGCCAGCTCTGTGTCTTGCTGTACCTGCTGCGTTGCTAAGCCTGGTATCTGGTGGCAGCTCCACAGCCATCAATAGCAATTCTGGGTGTAGAAGAGAGTGTTTGTCAGAAAGGACTGATTACATCCTTGGAAGTATTAGCGTACATCCAGAGGTGGATTTTGAGGATATTTGCATGGCTCAAATAGAACCTGATTTCCCATATTTATCATTGGGTAAGCTGGTGTCTCCTTAAGTTTCAATGAACAGAAGTCCCAACATGTAAAACCAAACTTCTGCATTTCAGGTTAAATTATGAAGATAAGCCTTTATGTTCGTGTAGTGGAGCTCTTGCCTGAGGGACTATGAATGGCTGAAATCAGGGGGGAAAAGAAATAAAAAAAAAAAAATCAGGATTTGGTTCTCCTTCTCATCTTTACCTCCTATCACACTCCACTCTACAGAGCCTCTGGACAGCCCACCTGGTATTTACTTCTTTGAAATGAGGAAGCCACAGAATTACTGGAGGGTTGGGGTTTTTTCCTTTCAGAGAGCACACTTGGGAATCTCATATTTGTGTTTTAGCTGTTTTGAACTGTTCCAAGCTAAGCTATATCCTCCACCAGAAGAGTTCTCAAAGTCATAATAATTACAGATTAAAGCATACTTCCTATCCAAAAGCTGTCATCAAACTATGATCTGTCATTATCCTACCTATCTACCATCAAACTATGTTTTTGTGATGGTCTGGAGGGCTGGTGACTCACATGGTTGCTACTGATCTTCATCATTTCAAGATGCTTGCAGCAGTATCGTGCAGAGGAAAGCTGTGTAGCAGGCTCCTAAGGAAAAGGGCCAGTCTGGCTGCCTGCACAGGAGCTTTGCCAGTAAAGAAAAGGGTGACCAGAAAGATTGAGTAATGGAAATGCACCGAGCACATAAGCAAACCTGCTGAAATGTCTCGCTCCTCCGCCTTCCTGACAGCTAATGAGGGGTCACCGCATAGCAGCTAGACACCTGCCCGGTATAACCACGGGACTTCCCGAGGCGGGGTTGGACCTAGAAAGCTTTGAATTGCTGGCCAGCGAAGGCGGCCAACGCAAACACGACTCTTCACACGTTAGCGGCTCAGGTTCTCTCACAGGGGTTAATGAGCACCCACCCAGGCAGAGCCCTCTCACCCGTCCGGCTCTAAGGCCGTCTCACTTCAAAACTTGCCGAGTCCTGAGGCTTTGGCAGAGGCAGCTCCCTCTCAGCATCTGTCCCTCTGTGAAGGTGTATAATTAATTGCCTAGTAGTCATGAACGCTACGTTCTGTCCCAGCTTCTGTTCAGAATTGACAGCAACGTTTTTTTTCCTTGTCTGATGAGTATTACCTTTTTTATCTGCCAGAGCTGCTTGCTAAGTAGTATAAGAGCCTAAAATATGCCAGAGCAAACTTCTGTGGGATTTGTTTTTAAAAGCTTTGTGTATTAAGGGAACAAGGCTGATGCATCCAGGCTGTCCATCTGGCTGTGCATCATCGTATTGCAGTGGCTTCTAAACCACTGGTCAACTTCAACTAACATCTGGAAGATGACCACTCTTCCGCAAGTTTCAAAGGAAGCAACAAAGGGAGGCACAAACCTGTGCCCCGAACAAGGGAAAAGGCAGGCAGAGACCAACAGTGACGGATGACGGTCGGCGTGATGTGGGGCTGGCCGTGCTCAGCACGTGCACAGCTCAGAAAGCCCACCGGCAGTCAGCGACCGCTCCTGCAAAGCTCGAGCAACCGTGAGGAGCCAGCCCCTCAGCGTGCTCGTGCTCAGGGACATGGGTGCACTCAGTGTCCCTCACAGGACTCCTGGAGGACCTTGCAAGCTGTGTGGATGGGGACTGCAAGCCCTTTCTTGGGGGGCAGCACTTGGGAACAGCGTCAAAGACTTAAGCAGGGCTTGAAGCACTGAAAATGGGCGGTGAGGGACCTGCCCCAAGAGATGCAGCAGGATGCTGGTGCGACCAGTGAAACAGCCCTTATTACCTGAGTCTTAACCCTGTTGTTGAACGTCCTCTCTTCAGGGGGGCACAGGAAGGCCATTTAGCCTCCTGAAGTGACAGCTGAAGTCAATAAGCATCCCCTTCTTTAGAGACAGCAACCATCAGTGGTATACAAGGTCACACACCTATGAAAAGACTTAGTTCAGCATGGGCACTTCCCATTCACCTCTCAGACCATTAAATTGCTGTTTTCACGCTATTCTTGTATACATCATTCTGAAACTCAGGCTGCCTGAAGAGCTTTAGGTTCAGTGAATAGCAGAGGCTCCATCACACACAAAAGCTCTGATGTGCCTCCAGCGGCTCACAAGCCCGTTCCTGATGCTGGGATGACCCCGCAGGGTGGACGGTGCCCCCAGCTCTTTGTGTTGCTTCTCTTTCAGGACTCTGCCTGCAAGACACTTGCTTCTGAGAGATTCTTCTTTTGTCTCCAGCGTGTTCAGTTTGGAGGCATCTTCTGTGGTGGGCTGAGCCTGCACTGCCTGCCCGCCCAAGGCCATGGAGGACCGGGCTCTGGCCTGACAGCGCTCCACCACAGACCTAAATGGTGGGATTCAGCTCCTCAGCAACATCCTGGAGGCTTCCTCCAGCAACAACAACCCATCGCACTTTGCGAGCCCTACAAAAGCCAGGCAAGTCAACCTTTCCAGCATCCCCCTTCACTGCATCTCTCCAGAAGATGAATAGTGAGGCCATACACAGCTCTGTATTTTCTAAGGGGTAGAAACAAATTCAATCTTCACAAGCTTTACTAATCATAAATTAGTTTTAGAATTACTCAGGAAATGAGATTTGTCTTGTAGGCCAATAAATTCTGAAGATAAATCTATTTGGACCACGATAACTTCAATGTCCTTTCGAGCGGACTTCCCCCCAGCGATTACTCAGCAGATACTCCTCTCTGCTTCCTTCCCAGCACCAGCTGCTCCCAGAAGGAATTCTCCTGCCCATCTGCCTTCAAGCCTGACACAGCGACACAGACAAATGCAACTGTAAGCGATGTTTAAACTCCAAATCCAATCACCGATTTGCTTTCTTAGCAAAAAAAACCAAAAACCAAAAAACCCAACAACAACACAAAAAAAGCATGCGCTTGTTTCTAACCACCTGGCCCACTGGAAAAGGCCTTATGTAGAAAAGGAAACTTCACGTATGGAAACAGCAGTATTTTTCCCAGAGAAAACTATGGCAACAAGAATTCTAGGCATACACAAAAATGACTACCTGGGACCATCACCTAATCTACAGGATCTGAAATTATTTCAAAACAGCGTTGCTGCAATCTTGTTCCACAGAGCTCCTCGCTAATTTAAGATGAAGCTATTAAAATGAATTATACTTTGACATGAAGGAAAACCTGGCAGAACCTGGCCCTAGTTTCCAGCAGCCTCATGCCCTCAGCCATCCATTCACCACAAAACTGAAACAAACTCCTTCTGCACTAGACAGGAGCTTTTGGCATCAACAAACCGACTTCTGAACAAGCGTTTTTTTTCCATTTATATATAATTACATACTAGCCTCTGAACAGCTAGAAGCTCCATGTTCTTTTTTTGTATCATTTGTTTCTTGTGAATACACATAGAGCACAAACCCAAACCACATTAATGATAACCTTGTTAAATATAAACTACTATGCAATTATATAAACTGCTAACACAAACAAAAAAGCCAGGAAACTCTGATTGTATGTTCACAATGGTTTCTGAAAACTAAATAAAAACAACAACATAAGACAGCCTGTCTTGCCTGATACTGTAATAGAAAATGGTTTCACGTTACAACATAACTTACGTGTCTCAGCACAGAGGACTAGTCTGTCAAACGACACATCAAACTCAATTTCAATTTCAAGCCCGCTGCAAGGAGAGCGGAAGAGTGGGAGGAGAGACAGCAGATGCACACACGAACGACAACAAAATCTCTGATTTTCCTCTCTGCTTCTCCGCATCCTCCTTCAGGTGAGCTAATGCCTGTCTCCGGGTAGTTGCTGTGATTCCCACCCCGTCGCGCCGAAAAGGACAGGCCATGTGCTGGGCATTTGGCTCCTTCCTCTCTGTTAGGAGAGCAGCAGAAGGTCTGCTCGAACCCTCCGTCCCTGGGCTTGTGCCAGCCCTGTGCATGCCTGCAATTTGTCTTCTGTACAGCTAGGAGTGAACCCAGCAATCGGAGCCCCTACCACGTCTTTCCATTGAGGTGATGAGGAGCAAACGCTCGATACAACCTCCGCGGGCTGCAGCTGTCCTTTCCTGATGTTTAAAAATATATACCTTTTCCAGAACAGAAACAAATCTATTGAAGGCAGGCCAAAGTTTGCCCCGGGCTGCACATGTGCAGCGTCACAGCAGTCAGCAAAGGCAGGGGCATAACTCAGAGCTCTCCTGCACCAGCACCAGCAGCCATAAGCAAGTGCTACAATAGAGTCTCACACATGTCGGTGGAGTTATGCAAGGTCTCTGCCACCGCTGAATCTAGCTCTCAAGAAAACAAAAGAGCATGAGAAAACCAGCACTTTTCTTACATCTTACACAACAAGAAAATATACAGCAAAAAGGAGGGCTGTTATAGGACTGGAGGAGCACCGTGACAAGGTTTCATTAGGTGATTTCCCTTGCCATGGACTCGGGCTATCCGTTCAGCCTGTTGGCATGCTAGCAGCACAGCCAAACTTGCACGACGCTGGATTTCTAGGCTGTAAACAAAAACAGTAATTACCTTTCCCCCTTAAACTCCACACTGTTCTCACGTAACAAAAAAAAAAGCATTGGTTGTGGAAGGAAAAATTCAGAGAGTGACAAACAGGGGCAAGAGAAAACAATGATGGGTGGAGGGAAGAAGTGATACACGTGAGATCTGAACATCCTTCCCAGAACTGAGGGCAGGATCAAAGTGTGCAAGCAAGGAAAACCAAAAAGGATCCTTGGGAATCCAGAAAGATGACATAGGAATCCTGCATGAACAATAAACTCACTAACTAGAAGGCCAAGGAGAGTCCAGTCTCTTGAACACTCAGAGGGTACTGCCAAGCGCATTATCACCAACAAGTAAAAAGTTCAAGAGTCAAAAAGCAATTCCCAAATCATGGCCTGTGGATCACTCCTAACTCACAAGGCCACGGGCAGCAGCGCGCAGAACCACGCCACAGACTAAAATGCACAAGCGTGTGTGTGTCACGGTGCTGTGCTGGTGATCCACAGCGCAATTAGAGGGTTGTCACGGCAGGAAATGTTTTGAGAGACACATGACTGGGAGAAGATGGGTGGTAACCCACCAGCAGGCATTTTACTTGGGAAGGTGGGGCTCCCTAACACAGCACCTGAGAAGGGGCTCAAAAAAGCCACCAATACAATCCAGATGGAAGGGAAAAAAACCCAATAGTGGGGCACACAGCTAAGACAAGTTTCTCCTGGAATACCTCCAATTTCTCCAAGCTGGTTGGTTTTGAAAGGGATTTTTCTCCAGCGATCTATGCTCAATTACCCTTATAAACCCTTGCAATAACACGTGACTCAAAGTCTACCTATTTGTCCAAGGGAGAAACAAGAAGGGAGTGTGGCAAATGGGGAATGTGGGAGTGGCGACCGATGCGGGCTTGGGGAGCGCAGTCATTTCCTCCAGCTTCTTCCAGGGTCCCCCCCCAGCCTTCGATATCCAAGTATGTTGTCGAAGACGTGAAGGAAGATGATTTTGTACCCGTGGAGCAATTAATCCATATGCATTTGCACATTTTTACATGATTGCACTTTCTTAGCCAAAAGCCTCAGCTTTTCAAACAGGTGAGGTTATCCCCTTGGGAATTAAAAGGCAAAAGAGTACCCGGCGGCAAGGAACAACCCAGAGGAACGTGAGGTGCTTGTAGATAAAGAGCTTATTTAGGGAGGTAGTGAGGCGCTGCTTACACCCTGCGCGTACACCGTAATCCGCGGACATCGATGGAACGATTTCCTTCCCTTTTGTAGGCTACAGAGCTGGCTACGGTGCACTTGGCTGAGGGCTGGTTCCCAGCCTGCTGCCTAGAAGACAGGCAGCACGGCGGGCTCAATCCGCCACCAGCCATGAGAAAGGGGTGACAACTGCTCCGGAGCCGTGCTCGGCTGCAGTAAGGGCCGGCGGCGGTGCAGCCGTGCGCCTGCATTGCTTAGCAGGAGCGAAACTTTCAGGCACCCGCGCCCAGCCGTGAATGACTGCTGCCGCCCAGGAGGCTCGGGCACCCCTGCAGACCTGCCCCTGCACGCTCGCACCTCCCCGCCGGTGCCGCCGCTGCCCCCGGCCAGGCGGCAGCCGAGCGCCCAGGAGCCCGCCCGGCCCCGCGGAGGGAGGCTCCGCGCCACCGGCGCTCCCACCCCGCGGCCAGCGGACCTGCCCGCGGCTGCCCCCCGCCGCCCGGCTGCCGTGCCCGCCCTTCCCGAGGGGCGAGCCCATCGCCCGCGCATCCCGCGCATCATCCCCATCATCCCCGCGGCGCGGCGCGGCGCGGCTTACCGGGACCGCTGCAGCTCGAAGGCGGCGGCGGGGCCGGGCTGCCCCAGCTCTCCGCCGCCGCCGGCGGGGCCCTGGGGGCTGGCGCGGCCGAAGGGCGCCGGCAGCACCCCCGCCGTGAAGGAGTTGAGGCGGCCGCGGCTACCCGCCGCCGCGGCGCCCAGGAAGGCGGCGGCCGGCACCTGCACCGCGGCGAAGGCGTCTTCCTCCTCCTCCTCTTCCTCCTCCTCCTGGGCCCGGGGGGGGTCGCCGGGCGCCGCCGGGGGGCTGCCCAGCCGCGGCGGCGGCGGCGGCGGCGGCGGCGGGGCCTGGCGGGGCCTGGCGGCGGGGCCGTCGTTGCCCGGCGGCGGGGGCCGCCCGTCGAGGGAGATGCTGGTGAGGAAGGAGAGCGCGGCCTGCCTGCGGCGGGGGTCGCTGCGCGCCGGCGGCGGCTGCGGCGGCCCCGGCGGCGGCGGCCCCTTCCTGGGGCAGGGCTCCGGCGGCGGCAGGGGCCCGGCGGCCGGACTGCCGGGGCTGGCGGCGGTGGCGGCCGCCGCCATTGTCGGCCGGCTCCCCCTCCCCTCCCCTCCCGTCCCCTCCCCTCCCCGCTGGCCGGGCGCTGCCTCTCGCTGTCTCCCCCTTAGGCGGGCGGGCGGCGGGGCATGGGTGCCGTCGGCCCGCCGGGGTGCATGGGGGTGTCGCGGGGGTGCCCTCCGCCCGTCCGCGCCGCGCCGCGCTGCCCCGAGCCCCCGCCGCCCGCCCGCTCCGTATTTATAGGTGCAGCCGCGCCGCCGAGCGCCCTGTGCAATAACACGGCAATCACGTGTGGGAAACGGGGAGCTGGAGGAAAACAAAAGCCCGGCCAGCAGCCCGGAGGAGGAGGAGGAGGAGGAGGAGGAGGAGGAGGAGGAGGAGGAGGAGGAAGGGAGAAGGGTGGGTCTCGGCGAGCTCCCTCCTTTCAACCTCTCTCTTTTTTTTCCCTTTCACCCCCTTCCCTCCTCCTCCTCCTCCTCCTCCTCTTTTTCCCTTCCTGGATGCGTGGGGGCGGGCGGGAGCCGGGGAAGGTGGAGTCTGTGCCCGGAGGACACGGCACATGGCCCTCGGAGGCTGGCACCGGCGGCACGGAGCCGGGGGCTGCCGCTCGGCCCGGCCCGCCCGCGGCTGCTGGAGCGGCACCGGGCTGCAGCCGCGCCCTGGCAAGCGGCCCGGGTGCTGCCCCGCTGTTTTTCCCGGGTAGGGGCCAGTGCCCCGGGGCAGGCGCCGGCGCCCCGGCGGGCGGGAGGGGAGAGGCGGGGGCGGCGGGCGGTCAGCCCCCGGGGATGCGCCTGGCTGCAGGCGGCGCGTCCCCCGGGGCGGCAAGCCTGGCCTGCCCCAGCTCGCACGGGCGGCCTGCTGCAGGGTAAGGCGTGCGTGGGTAACATCTCACGAGTTCCCTAAGCCGTAAAAGCAACCCCCTCCCCAGCCTTTCCCTCAGCCCCCTCCCCAACCCTTCCCTGTCCCCTGCACCAGAGAAAGTGCAGGTATTTGGTTTGCCCTCTCGTATGTAGCCTAAGCCCCAGAATTTGCGTATTCCCTGCCTTTTCCGAAGCGATGGCTGTTGTGCAGCTGACTGCAGGTCTGCACGCTCCCTCCTCCTGCGGCTGCGGCTGGGGAGGGCGAGCGGCCAGTCCCACCTCAGCATAAAGCTCCTTCATTTCTTCATTACTTTGTTTTGATCAACTCAACCGTGCTACAAGTGTTCTTGTCGTGTGATGATAATTTCATCAACAGCTTATGTAAGGGTTGGGTAACAGATACACACAAACAGCAGAACATATGGTTGTTGGAAGATAGCGATGTGCGCCTTCTTCATGAAGCATTACAATGACTTGTATTATATTCCAGTTACCGTGATGATTTACAGTCATCCCAAACTGTCACAAATATTGTAGTGCCCCCTATGATTTTATCAAAAGTTTGCTAATTTGATAAAAAACCGAGATTGTTTGGTCAAAGAGGGGGACCTAATTCTGTTGTTGGAGGAAGCTAGGGACCCAGGTTTGTGTTCCTCTCGAAACTGACCTTCTGAGCATTCAGTGACTTTAGGCTCAAGCTCTGTCACTTGAACTGATTTCTGAAAGTTTGGCCTTTACTGACACTGAGTGCCACAAAACCTGAACTTTAAGGGGCCAAGTTCCTGGGGTGGGCTCCTTACACACTAAGAATGCTGCATCCTGAGCAGGAAGCGCTGAGCAAGGGAAGGGGAAATGATGGAGGAAAGGGATGTTTCCCAGATCCTACCTTCTTAGAGAAGTAAGTGCTATTTTGAGATAGGCATTCTCATTTTCAGACTGCTCTCTTGAGGTTTAAGCTGATGCTTGTCTTTCCTAACAGAGGGCACTGGTGTGCTTCTGCCTGTGGCCCATCAGGGATGGATCATTGGGATGGGAAGTGGATTGGCCTGACTGCTAGACTCGCCTCCCAGGAGAAGAGCCCATCTGGCATCTCCCTCCTGCTGGGAGGATGCTCTGTACCCCTGTGGTTGCAAAGTGTCCTTCAAACTGCTCTTTCGGAGAGGAAGTCCAAAGAATTGCAGGCCTGCCACCTTCCTTTGATGGGGACTGTTTCTGACTGGAGGTCCCATCCCTGCAGTGGGAACCTGTGGGATGTCTCGTGTTGGGGCAACGATGCAGTCGACTCCCGTGGAGGAGCTCCGTGCTCTGTTTGAGACAGTACCACTTTTAAAAGAATTCAGGACTTTTTGGAGGAGGGCTCCTGGGCCACAGAGAAGTGTCACAGCTCTGTAGCCTGTCGGTCAGCACGTTCCCTGGATGCTGACCTCTGATCCAAGGACTACTACTAGATGGTAGATAGGTCATGAAACTCAGGCCTCCCACATTACAGCCAAGTAAGGTATACACTGGGATTTTTTTTTTCCTCTTGCATTTCTGAGGAGAAGCAGCCACAATGTGTATTTTTCTCTGGAGCTCAAAAGCTTGCTATGGCAACTGAGTGCTGGAGCGTATTTTCCAAATCCAGCCTCTCACAAGAGATAGGTCTGGGAAAGAGAACCACCACCAAAATGCCAGGTGGGGTCCCAGAGGTCGGTCTAACTTGGGACGGTTTTTATGAGTGCAGAAGTGTGCATTCCTTTCACAACATTACTCTTGTGATGGGATAAATCACTCTCTGTTGTAAGCATTATTTTTAATGGAGCCACGATCTCTGCTCTAGAGCTCCTCTAGAGCTGTCCCAGAGGAAAGCGTTACCCCCCGTTGTCCACGCTTGTGTCCAGGTGCTTTTTGGCACCTGATTTTTACAATACTGTCTCTGAGATCGGGAATGCTTATGGGAATGTTGGGCCAATCGAACCTCCTTGCATCAAAATTAGAGGGGTCAGGATAAATTGTAGCTCTTTGCTAGCCTGGCTCATTCAGCTGAGCTCACCTTGTCACGCAGCGCAACCTCTGCAAAGTGCATGTCTGTGCTCACCAGCCTGACTACCTCAGGGGACCTAAACTGGTGCCCGTGGTCTAACATGCACAGCCGCCTCTGGGGGTACTGTGCGTGCACGGACTGCCTTTTCCAAAAATCACGTTGAAGGTGGTTAAAACGTCCCTTCCACTGCACGTGAGAATAAACCCGTTTGAGAAAGCCACGTACAAGAAGAAAAGCATGACTTTTTCAGTCAGAAGTGAAGCTATTTTTGATAGCGAGTGGGGTACCACAGTACAAAGATAATTGGCACGTTGGAAATACCAGGTTCTCTAGACCTATTTAGCAGCGAATTTAAATGAACGTGCACAACCTAAGGTGAATGTTTTTTTCCAGTTACTTATGTCCTTTTGATCTGTGCTTAGCAAAACTATAGATGATTACATGTGCTATAGTAGTCCTGTCTGCTGGAGGATATGTGGAAATGTTAAAACAAATCGACTTTGCCAGTTGAAACTTTTTTCTTTGATGGGGAACCAGTGGTTGACTAGAGGAAATAGCAAAGTTGAAAGGAAAACCAAAAAGACATATTCTGGAAGCTTGCTTCTGTGACTGTTTTTTCAATCCTTTCCCTCTCCGAATTCTCTTCCAACCAACCAGCAATACCCAAGTGCAAGCAAATGTTTTTATTTCAGAGGTCACGGGCTTATGTAAGCGGCTGGATGACAAGTGGTAATAGGAGTGGTAGAGCATGATGGCTTTTTCACCCAGTGCACCAAGAGCTGGGAGGGAGACTCATCAGTTGTGGGCTTTGGAGCCAACATGGAATTTGGGGGGCCGGTCAACGCAGGTGAGTGCGTTTAAAGAGCTGAAGGAGGGTGGAGGGAGTTTGGACAAAAATGAAAGCTCAGCAATTTACCAGTCTGAGAAATTATATTGTAGAAGTGGTGCCTCTGTGCACTGCCTTCAGAGGAAAGTTAATCCAAGTGTGGAAGCCTCATGCTCTCTTGGTTTTCCTGCAACCAGTGTGCGGGCAGTCCTGCTGCAACGCAAGCGTGCGGCCAGCACGACATGAAGAGCCAGTCTGAAAGGCCACAGACCCTGAGCTAAAGCTGGGCTCCTGAGCGGCTTGCCAAGCCAAGCTTAAAAATATCTTTGCAGGTGAATCAAAAAGTTCACCTCGAATTTGAGTTAGAGGCAAGGTTTTTATTATACCAAGAGTTAACTTGGCAGGAATAACCGGTCCTGAGTCACCAGCGTGAGTCACCAGGCCAGTTCTTGAGTGGCCTCAGCATAGTGCTTGCCTGCTTTAGTGACAAAAACAAGTTTCTTGTTGTCACTGATACTTGTTAGAGCTGCAGAACCGAGGCAGCTAGTGGAAGAAAAAGTAAATGCAATTGTCTCTTCTAATTTTGACAGGCTTGTTTTCTGACTGTCAGGATCAATCAGGTAATGCTCTTACGCAACGCTCAGCAAAGATGTAGTCTGGAGATAATGCTTCTGCGCTCCTGTAGTTGAGAACAGAGATCATTATTACCGGTGGTCATGGATATCACTATCAGATCCCCAAAGTCAGGCACATTTCCCGTAGCCTGTGAGCACTCTTGCTGTGCAAGACTTTGGAGAAACAAGAAATGTGCGATCTTTATAAACGCTTTTTTCTTTCCTTCCCAGAGTCCCTTTTTGGAGGAGAATTGCACTTCAAAAGAGGAAAGCAGTTGTAACATTGGAGAAAGACTTGGAATATGAATTTAATGGTCCTTCTGCTTAGAAGGAGTGTCTGGCAGAAAAAAAGTAGAGGGAGTTTGAACACATTTCACTGAGAGCCATAGTTAAGAATGGAAATTGGATAAAGACAGTACAAATTCTTTACAAAAGACTAATACTGCATCTGGATAGCAAGGCCTGTTTTGGTGCCAGGCCCTAACCTTCAGTCTATTGTAAATTTAGCCTGATTCTCAGAAATGCTGAGTACTTGTGCTTCCCATTGGTGATTTTTCAGGAGCTGGAGTGTTTTACTTGTTGAGCGCTGCCTTTGCTAATTGAAACATAAAAGCTTGACACTAACACAAGTGTCACCTTGTTTGAAGAGCAGCGTTCTTTGGATAGGTGTAGGTCCACACTTGCCTCTCTATGAAGAACCTAACTTTGTTTACTTGCATCGTTCCAGGGTAGGTGCCAACATTACCAAGTTAATGTAAAATGAAATTCATAGATGGCAGTGGGAAAGTGGAAGAGATTTGTGCCCGCCTAACATCATGGTTGGAGTAGTGCGTGTGACTTGGGGGCAGGACGTGCAGAAGCAGATGCCCTCAGCAAAGATGAAACGGCGTCTCTGCAGATCAGCTGAGGTGCGGATGGTCAGGGCACCCAACCTGCCAGTTATTTGGGATGTCAGAGGTGCGGCGTGTGTGGTGCTTGAGTGTGCATTGAAAGGTTCCTGAGATCTTCAGTAAGCTAGTAGTGCACGTGCGGGCGGTAGAGCCAGTTTGGTAAGTCAAGTCGTTTGTCTCTTGGAGAAATGAGGGCAGTCTAGTTAAGTCAAAACTGGAATCCGTATTACTACTCCAACTTACAGTACCTTTAGGTGAGGCTGGTGGCAACTGCCATTTATTAAGAATACTTAACATTTTCCATTGCTAGATTCGTGCTAGATCCAATTCAGGCCAAGCATTTCTTGGAAAACTTTGGTCAAAATGGTTATGCCAGCTCCAAGGGCAAGACCAAGAAAAACACATCGCTTCGCCCACATTAGAAATTCTTGTGACCTTTCCTTTGAAATACCCCAGCATCCCCCCGCCGAGACAAGAATTCAGGAGGTGGGCTTCTGTCTCTGAGGTGGGGCTGGGGAAGGAGGAGGGGGTGCCCTTCCTGTCAAAATCCACCCACCTCTGTCCAATTTTAAGCCTTTGAATCATAGCTCGCATATGCTAGCTAGGGACTTATTCCTGCCTAGCAGGTAAAACTGCCAGCGAGGATATGTCTTCGTGGAGCAAACTTCAGCCTTCCACGTTTGCTGAGCCGGCTGAGCATATGCAGTCCCCAGGCCTACAGGAGCACTGGGAGGGATGTTCCCAGCTGCTCTGGGGCACGGCGGAGGCAGCTGCCGGACCACGGGTGCAGAGCGGGCAAGCGGAGCAGAGGAGGGAGCAGCCTGTTTGGATGTGGAGAGGGAAGGAGCTGCAGGAGGAGAAGATACCATCCTTGGGTCTGAGGCATACACGCGGAGCAGGGCTGAGGGCTTGCACATCCAACATGAATTCCTCCTCACTTTTGTTTTGCATGCTGGAATTTTTGAAGTTCCTCATTCAACTTAAGCTGGCTTTGAGGTTTTTTGTTGTTGCTGCTGTTGTTTGTTTGCTCTATATGCTATCGGGTCCCTTAAAGACCCACACAGGGAGCTCTGTTTTACTGGGAAAAACCGGGAAAACCCTTTTTTCCAGTAAAAACCTTTTACTGGAAAAACCGGGAGCTCTGTTTTACTGGGTGCTGCTAAAACGCTCTCCCATGCCTCAGTGAGCTTGCGGGATAACTAGACAAAACAAGGAAGGTGGCCATGTCGGAACTGCAACTGGAATGTGGCTGTTGCTGGCTCCTACTGGAGTTATTAAATGGGAACAGGGCCACATAGCTCCTCCCTCCCTTGAAAAACAAAAACTGTGGGCACTTGTACAGAAAACAACCCCTGTCTCTGTTTGTCCTTGTCTTGCTGCAGTTTTCGTCTGTGAAATCAGCTTTTTTTTTTTCCAGTATCATAATAAGTTAATGTAGGCGTGAGGTTCAAAATGGAGTAGTCTTTATTGAAACGAGGAATGGGCAAATGTCCTGTCTGCCTAGAAATCTCCTTAAGCAGCGGCGTAAATAAAAAGCAACCTGTAACTGCAGTAGAACAGAACGACTGGTCACTAAAAAGAGCTTTTCATTAGGTTTTCATTAGGTGACAGCTGTGATTTATCCTGTTCTTTACCATTTTGAGACAATTTGGAATCAAGTACAGAATCACTAGACATTAAGATTTCAGAGGGAAGCCTGGAAGAACGTCCGTCTTCATCATGGCATCTGTTAATTTTTAATCGCCTCGGGATAATTTTAAAACAGGCTGCAGGTTTCTGAAACATTAATGTGAGCAAGTCCTTCAGTTTGCTGGCTGCTGAGGGTAGGAAAATCTTCCAGTTCACAGGACAGTCAGACTGAGGAGCTGGGTGAGAGTGAAAACGCTGTTGACACCTTCTCAGACACGGTCTTCAATGAGTAAAAACATTAAATAAATAGCAACTGAAGTTCCCGGAGGAACGTGCTGGTGGAGTGTTTCACTTCAGAGACTCTCCTACAAGTTCAGCTTGACTGGAAATGTTTAATATCCAAGAAAAAGGAAAAAAAAAACGTTCAAAGAATTTTTTTTTCTTCTCTTGAAAATATTAAATTCAGGGAGTGTGACTCCAAGGAGAACAAAGGAAGCAAACGGAAAACTTTTTGGCGGCGGGAGCTGGGGTTTTGCGTTCAGCTCAATGGCATTTTTCGGTCTGCGTGCAACATGATCTCCCGTGAGTGCCGTGCTCGGTTCACTCTGAAATTTTAGGGAAGGTTTTGGAGCCCTTTTAACTTTGGGAGATCCTCAGTGGGTAGCGCTCATCACAGGCCGGTGTGGAAAGCAGGCAACCAGAGGGGAGAAATAAAACCTGCGCCTGCACCCTTGTGTCCTGTCACCTCGGGCCACCTGCACGGGGCTCCAGGGGGTCTGCACCCACTTCTCCTTGCCCCCAGGACGGGGCACAGGTCTTGCCTGGATCCTCTGAGCCATACTCCCAGGTAAATATTTGCCATCGGCAAATTTCCAGCATAATAAAACCCAGGCAGGTCAGCTCTGCCTCTGTCCCAGGGTGGCCAGAAAAACTGGCACAAACGACTGAGCTGCTGAGAAGGAAGGTGAAATGGCGGTGACCTTGGTGGTGGGGGTATATGGGGCCAGCCTCAGCTGCGGGCTGGGTGGGAGGAGGATGGCAGGCAGCTCCTCTCCCCAAAAACCTCTAAGCTGCCAAAGGCTGCGCACCTCCGATGCTGGCGTGTGCCCGGCTGGGGGGGTCTCATCGCGGGCTGGGTCGGGCGTGGGCTTCCCACCACAGCTCTCCGGAGGTCTTTCACGGCTCCCTGCAGCCGTGGGCCACCGCCGTGGTGCTCATGTGGGGCTGCTGCCTGCGCTTCCCAAATCCTCCTGCTTGCCTTCATGTTGGGAGGGGAGGGAGTGCAGCCCCCGGCTCGAGGAGCAGCAAATTCACCTGCAGAGGAATGGCCACGGGTGCCCCAGCTCTGCCCTGGGGTCCACCGGGGCAGCTGGCTGCCTGTGGGGCAGGGGGTGGCTTGCTGCCATCAGGGGGGAAACCAGCAGCCCAGCTCCAGCCCAAATAACCATAGCTTGCCACATGCACGTCTCACGTAATCCAATAGAAATTAAAGCTGCTAAAAATCGGTCTAAACAGGATACGTTTGTCCTCTGAATGGTTTGGCAGGAAAGTTTTGTAAGCAGCAAATGGAAATGACATAAACGGAAAGGCGATCCCCTGGCAAGACAGATCCAAAGTCTTCTGCTGTCTCTGCTCCAACTGAATAGCGCCTCGGTGTAAGGATCTCCATGTTGAGATCAATGAGACTGTTTAAATAAATGAAGCATTCAAGTGTAGAAGAAAGTAAGGCAAGAGAAATGGCATTCCAATCAAAAGACTAAATTTCAAGCCTCCTTGAGCCGCAAGGAAGGGATAAATCCATTAAGCTGTGAAGAAATAAGTGATGGAAGGAGTCTGTCAGATCCATTCTAAAATGTATTATAAACTAAAACTTACTTAGGGCCCAGAAAGCAACCTGAAAGAAATGGCAATGTAGCAGGAGGGAGCAGCTCTCCTAGCATGGGATTTGGTACGTATTTGGTGCCTCTGCAGGTCTTTCTGTGGGGAAGCTTGACACACCGGTGTTTCCTTCTTCCAAAGTGAAGGTTTAAGTTTAGTTCTAATTTACTGCAACTAAACCTTCCAAAGTTTAGTTATAATTTATTGCAACATCTTTGGAGGTGGCTGGTTTTTGTGCCAGTCCCTCAGGAAAAAAAGGAAACGTTCAGATACACACCAAAAGGAATTAACAAGATTTTGGAGAGAGAGATATATAAAAATATATATGAGTGTATGTGTGTGTGCATATGTGTATATATATTTCACTTTGCCCTGCGGGGATGTAATTCCAAGTAGATATAATAGGACAGAATACATACGCTCAGACTAGAGCAGGAGAAGGAATACGTAGCAGAATTATTCTGCTGGCTGTTTTTGGAAATGTTTTAGCCATCTCCATGATGCCAGCGTGACTGTGTTCCTATGGGAACAGGCTGCCTCATAGCAAGAGGCTTCTATAGCAAGAGTAGGTGAATCCTGGCTAAAAACTTGGGGTTTAGCACAAAACTAAATATTCTGTAAATATCAAGTATTCTGCAATATTCTGATTAAATTCACTCATTTTCAAAACTAATTGGAAGAGTTCTTTTCTACTCTGGCAATGAGGCAAGATGCAATCAGCCACATTCAAACCATTGTTAGGACTAACTAGTAGATCCTCAGTAGCAAAAGCTTGTTCGCACCCTCCTTGCAACCATGGTGTTACTTCCCAGAGATGTACCCTAGTGATGATGACCCTTTTGAAAAGCACCTCCTGCAGGAGTAATCCCATAGGCTTTAATGGGACTACTGCTGGCTGAAAGCACTATTCTTTGTGAGGGAGCAGATTAGAATCTGGCTTGATGGTAATGTTTGCCTTAAATGTGTATCTCCTCTGAAAAACAAGGTCTTGTGTTGTATATTGTAAGAGTTCTATGTGTCCTTAATGGTGACTTGCAGCAGGAGCAATGCTTACAGAAGAAAACCCTGGAACTTCAAAGCTCTGTCGAATACGACTTGAAAAGAAGGGATTGTGGGGAAGAAAAGCGTCAATCTGGTCAGGTGGTCAGAGACCAGAATGATTGCTGCAGCTAGCCCCATACTTCTTTGAATCAATATTCTGAGTGTTCATTCCCTGAACTGAAGCTGATCAAATGTGTCTGTGCTTTATTTTTAAGTCCAAGCTGTTAAAATTGCCAGCAAAGTAGCTGTTACGCCCGTAAGTGATATGAAGGAGACAGAACTTAACCTGCAGCTCTTTGCCAGCAGGTAATGAATGAATGGACTGGAAGTTACAGGGAGGCTGGGACTCGAATTCCAAGGCAAGCTTCTAAATTGGGGGAAATACGCAGTTAAATGGAGTCAGATGTGCTGTACATCAAGGGCACAGATGTAAATGAAACCTCAAGTGTGGTCCCATCATTTCCCATCCGGTACTATGAGTCCAGAAATACCAGTTTTCTAGTGGAAAGAAATGAAACAAGGATGTCAGAGTTGTATCTTCCAGTCCTGGTCTTATCCTTCCTGCAACTGCTGCTGGAACTTCTCTAGCTCTGTTCTCAGCTGGTCTATGTCTTGTCTCTGCTGGCATAGTCCTGGCTTCCCTCGCTGATGCTCTAGTGTCAGTACAACTCCTTTTGCATCTCGCTTGAGGTGCAGAGGGTGGCCGGGGTGATACCTCCACCTGCTGAAGGCACAGGGACCTTGTGTGTGCCAGTTCCCCTGTCATCCATACGGCAGATGATGGTGAGATGACCCTAAGAAGAAATCCTAAAGGTGCTAAGACACAGCAGATTTCAGACACCGGTAAAAACCTCCAAGAAAAGGGCTTGGTGTTGAGAACCTTGAAGCATGTTTCAGGAGAGATCTGCTGCCTGCACTGGTTTATGCGGTACTGGTGTTAGGGGTCACCTCAGCACCTCACAAGGGGCCACAAGGTCCCACCTCCCTCTACAGTTTCACCTGAGTGATAGCTTATTTTTGGGGGTAGAAAGCATGTTTGTGAGAAAAAAAGAGTGAAGAGGAACAGACTGTAAAGAAAGGTTTAAAAATTGCAGAACTTCAATTAGTGTTGAAATTCCTCCTTCTAATCTCACAAAACATCCCGGTTTAAATTTCCTACTGCTCTAAACAGCAATGACATGTTGCCACCGCTCCCTATTTTTGTTCTGAAGAAGGTACAGGAATTTTAAACTGACTGACACCTAACCAGCATTTCAGTGGACTGAATATAATATCTGATAATTTATCATGAAGCATACTGTGCCCTTGGAAACATCTGTTTGCAGTTTCTGTCTTCTAGCTCACAGGAGAACCACGCAGTGAAAACATGGGTGTGTTAATCCTTTGTAGGCTTGATAAGATGTGAATTTGTTTGAATAACCGTCTGCTGGTCTTGAGCCTTTGGTATTTGCTTGCCAACCAGAACAAGGTAGGTGAGGGATATGTTGCTTTTATTTCTGTGTACGAGGCATACCTGCAGAGAAGAGGAGAGGATGCAGGTATGCCTCGTAGAGAGAAGCAGGAGGATGATGGCCCATAAAGGTATGAGGGTGACAAGTGCAGGTAGGATCACTTGTCCCAGAACTTCAAATGCTCAAATTCAGTATGCAATTGTTTCCGAAGTGGGTATTTTTAAAGGGCATCAAGCCAAGTAATTTTAGGCCAAATGTGTGGCTATTTAAGGGAATACATTACAGAGCATTAAGAGTGACTCCCATGAAACATCGTTTTAATTGTGCCCAAATCTCTGCAGTTTTGCCCCAATTCAGAGCCAGAGGACAGCACGCGGTGAGGCAGGACACCGTAACACTCGGTGCCAAACAGACTGAGCTCTGAAAAGGGGCTGATCATGTTCAGGGAGGATCTTTCTTTTCCCTCACCCATTTGAATGTTGCCTTGCAAGTGTTATGAAATGCAAATGCGATAGCCTTGTGTGGGTGAATCCTAGAAAGAGCAACTCCCCGCGTGAAACGTGCCAGCCCTGTTCCCCATTCAGAGGATAAACCCTGTTTGTGCCAGGGTGTCCCGCTTCGTATAGGGAGTTTCCTCTCCCCAAACAACAGCACGTGGGTCAGCGTTGCTCTGAGGGTAAATGTTTTCAGAAGGGAGGAGGTGCGCAGGTGGAAGAGAAATGGTTTGCAAGAGAAGCAGGACTGCCTTTTCCCATGAATGCACCAGGATGGTGCTACGCCAAGTCCCCTTGGCGTGGGGTTTGCTGGTTTTCCACCCGCCATGTGGACAAAGAGCCTTTCCCCTGGACGTGGTCCCTGACCTGGGCAGTGCTCCCCGCTCATCCCCCTGCCCTCCCGCAGCATCTCCTCTGGAAGCGGCGCGGCCCTGCGTGCACAGTGGATGATTTCAGCAGGCTGTTTGAAGTCCGTCAAAGCGATCTTTAACACAGCGTGACCGACTTAGAGGAATAAAGCACGAGGAATAAAGCACATGGGATGCGGGACATGGCAACGCTTTCTCTTGTGCTGGAGCACGGGGGCTTCGGCAGGCCAGACTGCCAGGGGAACATGATCTCTGCCCTCACTCTTCCTGACCAGGGCTGATGGAGTTGTTTTTCCAGTGAATTTCCAGCTAGGCTATTAAAATAAACTCCTTCCTGAAAGCTTCTGGCTTGAAGCAGCCACCCTGCCGCTGTATTTGCCTTCTTTCTATAAACCTCTGTGCTGTTGAATGGGGCTCTCCTCTCCCAGGCTATCCTCTGTGCAGCTGAAATTACCCCCTACGCAATCTTAGAGAGCACTAATACCTCACTTTAGTCACACAAAACCACTGTTTTAAGGACTTAGAGGTGTCCTGCCCCTGTGAGAGTTATCTGAATGCCACCCATCAGCTATAGCACAACCTGAAGTGAACTGGATGTTGTCCTCTGCCTTGCGCATATTTTGTCATTAAGTCACTAAGCAAGAGGGTTGGGTTTTGTCTGTTTTTATTTTGGTTTGTTTGTGTTTTGATCATCATTATTTGTAACCAAATTCTAAAGTCCATGGTTAGAGCCCCTACGGTCAAATTTCCTTTAACTCTTGCTGGGGGGGGGGGGGGGAATTGAGTCACGACCTTATGATCTGAACATACAGTTAAAAGCAAACAACCTGTTGTGGTGAACTCACAGGGGGATAAAAAAAATATGATGATTCAAGGCAACAATATCCTCAACCTGAGATCATCATTTTCATGAAGGCAGGGGGTAACAGCTGTCTGTTCATCAGAGGATTATATCTTCCCGCTGTTACTGCTGTGACCCTAAATAAAACCTCTAATACCAGCGGAGCAGCGTGGCCAGGGAACACAGCGACAGCAGGAACCCTTCTGCTTTGGGAAGGTTTCTGTGGACAGGGTTGTCTTTCTTAACTAAATTATTTTCCCCATTAGGTCCAGAACTTGGAGATTCAAATAATCTCTCTCCTACCACAGATCCCTTTCTAAAATCATAGGTGAGGGGTCGCCATCCTGCCGAAGATGTAATTGAAAGGCGTGTACAAATACAGTGTTTAATTCCAAGATTTTCCTGTATTTTGGTTAAAAACCTGCTGGATTCTGAAGCTTAGGTTGTGCTAGATTTAAAAACACATGTCCATCCAAGAGCACAACATGAATGAATACGAGCATTAAATTCTGCTGACCATTCAGTTGCAAATTTTTCCACCGCATGTGATTCCAGGACAAATATTGATTGAATAATCTCCGTGCGTGTGAAGTGTGGCCTGACACCCAGAGTGACCTTTCTCTTCCATGTCTAATCACCAGAGATAGCTGTAAGCTTCCTTTTGTATCAAAAATCTTGTTTCATAACCCAGCTCCCCTGCTCTTTGGAACCTGAGTTTCTCCGTTTGTTTGTTCAGCCAGTTGAGGTCTGCTGGGATATTGCTCTGTTTGATTTGTTTGTTAGCTTTGTCGCTGGCTGAAATGGCCTGGGGCTGGTTTGTTCAAGGCTTTTTTTTTTTTTCTGGAAGAGTTGGTGGAGGGTTGTGTTCTCCACAAGTCGGCTGGCATGGCTGCACGTGAGGTTTGCCTCGCTGCCCGCTGCTCGTCCGCCCGGGCGGGCGGCATGGTGTGCGTGCACACACGCGGGCACCGAGCATCCGCCGGGTCTCCGATGGATTTTATCTGATGGACCTCCCTTTTTATTTATAAAAGCACCAGCTGACATTTTTAGATGCTGATTTTTGGGGATGCAAGGCGATGACAGCTTTTCTTACACAGGTGCTGAGCTCCTGGGGCTGATGGAGCAGGGAGGGGTCGGGGCTGGTGTTTGTTCCGGGATGGCTCAGCCAAAGCTGGGGAAATGGAGGATGCAGCAGAGCAAAGGAGTTTGGATGAGACGCTCTCTCTTAGGGATGCTTTTTGTTACAGGGAAAGAAGAAAAATATTATAATTGACCTTGTAATCGCTTTTCACAAATGCACAGTGCACCATATAAGGCTCCTATGGAGCCCACAGCCTCCCTGGAGGCTTCCCACAGGAAAGCTGGGGGAGCGCCCGGGTCCCCGCGCACACCTCTCCGTACCCAGCCACCCTCCACGTCCTGGGGACGTGTCCTAGGAGCTACGGTGGTGGGAGCCAGGGCCTGGGTTTATCTGTCTGTCGTTCGTGCCCTCACCGAAACTACTAATGTCCAGGCCTCCAGCTCCCAGCAAGGACGTGCGCATTCGTGGAGCGCACGTTGCTCCCTTCTAGCCTAAGAAACAGTATTATTTCTTCGCATGTTAACTAAAAATATTCATATTGGTTTCTCCTGAGATTATGATTCTTACTTCTACATATAAATATATATATGAAAGTAGACACACACACACACACTATATATCTCTCTCTCAATAAATATATATATATATAGCCCTGCCCTCCCCTTTCCTTCTCATCTCACAGACCGAGCAGCCCCAGTGAGAGGACAGTAACTTTCCATCACAAATGCTTTTCCTGTGACGTTTTTTTGTTTTCTAAGCCTGCCACATGAAAATAGACATATTTTCATTTTGGTTGCCTATAAATAAATAGAAATTTGACTTCCAGAATGTGTTACTAGAGCAAATCAAGTTGTTCTAGGCTTACTACCTTTTTTAAAAATACCCTTATGATTTATATGCAGATAACACCCTACTTTAAAAAGTACTGTAATGATGAACTGAAATGTCTGTTACACAGCGGTTAATTACAGCAGTTTCGGTTTTGGTTTTTGCTCCGTTAGGTATTCATACCTCAACCCAATATGCTCACATCTTTTTTTTACATTCTCTTAAAGACGTGATTAAAACCAAACCTTAGTCTTCATAGATCCAAGCCTGTGTCTGAAGCCATGCACGTGCCGAACCAAGGGGATAAAGAGCCATAGGAAGCCCTCTTCCTCCCCTGCCTGGCCTAACCCAGCCAGTAAAGGCTGGTGCACAGACTTCAGCTGCCAGCAGAGCTTCCCTGGGGATTGCATCCTCCTCCTCCTCCTCCTCCTCGGCGTAACGGCAGAAGATTGCTTTCCCTGAGGATTTTTCACGGAGACAATCTATGCTTTTAACGTTAGCTCAGCCGGCGGAAAGCAGCGATGCCCCAAGCGTAGTGCTGGCAGTGTAGTCTGCAGGGAGAAAAGCACCTCTCTTCTCTACTGCTGAACCCCACCGTGCCTCCTGAGATCATACTGGGACTTCCAGTTGGGTCACAAGACAACGTGGACACGGTCAGCTTCTGCTGGCCTGCTGCTTCTCCTTGGCTTCAAGTTGCTGCTGGGTGTACAGCTCATTCCCTCTGCTTGACGAAGATGGGACTTAAAGCAAGACCTAGGAGGGACTTAACATCACTCGAGATTTGGATTTTGCCTGCCGTAAGCAAGCGTTGCTAAGGCAGCCCCACAGCACGGAGGCAATCTCAATACGGTCTGAAAAGGAAAATATGGAAATATTTCCTTTAAAGCCCAGCACAGGGATACCGTTACCGACTCGGAGCTTCAGCCAGCTCCAAGCTTTGGCAGGGTGGCAGGATGCTCCCGACCCTCGGTGTTGGGGCACGTGAGACGGTGCTCTCCCACAGAAACATTTTGCTCATTAGTGCTTCCACTGGGATATCTGCTTATTTCACATGGGAACAAGCCTCCCTCCTCCATGGAGGGTGTGAGTAAGCTATATGTCCAGACAATGGTCCAGACATAACCTCTGGAGCAGGAAATCTCCGAACTGCGGGAAGCTGGGATGCTGTGCCGTGGGAAGGACGGCTTGCTATACTTTACCTGTGTCTTTTTCTAGACTCTTTCTTGAAGTCACAGCTGTGGTTTAGTGGACCTCTGCTCCTACTAGATGTGCTGCTCTTCCCACGGTTATCTTTTAGACATATGGACCAAGCCTTGAAGCTGCCTTTCAGTTTTAGAATTCCAGTATGGGGGAAAGGGGAGCTTCATCAGGATCTGGCCCTGGGTGAGGAGGACTGTCCATGCAGCACACACAAATGCTTGGTGCGCTGACGTGGAACAGATCACGCCAGACCATTTTGCATTTGGGTCACTGTATTGACCGCTCACGTTGACTGGCATGTTTCGCTGTTCGTTTCCCTGGTACGTGCTTTGGAAATCCCTGCTCCAGAAGTGTCTACCTGCTGAGTGAGCATGCTGAATATTAGGTGGAGGCTAGAGAGAGCCTTGCTCCTTTTCCTAAGACATGCATGGTCAGAGGGTGTGGTGGGTTGACCCTGGCTGGATGCCAGGTGCCCACCAAAGCCGCTCTATCACTGCCCTCCTCAGCTGGACAGGGGAGAGGAAATATAACGAAAGGCTCATGGGTTGCGATAAGGACAGGGACAGATCACTCACCAGTTACCGTCATGGGCAAAACAGACTTGACTCGGGGAAATTAACTTAATTTATTACCCATCAAATCAGAGTAGGGTAATGAGAAATAAAAACTAAACCTTAAAACACCTTCCCCCCACTCCCCCTTCTTCCCGGGCTCAACTTCACTCCCGATTTTCTCTACCTCCTCCCCCACAGCCGTGCAGGGGGACGGGGAATGGGGGTTGTGGTCAGTCCATCACACGTTGTCTCTGCTGCTCCTTCCTCCTCAGGGGGAGGACTCCTCACACTCTTCCCCTGCTCCAGCGTGGGGTCCCTCCCATAGGAGACAGTCCTCCATTAACTTCTCCAACGTGGGTCCTTCCCACGGCCTGCAGTTCTTCACAAACTGCCCCAGCGTGGGTCCCTTCCACGGGGTGCAGTCCTTCAGGAACAGACTGCTCCAGCGTGGGTCCCCCACGGGGTCACAAGTCCTGCCAGCAAACCTGCTCCAGCGTGGGCTCCTCTCTCCATGGGTCCACAAGTCCTGCCAGGAGCCTGCTCCAGCGTGGGCTTCCCATGGGGTCACAGCCTCCTTCGGGCATCCACCTGCTCTGGTGTGAGGTCCTGCACGGGCTGCAGGTGGATATCTGCTCCACCATTAACCCCATGGGCTGCAGGGGCACAGCCTGCCTCACCATGGTCTTCACCACGGGCTGCAGGGGAATCTCTGCTCTGGTGCCTGGAGCACCTCCTCCCCCTCCTTCTTCTCTGGCCCTGGTGTCTGCAGAGTTGTTCCTCTCACATATTCTCACTCCTCTCTCCAGGGGCAGTTGCTGTTTCACAGCAACATTTTCCCCTTCTTAACTATGTTATCCCAGAGGTGCTGCCACTGTTGCTGATGGCTCGGCCTTGGCCAGCGGCAGGTCCGTCTTGGAGCTGGCTGGCATTGGCTCTGTTGGACATAGGGGAAGCTTCCAGCAACTCCTCACAGAAGCCACGCCTGTAGCCCCCCTGCTACCAAAACCTTGCCACGCAAACCCAACACAGAGGGGTTTGCAGCTCCAGCATAGGTGACACTATGCACATCTGCCTTCACCCAGCTGTTCCAGTCACTTTAAGGTTTCTTTGCCACATAGCATGGAACTGGTGAGATGTGGGATCAGTCTTCCTTCTAGAGACCTCAATTTTAAATCCCATCTCAGCCTCCTTTAGGCTGAGGGTTAACCCACTCTTCTCATGTGCCTCTCTGAGCCCACTTACCACTACCAAAGTGTGCATTTTTTGCACCACTACGAAAAATGGCTGCTCCTCCTTGTGTCCTCCCTTCTTTAAGGCCCCTTATTGCGACAATGGGGGATGCTCGTTGCCACACGCTGTTTTCAGTGCTGTTCAACCTTGGGACAAGGAATCAGTGGTTTAGGGCAGGGATGCCTGCTTTGTTAACTCTGATTTCTGCACTGATCTAATCCTTCTGGGCACTGCAACTTTACCTGCTGGAGGAGGCTGCAGCATAGAAGGGGTAGCAGGAGTCCCGTGCACCTTCTCTTACGTTGGTCTCCTTGGAAGCTACATGTGCCCATCTGCCTCTGGGCAGCACCTTCCTCCCTTCCCTCCCCTGTCTCCTGTGACTCAGGGACCCCATGTTCACGGTGGCTCTGCTATCTCAAGGAACTTGCCCAAGGAGAGGGAACTGCACGTCTGAGCAAGGGGAGAGACAAGGGACCATGGGTCTTTTCCCTTCCCCCGGTCCCAGAGAAGAGAGATCATGCAAGGTAGAAATGCTCTGGCGTTAGAGAGGAGACTGGGGATACAGACACAAGCCAGGGAGAAAAGGGGGGACCAGGCGAAGCTGTGCAAAGTGCTGCAGAATGGGACACAAGACTTGCAAGGGAAGTCACACGGTGGTATCAGCACCTGGCAGTATTGTTCTGGGCTGGGAATGCTTCTGTACCGTACTCCATGGAGCTGGTGCATTATCCACTGTTCCTGTGTTATGACTTTTAAATTAGTATGTTCGTCCAAGTTTTAATCTTTTGCTTATCATGAGGCTGTTGGGTGGAATTAAATCCTAACTCGCATCCATCTGGGAGCTGAAAATGTCGGTGGGGGCTGAAAAGTGGTCTCTGCTGAGGGACCATCGTGTTGAGATGTGCTCCACACTCCTACTGGTACAGCTCTCTGAGGCAGAGGATGTTCCAGCTTTGCGGTAGCAATGGCCACACCTGCACGTGGGTGGTGGATGTCAGCACGGTGTGATGCAGATGGGGACGGATGCCTGTCCCCATCCTGCCGGCAGGACTGACTGCGTGAGCTTTTTGCCTATCGAAGCACCTGCAGGAGCACAGCTTGGACGGAAGCAAATGGGAGATGACAATACAGAGAAAAAGAGAAGGCCCCATGATGTTGGCTGCCTGGCTTGCAAACATCACCAGGTAAACCCAAGCTTGTCCCCAAGGACACCTCCAAAGCAGCCCTCTGGAACTGACATGTTTATTGCCTCCTTTTTTTTTTCTTTTTTTTTTTTTTCCCCCCACCGCTTCTTTCATGGAAAGCATTAGAAATCAGGAAGGATTTTTTTGCTTACCCTTTTTTTCAACCTAGGGCTGCAACCGAAGCTTTCAGCACAGGACGGTGTCGCAGCCCCAGCTGTGCATGCGTGTCGTGTGACGGGACTGCCTCATATCAATACACGGCTTAAAAAAGGTTACTTCAAAAAGCTACTTTGCAGGGGAAAGTGAGAGTGTGGACCAGCTATTCACACTTAGCAATGCTTGCAAAGTGAAACCGTCTCACTTGGGACCAAAAGGCAGACAAGTGCATACGGCGGACCTGCTCCTACTGTGTCTTTTGTTTTCCTGGTGGGAGGACACAAGGCATCACCTGTGAAGTTTGCCATCTCTGCTCAGTCGGGCAGTGGATCAGTTGTTCCAAGCAGCGTCACAGCCAACCCAGCCAGGCATCCTGGCCCGTGCTGAGGCGATGTTTCCGCTTGATACCATGTCTCAGGAATTTTAAAGGGAGTTTTAAAGGATCTTGGGAATTTTAAAGGGTCTCGGGAATTTTAAAGGGTTTGAAAGCTTTCCATCGCTCTGCTTTCGCAAGAAGGTTTTCCCTGTGCTTGTTTATGGTTTTGATGCTCAGACCAAACAGATGCTTGTTTAGAAACAGGTCAGAATTCCCAGACTCGTAGGAAATACTCTCTGCTTTATTTTGCACAGTTTAGTACCCGAAGCCAAGCATGCAAACTGTCCCCGTGAATAACCTGAGCTGTTCCCCCATTCAGGGCACTTCTTGCTCAGGCAGCATAAGCGGTAGGAGACCATCTGTGCATGAGCTGGAGAAACTTATGTAAATATTGCTGCTTTGGGGCTGTTATTTAGAAGGTGCTGGGCTAAATGATTTATTAGTGTGCTCAGCGCTGACGCTGAGAGGGTTCTTCTCAGGTTGGCTTTTATCACTGACACCTCCCTTATGGGGTCTTGCTTACTGGAAAATTCCTAGTAACTGGATAGTGGGAGGGACCTGCAGCCCCAGGTCATGTAGCTGATGATCTTGCGCTTGAAGCTGTGTAATCCTGCACAGCATGAGAGAACGAAACCCACGTGCTATCCCGGAGGCATGGCCCTGTGCTAGTGAAATCCAATGGGAGAAGCTGCAGCCTCTGCACTAGTTGCAGCTCAAAGTTTCTCCCTCCATAGTTTCTTTCTCTTATTTTTGCGTAGGGGCTGAGTTAGAGGTGCCAGTGCAGCAGTCGGAAATTGCTTCCCCCTGTACAGATCCCTGAGCAGCCACCAGCAGAGACTGGGCAGACCCTGTGTGTAAGCGTTCCCTGTTTAAGGGAAATCCTTCATTTAGAAACCCCAATAGTCTAAAACTCGTTTAATATCAGACATTAGATCACTTATTCATCCCCACTGCTTTCAGCAGAGCAGAGCCCTGGACATGGGGACTCTGTTTGGACATTCATGAAGCTTTATTTGTCGGGGGGTGCTGGATCCAGCAGCCCAGCAGGCGAGGATAGCCTGTAGCCAGGCTGAGCACAGATTCCCAATAGGCACACACACAAAACCTGTATACACGTGGCCACACAGCACAACCCAGAAAACACAGCACTCGCACAAGCAGCACAAACAGTTTTAGTCCTGTCCCCTTCTGTGTCTGATCAGGATGGAGTGGGAAACACTCCATCCTGTTTCCATCAGTGGGAAACTGTTTCCATCAGTGGGAAACACATACATACACACCATGCGGACAGCAGCTGCCCTCATACATCCAGTCTATCCAGTAGCTGCTGGCCCCTGGCACACGAGCCCCCGGCCGCACTCCCGGTGCAGGCACACAGACCCCCTTGCGTGTACACACACACACACGCAGAGGCTATGGACCCCTCCAGTAACCAGGCATGGACGCCCAGTCTACCCGGCGGCTGGCCCTGGATGCTCGCATCTCCCTTTGCACAGACACACACGCACACGTGCACAGACGGGTCTCGCAGTGGACCCCAGACCCCACAGTCCCCGCCGCGGTTGGCCTGGACCCTCTGGCCTTGCCAGTAGCCAACTCCTCCAGCTGTCTCACAGGCAGGGACACACATGCATCTGGCCCGGGCTTATCTCTGCTTTGATACCTGGCTCCCAAGCCACCTATCCCACTTGCCTGCCAGCAACAGTAGGGACCCCCCTACCCAGGGAAATAGTTAGAAACGGAGTTTAATGAGCAGACAGGACAGACGACAGCGATGAGACACAGGGCATGGCCAGACAAGCGTACTGTCCAGCCGCTGTTGGACCAGGCTGCCCAGGGAAGTGGTGGAGTCGCCATCCCTGGAGGTATTTAAAAGACGTTTGGATGAGGTGCTTAGGGACATGGTGTAGTGGTGGTCTTGGTAGTGTTAGGTTTACTGTTGGGCTCGATGATCTTAAAGGTCTTTTCCAACCTATACGATTCTGTGATTCTGTGATTCTGTTGGCGTGCACTGGCCGCTTTTATCCCCTAATTTTCCCACACTTGTTATTCCCCAAACCACCATGATCCCTCCCTTTCACCGCTTTTGGTTCCTCCCCATAACATCCTATAAGTTTGTGCAATCCCAAGATGCTGTTCCCCTGCGTCCCATAGCGTGCCACCCCACCTTGGTCTGGGAGGTGCTCGGGAGAGCCTCTCCCGTTGTCTCACCCTGATGGATGTCACCCCTGTCCCATGGTGCTGAGGCTCCCGTGGGACAGCCCCGCAAGGGGCAGGGAGGGACTCGTGTCCCCAGTGAGGTTATTAGGGTCTCCCGACCTGCTGTCATGCCTCCGCGCTCCTCTGTGGTGGGGGGGTGAGCCTTTTGTCACATAACTAGGTCTGACATATGGAAAACTTTTTGCCCTTCCAGGTTATTTTGACAGCTTTGCTCAAATGAAAGCAGAAATGTATACGATCATTTGATTGTAGGGGCTGAAGCTTTAGTGATCCGCAACAACGGTGGGCTTGGCGGTGAGATCATGACCCTCAAAAGTATTGCAGCAGTGAAAATGGGAAAATGGGAATGGTCTGAAAACACAACCAAAATACCTAAATGCACGCACATAAGTAGCAAAAGCGAAAGAGCTCAGAAGGGCTGTCAGCAGGCCAGGAAAATCCTGGAATTTTAAGTGTTGAAAATTCTTCAAACCTCCTTGATATAAAGTTACATGCAGGCCACTTCTGAGCAATAAATGAGTCTCTATTATCCCAAAGCCTTAAAAAATTGAATAGGGTAGTGAGTGGGCAGTTCGGAAGTCCTCCCTGGAAAATTCTCCCCTTCAGCATCAGCCATGGCCAAGGAATGTCAGGTCTTTTATGTTGTAACTTTTTTTTAACCTTTCAAAAGAATGAGAGATGTGCAGAGCAGCAGATATTCTGCTTGAGGTCTGTGGAGACAGCAGGCACAGACATAATCACATAATTTTTTTTTTCTACGCTCTGTTCCCGATATTTTTCCACTTGCAGGATTTATTCTTGATTAGTATATAGCATAAATACATAAAGAAGATGCAGTTCCCTCTGCCTGAGTGGTAAAAAATACAGAAAAAGAGGTGACTAAGATTTAAAATACAGTAAGCCAATTTGAAATATTTGATTCCACAGCCACCAGTTGTATGATGGCTCAAGGAAAGCCACCAGGGTAGGTCAATACAGATCGGTGAGTTTTGAAAGTGGCTGTAGAATAGGCCAGGATCTGACAAAAGGGTCTTGGCCATCCTTATGTTAACATGCTTCCCAGACTCTGGGGAAACAGAATATTTTCACACAAAACTCCCTCCACATGGCTTGCCCTCTGCCAGCGCCCCAACCTACAGCCAAGCTTTTTGCAATGGGATGTGAATTACAGCGCCTTGCTTTCTAATTGCTGAACTTCATCACGTTTCAGAGCATCTTGAGTCTCTTGCCCTTTGAAACAAGATCCCCTTTTGAAAACATTTCAACTTAGTCTGAACCAAAAGCCTAAATCCAGAATCGTGAGAGAGATGGGAAATTGCTAAGGAAAGTATTTTACCACGAGGAATGAAGGTGATGGCCCTTGGCAGGCAAGCATCAGTTTTGTTCCTGAAAAGGTATGTACATCTAGGACTTGGAAGAGTTGAGCAGATTAAAGCAGGGTGCTACCTCCAGGTAGTAAATTAGAGTGGCAGAAAGAAGTGTTTGTTTTTGGGAGACTCCTGTGAGTCTCGTAACTGTATGTTGAAGGCAGTTCCCTCTGGAATGACTCAGTGCTTACTACAGCTTGTGGGTGTCTTTGCCTGGTGTAAAAAGGGCTACCACGGGTTATGAGGACATGGGTGAGAGCCCCTAGAGTAGGTCATGTCAAGTTTACATACCCATTTGGAAAAATCATTCATAGTCTCTTGGTAATAAATGCCTCAAGTCTTAGTGTTCATATTCTCATGTCCTTCCCAGCTCAGTCCTAGGATAAACAGATTCTGCAGAAGTTTTCTTCTGAGAAAGCCCATGAGATCCATTTTTATATACTGAATTGGAAATAGTTTTCATCACAAAGGGAAATATAGTTTAAAAAAATTTCAGTGCTAGTTCACATTTGCTTTAAGGAACATAAATGCCTTTATAAATGAACCCCTTTCTGGGAGATTATATGTGCAGTAACATTAAACAGCTGGCGTAGCCTGGAGACCACCAGTCTCCGCAGCACATACGTGTCTTTTTAAAAAAGTATTGATCACATTTAATGGCTTCAGAAATCTTAGTTTCCATAATGCTATGTTAGAACTGTTTGGTCATCTAGTGTCTTGACAAAATTTTCACAAAGGCCTCCTTTGTTTATTCTTAGCGTGGAGAAGAGCCTTAACAAAGTCTTGATGAGTGCAGTCGTGGAGTGGCTTACCAGTAAGCACCACTAACCCAAGACTCCCCTGGCTCGATGCTCTCCATTAACTAAGGCAGAAGATGGAGCAGATGAGACATATATGCAATTCCTTTCTCAGGAATACATAATACTTTTCAAGAGTCACTAAGAAAATACTCTCTGTCAATACTCAGAGGTTGAGGAATAAAAAAGGCTTTTTTGACACCACCACCCCCCCTTAACAGTTAAGTCTTTCAACACAGGCTTGAGGACAGAGTCATATTTCCAATTATTTAATGTGCTTATCTATTATAGACCAAGAGAGAAGTAGAGGGAAGTATGGCTAAAAACATACTCTTTATAACTTTTTATATTTTTTTTTCCCCTTGCTTAAGTCTCAAATTATTAGGACTAAACCTCAAAAGTCCCATTGGCTTGTCTGAATGATTTGCCAAGCATTTAACAATTTATTAGCAATTAATAGAGTGTATCTGGCAGGCTAGCAAACTGAAAAGTATTCAGTTGATACCCAGGAAGCAAAACACTTTAGAAATGCATATAAAGAGTACAGTGATTTCAGAGAGAGTTGTCATAATGAGTTTGAGTTTCTTGCCTGCTTCTATTAATTTGACAGTAATGATATAAACTGAATTGCATTAGGACAGAGTGAAATACTTCAAGAAGTCTAATATTTCAAAACCAGCTCCTTAGATGTATTTTGTGGAAAATTTTGGCTTTTTCTTCCAACGCTACTACAATTTGAGATACTGGATGTTTCCACGGAATAGAAATCGGAAATCAGCTTTTCTGATTTACAACTATTAGTGTCTTGGTTATAACTGTATTCATCCTTACACTTGTGTGATAGAGTACCTGTATTTTTGCAAACTGGCTAAAGTAAAAGAAAATTAGAATTAAACTAATTGCCTCTTCTAGGACATCTGTTCAACATTAAAAGAATATCAACTCATTATCTGATACACATTATCCAAGATAACGTTAGCATTTTTTTTTTCATTTTATGCTTCTTTTCAATTGCAGCTTAAATTCCCAAGCTCTCTGAAATGGTGAGTCATTAGGAATGTAATTTCAAAGGCTGTATTTAATCTCTCTATCTTTTCCCACAACTGCTTTACCCAAGGGCACGAGTAAAGCACATGTAACAGATTCCCAAAGGCCCCCAAATCGTTATTTCTTTCTTATCTAGCCTGATTTGATTCTCACTTTATTTAAAACTGTTCTAAAAAGACTCATCGAGTTGGTAATTTTGACTGTGAGGGAATTGAGCGGCTTTTATCACCACATGGATTTGAGCTGACGACTGGATCTGAATTTTGTCTCTGCTGCTTCTTGTTTCACGTGTGTCTGATCCACAGCATAGTCTCCTGTCTATTTCTACTGTCCTTGGAGTACAGGCATATAAAGGTCTTGTCTTTTCTATCACTATAGGGTTTTTTTTAAAGCGTTCTCCACTTGAAACTGTTGGCTAAGTATAAACAACGTCAGGTAAGGTATTAAGTAAGTGAAAATGAATTAACACAAAACAGTTTAATTAAAGTTGGTGAATATCAAACAAAAAAATCAAAGACCTAACTGATCTCTACTCTGAAGTTTAAAGTCCTAGGTAAGAACATCAAGGTTGTTCTACGTAAACTACTCAGAAATAAGAAGGAAAAAAAGGGAGATCTTCTGTATTTCCAAATTGTGGTTAAAATTATATTTATTCTGGTACTGTAGTTGAAATGTGTTACGTGTCATCACCACACAGAAGTGGTATCTTCGAAGAAGAAATGGGTGGAATAGAGGTAGACACGGAACTCTTCCTACCATTATTTCTGGGGATATTTTCCTCACTTTTCTTGTCTGAATATCTCATGTGTGTCACCAGATTGTATTTAAAACTTTGCCCGTGCGTTGGCTAGTTCCAAGCATAGCCACTTACTGGTGTAGAAAGCAGGTACCAAATGTTACTGCTCTGATCTGGTAACGTATTCTAGTTTGGGGATGCCTTCCCAATAAATACGTGCTTTTAGCTTAAATCAGCTTTCCCATCTGTACTGAAAAACTTTTCTCCCGTGTTGACCTTAAGCTCCAACTAATTTTCCTAACAAGATGCTAAAAAGGAGCCTTGGCTACAAATGAGACTGTGATTAGCCTTGCTCATGGCTGCAGCTGGAATGCAGACAAAAACCACCCAAGGGCAAGCGGTCTTCAAACGTCCTTCTCAAAGTTCCTGCTGGGCAGGGTTATCTCCCACCATTGCCAAGCGTGGGAGACAGATGTCACTGTCCTTGACTGGCGACTCCCAGGGCCTCTCTTCACAATGAACATGATGCAGTAACTCCTCCCAGTCACCTGGGAGTCCACGTGGCTCTGCTGTGATGATGCTTGCACCTCAAGCACTGTGCCCGGGATGCCAAATGTCTAGCCACACGTGTATCCTAAAAGCATTCTAAAGAGAAGCAGATTAAAAAGAGTGGGAGACAAAAGACAGAATTGCAACTCAGGAAAAAATCTCATATTAATATGACCATCAAGGGGAGAAGAGATTTATCTATATTTACAGCACTCATAGTTTCAAACTTGATGGTCAAAATGCATTGTGTATTTTTATAGCACATCCTTGTGCTAAGACACAGCAACCCAACCTGTGCTGACCCATCACTTTGTAACCTGTAAAATAATTCACATAAGACAACACTGTTTGTATCATCTACAGCACATCATTTTTCCATGTGCTGACATACAGGAACGCAAATTGTCCTCCAAGACTGCACGCAAAGCACAGACTAAAGCAGCAAGAAGAATTCTGAGGAAAATGCTTTACATTTCAGTTTTTATCCAGTAAAACTGTTCTACATGGGCATGAAGCAAGCTTGGTTCATCTTCCTTTGAGTCAAATGGACTTATTTCTGCCCTGTGTTGCTCCCTCCCTTGCTGGTTAGCTGTTACAGTTAGCTGTACGCAGAGAACGCTCCTGGAAATTTTATGCTCACTCTGTGCAGGAACAAAGCAAAGAGTGAATCTGTTCAGACTGAATTGTCTTTCTGCACTAACAGATCCAAGAGAAAGTATCATTAGTTCTTTCTTCCAAATTTTCCACAACTAATTAATTTAAATACAGCAAAGCCCTTTCTCTGAGGGTCAAGGTCAACAAGGCCAGGCTGATTTTAGTGTTATGCCTAAAGAGAAGAGTCCACTGATATCCCATGACATATCAACTACTAGCACCTCACCACTCTCTTCCCCTCCCCCCTCTTCTTCCTCTGATCTTCCCCTGCCTATAATTTTGTTCTCTTGCATTGTTTTTTTTTGACAGGAGCGTCCATTAATCAGCAGACAGACATTGTCTTCCTCCTGCTTCATTAGGGACAAGCCATTCATCCTTTTGGCATGAGAAAGGCAAAGTTCAAAAGCACAACTAATTAAAAGCAACTAATGACCAAGTTGGCCTTGCCGGCAGTGCAGGAAACGCAGCTTGCCTGTGGACATTTTAACAACAATCTGTCTGACTTCTGTGCTCCAAGCAGCCCAAGAAACAGTTGATGATCAAAGGCTTGCTTTTCAGGCTGAGATCTGCTTGCGGGTTGGACAGATAGTGCTCTGGATGTTGTGCTCTGGATGTTGATGGCTCAAGCCATCAACTTGCCATCTTTACGTTTGTGGGAATGACACTAGGCCACTGCCTTGAAGGCTGTACCATCATTGGCCCCATGCCAGCGTCTTAACATCACAAACTTGAATACACACAAGAAAAGCTGACTTTCAGAAACCACTTCAGCCCTTTCCAACAGGGGTCATTTTTGATGATATCATACGGATGGGTTTGTAGATGTTAGTGTCTCCTTGCAGGTTGTTACTATGACAGATTCTTATAAATAGAAGTGGGATGAGGCTGCCATGTGAACATGAAGTTGTCAACTTCTCCCAGTCACGGCTAATGTGGTAGCATTATATACCTACATATTCACTGAAAAAAGACGCACAAATCCTAGCATTAATTACCCTAAGTTTCCCCTTATTTCAGACATTGAGAAGAGGCAGCATGTGGACACATCTGAATCCCAAGACACTGTCACAGACAAGGAGAGGAAACTAGAAGATGCTGTGGCTGTCCTGGCAGGAGTGCCAGATGGTGGAGGTATGACCCAGCAGGTGCTGCTATTCAGAGATTCACATTTGGATGCTCACACCTGAATGCACTTGAAGAAATTTCCCCCCCTCTCTCAATTTGTGAGTAGTGGCTTCATGTAAGAAAGTATACAAATACTTGGCTCATAAACATTGGGTTTAGTCAATTGTCCCAATCTCCTCCAAAGAC
Source organism: Mycteria americana (assembly GCF_035582795.1). Lineage (NCBI taxonomy): Eukaryota > Metazoa > Chordata > Aves > Ciconiiformes > Ciconiidae > Mycteria > Mycteria americana. The sequence goes on along the minus strand of NC_134366.1, from coordinate 123,395,605 downwards.
ACTAATCCACTTCAACTTATGGCTTTTATCTGAAATTCCCTTTCTTCTCCACTGCTTACAGATATGGAGAAAAACAGCTCAAAGAACACGGTCCACTCCCCTGACAGCACAGCTGACCACAATCGCAACATGCTGCCATGCCATAAAAAGTACAGAGTTGGCCAATGCCAATTCCAAATGTAACAATCTGAGGTTATTGTTTTACCAGACTTTCCTTGCTGGGTTTGACTGCCTCCCTTTTTCCTTCTATTTCCTCTGGGCAAAAAAATATGTTATTGTGAGAGTTTGCCAAAAATATTAGTAAGCAATAATTAGAAATTGCAATTAGAAGTTACTGCAAATAGAAATCTGTAACTGAATTTTATAAATTTATAAATTTCAGTCTTTCTTTTGGTACACAAAAGTTGCTCAGACTTCTGGTATTTCTTTAGGAATTTCTCTTACTCACAGAGTATCTCAGCTGTTCTGTTTCTATTCTTGTTTCTAGATTTTTTTTTTTTAATTGATCTCTTACTTGTCAAGATGAAGCTTAGTTCTCAATAGTGCAATTTTTTTTCAGGCATTAGAACAGCTGGGCAAGAGATCTAAATTTTAAAAGGCAACTGAAGTCTTAAAAAATTGGCTAACTAAAGAGGAAAAAAAGGTAGTTCTTATATTGTTTTACATATAAAAGCAGTTCCTTACTGTCCTCTAGTGGAGCAGTACTATCCTCACGGACACTAACCACCTTTCAAAAAAGTGTGTATTGCTAAAATATTCAATTGTACATTGTTCACTCTTATGTACCAAAAATCTCTGCAAATTCTCTTGTATTTTCAGTTGAAATACTAACAAACTCTGAAGTAAGCAGAAGTTAATATCAAATGGCAGAGTCTAGATAATGGCACATTTCAACAAGCTTTACAACTACAGATCTGTGGACACAGGATACATGTCATATTTAGTGAGACAACTCTTCAGCTGTTCCTAAGCTGGCAGATGTGGAGCAAAAGCTGGGGTACATCACATTTTGAAGGGGAAGTAGTATCTCAGGTAGCAAGACTCTCTAGTAAATATACTGTGGAATTTTGGCAGAATGGAACATGAACATGAAGTACGGCAAGACTGAGGGACACCTGCTGAAACACAGATACTTCCCCTAGGATACTCTCCCAGCTTCCTGTAAGCTAGACTTCAAAAACTCCTGAGGCAGTGGTAGTATCTTTAACACATCCTTGATGACTTCTTTCCACCTTATATTCTTTTTAACCTGCCCAAATTTTTGTATCCATAACATCCTGCAGCAGTTCCATAGCATAATCCAAGTTCAATTGGGTTATGCAGGAAGATGTGCCTTTCTTCTTGTAACTAAACCTGCTGCCTGATGCCCCTTAGTGAGCAACGCCTCCTATTTACCATTTCCACACTTCATGACTTTATTGGCACCTATCACACTCTTTCTTCTGTGTTTCCTTTTCAGATTGAGTCTCACCTTCTGCTTTGCAAATTCCCTGCTTCTGTTCTACATTCTAGTTGTACTTGCACAGTGAATAATTTAACCGACTTCCTACTTTGCCCTCCACCCTTTCTCAAAACACAAATAGGCTGAATGTAACACATCTTTAGCAGAACCCCATGGTAATTTCCTCCTGCTGTGGTGATTTGATATACCTATAAACAAGTATAATCTATGACCAAATCTATGTTTATACCATGACAGGTTGGGTTCTACTATGAGCTGTCAGATGAACCACGCTTTCACACCTTGAAAGAGTCTAAAAAGACCAGCAGAATGACTTTCCTTTAAAAAGTATTGATTCTTCACACTGTATTTATCCATAGGTCTGCAAATCTTGTTCATTACTCTTGCCAATTGCCCCACTGTTTCCAATACTCCATAAAACTAACCAGGCTGCAGCTCCGCTGACCTCCTTGAAGTCCTTTTTAAAATCTGATGGCAGAATTGTCACTTTGTACTCCTTGACCATCAAAACTGCTCTAAGTGACAAGTTCCATGCTACAGTGAGGGAGTTAGCAGTTTCTCCTCTCACTTTCAAATCTGTGGGAGCAGCCTCCAGTCCTGGCAGCTTGCTGACACTCGTTTCATTGACCTTTTCTGCCATTTCAGTTTACAACAGCTCTTCCCACCCCCCCTGCAAAGAAAGGTTTTTTTAGTACTTCCAAAATGAACATCAGTGCAAAAATCCCAGCTTTTGTTGCCTTACCTTTAAATGTTCCCATTATAGTTTGATCATTTACTCTACCAACTTACTGTGAAGTTTACTCTTTCTGATAGTTCTTAAAAATAGGATTTATAATTAATTCTTTAAGAAACTTTTTCATATAGCCTACTTTATAGCAAATTTTACACTTGATGAGTTACAATGTGCCTCCACTTTTCTTTTTGTGGATGTAACTTCTACTTCGTAAAGGTTCTCCCTAGTTAAAATCAGCCTCCTACCTTACTTTCTTTGTCAAAAACTTTTCTTTGATGGATAAATATTTATTCAGTGCATGTAATAGTTGTTTTAAAACAATTTTCAAGATACCTGCAAGAATTCCACCTTTTTGGCAGCACCTGTTAATTGTCTTCAAATTTTTCTAATTTTCAGGAAACTAGACTTACCTTGGCATAGATAGACTACCTGCTCCAAGAAATGAACTTTTACAGTGTGTAAACATTTATTGTCAGCATGTGTTAGTATATATGGGAATGACTAAAGATTTTAATTGTTATTTGACTTTATGCCTTTGCTATTCTTTAGGATATATCCCTGTGAAATGCTAAAGCAAATCAATCAGTGAAGCAGGTAGGATGGGGACAGTGCCTAGTGATACAGATTCTTCTATTTTTCTGCAAGGCCTGTGATTTCAACTTAAGAGGATTGTGTGTTACTTCGTGTTACAGTTAAATTTATCAATTTTTTTTTTTTTTTTATTTAGGCATACGCCATAAGCTCTCCACCAGCAGAACCTACTGCCACTCCTATGTAACTACACTTGGAATTAAATGGTCCTATCCACCAAGTTTTTAAATACATACCTTTTTATACACACATACACACATATATAAAATAAAAAAAATAGAAAGTACAGATACAGTTTTTTAATATATATACACAAAGTATCTGTACTGTGTATTCTTTTATTTTGGTCTAAGGCATTTAAATAGTTGCTTGCTTTATGATCTCTTTAAAAAGAGAATTCTCACTGGCTGAACCTAACTCTGATTGTACACTGCTTCAACATTTTATTCTATTCTAGAATGCTTAAGTATTCTTAAGTATCTTATAATGATCTTTGGCCTGCCTACCTATGTAAAAGCATTACCCTGCCTCTGTGACACTGTATGCTTTTACTCTCCAAATCCAAGTATGAAACTATATCCCCTACTACAAAAAATTAATTTAAAATACCTCTGAACAATCACGCATAATCTAGTGGACAGCAATGGTCATCACCTAGGAGAATTCCTTGCATAGCTGTCATCCAAATTTAGAAATAACAATGCTTAACTCCTTATCAATAAATGAGACCTAGATATACAAACAGATCCAAATTAAGAAAAAAATTGGATATTCTGATTTAAACGCTGAGAAAAACATGGTGCTATACATTTAACAAAAATTTAAGACAGACACTTAGACTACATGGTTTTTATACCTCCAAACTATTAACAGTAGATACCTTTCATATTTAATACAGCTTTATTACAAGTAGATATAATCATTATTGCCAAAAGAGAAAGGCTATATAAAAAAATCCAGTGCAAAATAAAAGCACCCTACAAAATCTGCATTTCTCTTCCCATTGACAGGCATTTAGACCTTGCAAGAACAACCGATTTCAGCGACTCAAAGCAGTTACTCACTGGCACAAAGTTTAGACAGGATTTGCTCGAATTGTAGCTGTTGACTTCAAAGTAAAAAAATGTGAGACTCATTGTCTGACAGGTGCAAACATTAATACAAAATCTATTAACACAATATGAAACAAACGTACATTAAATAGTTTTGTTTCCAGTACATCAGATTTTCAAATTAATTTTATAAAATTTACATATTTAATGAAATGATTTATCTATCATTGTGGAAAACACAGTTCTTTATTTCAAGTTTATATTAACTATAAATATCTAAGGACAGGAAAGATACTCTTCAAGTTGGCGTGCCTCACTTCCCCATCCTTTATGTCTTCTGCTCTTTGCCTTTCGGAGAAAACATTACAGCATAAGGCTGCCGTCTTTTTGGACGTTGACAGGGAGCAAGATCCTCTTTAATATATCCTTAAAAGAATAAGAATAAATCTGAAGTAAGAAATACAAAACACACATAACTTTAGTTTCATTTTTTGTTTACCCTCAAAAATAACTTGTGAATTTTTTTTTCCTTTTATGGCAACTGGTTCTTACTTGACAAAAAGTTATAGATCCCAGGGTGCAATATCATTAATGAAAAAACTCTGCTGCTTTCTAGATGACTGCAGAGTAATGCAATACAGACACATAATACTGAAGAATGGAAAGTGAAGAATTGTTCATCTATTCAAAACAAAATTGCATTTTTCATTGTCTTTTCTACAGAAGATTTTATATAAGAGTGACAAAGTATGTAAGTACTGCAAATTCACAGTTGACTAATAAAAATCACTTTTTGAAATGTATTTCCTAGTCATACACAAGAAACTTCAGGCATGTGTACTTTGTGGGTCTAAATAGTACATTCCTCTGTTTTGAGGGCATTCTTATTTATTGAAGACTTGTCCATCTGGAAAAAGCCACACATGAACCTATGGATCAAACACACCTTGAAAGCTCTCTGATAAGAAAAGTATATAGAAAATTTCTGTAACATGCTCACTGATAGTAAGCAGACATTTTATGCAAATCAGTTACAGCACCTGGCTTTTGTCAAATCCTTACTGTTTATCAGCACTAACACCCCCTGAAGTGAGAGCAGTCAATTCCTACTTCATAGTTGGAAAATGCTCTATGCAACTCAGTTATTCAAAAAGACCAACACAAACCACAACTGGTTCAAGATACCAATAAGTAGAAAATACATCCTTTGTACCGCGCTACTTCTAGGTGACAGCTGCAATTGCTCATCATGGGAACTCTCTCTGGTGTTTTGGTGTTCTTGCTGCACTCTCGTATAATATAGCTTTTTATCAGGAAGGGCTGATCTAAAGTCTGCCTCTGAGATGCTGTTGAGGACCATTAACAACTGAACAGCTCTTACTCTAGCAGAACAAGGAGACAGCCAAGAAGCTAATTTTAATGAGGTTGCAAGCAGATTCCAAATGGGTAGCAATAGACAATCTCCCTAACAGGATATCTCGATCACCTGAAGTTATAAACAGACATGCCTAGTTTAGACCAGCTTTCTCATCGTCTGGAACAGGTAAGAGACAGCCAGGTTGGAAGAGGAAGGACTATGATTTGTTAATCTTGAAAGATAATGACCAAGAACCAAAGGTGGTTCTGGAGTAGTGAGAACTGTCATTACTTAGGGTAACGGAGGAATGGATTAGCCTCAGCTGAGCCCTGTCTAACTGGATACACAAGAGAGGAAAGAGACTACTCGCAAAGGAAGTGGCGATTCAGCAGCATTCCTGAGGTGCTGGCTAGCTGGACTGAGGGATTCACGTTCCCTTATGTGATACCAGAGACAAACTGATGGGGAAAAAAAAAAAAAACAAACCAAAAAACCCCCAACATTTTCCTGAAGCCTAACGAAGACCAAGAAAGCTTAATGGCCTGCAAATTCTATGACTAGCTTAACCCTTGGCCATGGATATTTAAGAAGGGGGAACTTGATTAAGGCTTCAAGCAAATTTCACTTTTGTCCCCCACAATGGAGGGGAGGCTTGAAGTTCTGAACACCGTGTTTGAAATACATATATTTCTTGGAAATACGGTTTTAAATTTAAATGAACTCGATTCAGTATATCTTGATTAAGCAGTATGATTTGCACTACGAAAGTTATTAAAAGTCCCTAAAAATCAAGGCTCACTGTTCTGAAAGATTAAGGATGATACTGCAACACCATCACAAAAGAACACATACACATCTCTGGCTACATTTTCCTATGCCTGACCTGAAACTGTTACAAGAACAGATAAAAATAAGTAAAGATTGATGCTTCACAACTAATAACATATGCACAAATAAAGTTAAGTAACTCAAAGAGAGTTTGTATAGTCCTTACCTCAGTTTCACCACTTCTGAAGAAACGTACATGTAGTACACTACAAACTCACCATGTTTTAACATCATTAGTAAAAACTAATTTTTATACCAAGCTCTAGGATTTAGAAGAATTATTTAGGAAAGAACAATCTTCTGCATGAAGAGGAGTCAAACCCCCTCCCCCCCCCCCCCCCAACTTTTGAGCATCACTAACAAGAAGGGTATATGTATGAAAAACCTATTTAATCACATCCTACCTTCAATATTTCCGTTATCATGTGGTATTATGGACCTCTAAAGATACAGACAAAGCACATCAACAGTACTGCCTGTCTCTCCTTGGTAAGTACAATCTCTCAGCCTTTGCCTTTGAAACCATTGACCCAATTCTTGCTTTGGTTCAAAGACATGTAGGGTTTTAATTAAGTTCTATGAAAATCCCAATTATTTCTGCCTTCTCTATCTAGGGTCTAAGAAAGTTGCCTTATATTCCCTTCTTCTTAGTAGCACAGGAGCTGGTAAAAAAAGGACAGTATTTTTTCAAAATAATGGCTGCTGATAAGTAAACAGACCTCAACAAGACTGGGTGAGAAAGGCTGCTTTATGAACAAGCGATAATTTCAGGGAACCATTTTAGGGAAAAAAAAAAATCAGCTTTAAAAAGTGCTTTGTAAGCCTTTTTTGCACAAACCTCTTTCCACACAAGTTTGGGTGGAAGGAAATCCAACCTCCCAGAAATTTTCAGGAGTATTTGGAGGAATGTAGCGAAATCTGTGTCTTGAACAGGAAGCTAGTTTCTTCTCTCTCTCTTCTTCTGGAATGTCTGCATAATACTGAATGTTAGGGGGGAAAAAAAACCCAACAAGTTAACAAATACATACATATAGAGCAACTGCTTTACACAATGACATTGTCAATCACTGTTTATTAACGCAGTTATCTAAAAATAATGGTGAGGATAGCCAAGAGCAGAGATGTTATCCAAATGACAAACACCTGGCCATTATCCTAAAAACTTACTGCATTTACAGATTAAGTATAACCTTACGGTGGCAAGTTTATTAGCTTTATATCTTTTAACATACCATAGGTGCAAGGTTTAGGCATGTGTACAATTACTTATGTCAATGTTTTACTGACTGATTCTACAAAGCTAAGTAGCACAGGTGTTGAAAAAGATAGGAATTTTCTAATAAACTAAGTTTCAGCTCACATTTACAAATAAAATAGAAAAGTGAAAAAATGCACGACAAAATCCATGCTGCAGTGTCTAAATTTACAGTAGTAACAGCAAACTTAAGTCAAAATGCTTCCTAGTTTATTACCCTCAAATTAGGAGTAAATAGCTAGTTTAACTAGCTGACCACCACTGGGACTCCAGAAACTATCTGCCAGCTGGGCATTATCTAGAGTATATAGTAAATTGGCTAGCTACTCTTTCATCCCTGTCAGCTGTACTGGGGGCTGCAATGAGAAAAGTTTATACACTCTCCAAACTTTTTTGCTGGGTGTTCCCATGAGTAGCATCATAGAAAACCATTTTTTTAAAATGCAGTTTTCTACTGTTTTAGTTTGTGATTCTAGCTAGCATCTCCTAAAAAAAAAAAAAAAAAGTAACAATCTGGCACTTAAGATATCAGAGTACCAAAATATTTTCAAAGCAAATGCAGTTTGATTCAAGTGGCAAGCCAACAGTCACCATCTGGATTGCACAAGAAACGTGACCCTCATAAAAGTGGTAAAACAATTCTACTGAAATGGTAGTGTTACAATTCAAAAAAGGCAAACTAAAGCTTAAAACCTCATTCAATCAGCTGGAAGGTGATCTAGACTGGGGAAATCAGGAAAGGAACAATACCTCTGTCAATAAAGATTACTTCCTCTCTCCATCTACTGGTAGGATTTCAGAAAACCTACTTACTTGGAATCATAAAGTACACTAATAAATTCCTTTTTTCCTACTAGATGGCAGACAAAGTATAAAATAGGCATAAAAATCCTCCTCCAAAAAATTACGAGAGAGAAATCTTGATGATTATATAGAAAAGAGTAATCACAGCTCTGAAAATGTCAGTGACAAAACTGCATGAACTAGGAAAAGTAGACTTGTTTCATTTTGTAATTCTGTAGTCTATGGGAACTGCCTGAAACTGAGGTACATTTTCTTCCCCCCGTCAAATTCAGATTTCTTGCCACCTACAACATGTGACACCAGAACATATTCTGCTCTCAAAGCCCTTATTAGTACAGGAATCTGATCTAATAACATGTGGGTCTCCTGGTCAAGAACAAAGATTCAGGTTGTTAGCGGGGTGTACCCAAAATTTCAGATTATTGGTCTGTCTACTACAGTGTCCTCGTACGCAGGATAGAATAAACTGCCAGTTCCAAATATAATATTCAGGAATGGTTATGAGCCCCTAGTAAAAGTTTCTTGAAAACATATTGTGTATAAGCCCAGCATACTCCCACACTCTTGACAGCAGAATCCCTTTCAGCCACTGAATTTGGAGACACTTAGTTTGAAAATGTTTGCCACTGTTTTATACAATGTTCCCTTAAACAGCAAAAAGCCTATGCCAAGACCAGAACTTAAGTGCGTATCAGTAGCTTGGGGATTGAGTCAGATGGAGTAGGGTCACTTATATAGCTGAACTTCAGAGACCCAGCTGGAAAAATGTCTGTACCACTCAGTTAAATATCTAAAGACTAATGAAAGAAGAGGAACAGGTAATTATCATCCAATACAAATCACTTTTCACTGATAAAAGTTTAAAAACGACATGGGCTTAAGTCAACAAAATTAATTATAAGAATTCTACAGTATCTGTGTAAACCAAATAGATTAACAGCTGAGTCTTATTTAGGGATAATTAGCAGTGCACCTTATGTTTGTACTTTAAATAGCCTGGAATTTTAGAAATCAGCCTACTAAAAGTTTGCAGTGTGCAGCTTTTTTTTTTTAATTAAAATGTTTATGATTGGTGAGGAATATTTATGGATCAAACAATGAAAAATACAGTACAGCTTTGTAGGAACAGAAAATAAAAAGAACAATCAATAATCAAGCTACGTATGTATTCAAAAGAAAAGTTACTTTCTAATTTATTTTGGCTTGTTTAGAAATCTATTAGGGTTGACAAATAATGAGAAAGTTACATATATGTCTGCTAAACAGCAAAAAGAACTCTCAGCTGTTTTCTAGATTGATCTTACTATCCACAACATTTTCAACCCACACAAAGCATTTGAACTAGGCTTTTCCATGTGTGAAAAAATATGCAAAATCTCATCCTGCAGTATCTTCACTGTAAAATAATTGTTTACAGAACTCTACAATTTGCAGTCTCAAAAAGAGAACAAACCCTTAAAGTGTTCCTCTCATTAGTTTAGCACAAAGTTACTTAGAGAGTAATTTCTGTAATCCAAATATATATAAAAACATCTAACTGATTCTCCTACTTATCTAAAGAGTAGCTAGACTTAACCACACTAATAAACATTACTTTTACAAGCTCCCAGTAACTCCTGCATACAATCTTTCTCTGATCGCATCGCAAAGTCATAACAAACCAAAACAAGACCTCTTATCAAATGTTCTACACTGTAAAGTGAATGAGATGCTTCCACAAAGTTTTAAGATAAGGACTTATAAAGGCCTTTGGTATCAGTCTGCTACGGCATGTGCGGAAGTTAAATCTCTCATATTTTCTCAAAATGACAGATAACTGTCCCCACCCTCATACTGCATGCAGCACATGGCCAGAAACAATTTACTGATTTCTACCCACTCCCCAAGTATTTCCTTAGACTTTGGAGACTTTTCAAACCCGTATGACTAATAAGTAAGCCAAGACTTTTTTAAAGCATCATTTATGCTTTGTCTAATACCCCCTTTTTCCATAGGTGTTTCATTCAAAGCTAGTTTTATTACAGTGCAATGACACAGCCAAGCATTCCACACATTCCAAGACATTCATCTTGAATGGTGTAGACTTAAAAAAAAAAACACCCACCCAAAACAAACCCAAAGTTTTCTGAAGTTTAATGTAGAAACCTAATATTGTAAAATTGGAGCTGTAAATGTTTCCAAACACCATAGTTACCACTCTAACTTGCCAGAAAGTAATAAGAACTGGATTTGCTGAGGAGAAAATCTGTAGCTTAGAGAGACAGGAAATTAAAACACTTAACACATGTCTCTTGGGCCAAGAAATAGACTGAAAGTTTGGGGGTTTTTTGGTTTTGTTTTGTTTTTTCCAACATCTTGTTTTCTTTCAAACTCTTTAAATCAAACATATTTTTGAAAATGTTATTTATAGTTGACTGTAAAACTTAATTGTTTGTATTTAACGAGTTTTACCAAAGCTATTTTTCAGGAATGTGTTTTTGTTAAAAATATACTCTAATAAATTTCTTCAGCTAAGTAAACATGACAATTACAAAATGAATAGCAGGAGAATCTATGAAAAAAGTTACTTCTATATAGGTGTGGAAATTAAGTGAAAAGATCCCAGAGAATTAATCATTATTCAGTCATTAATCCAGACTTCTGCTGAGTCATAATGTATAAGATCATCACCTAATTAACTCCAGCCTGAAAGTCTATTAATGACCAAATGAAATATGTCTTTATTACACAAGTAATTACTTCAATATTTTATCTCTATACCAAGTATCTGAAAGCAGTTTAGTAATTTGAAAGGGAGGAAAAAACTGTAACATAAACCTAAAATTTCATGCTAATGTAGATATTTTTGCATGCATTTGCACATATATACACATTGGCACCTATGCTGGTGCAATTATCTGAAAATGCAGACATGCCAGAAAACAAGAAAAAAAAAAGCCAAATCAAGATATATCTATACATAGGTACAAAAGGTCATAGAACTTACTTATTCAAGTATCTGTAAATTTCAGTAGATGTTTTGAGCTGAAGTTTAGAAACTTGTAATTATTCTTTGACTAGCTAATGTATTTTTTATTAACAAAAATCTTACTGGAACCATGATGTGAGAAGTTTCTATCCTCATACAGATACACACAAAAAATTTAAGACTTTCTAAGCTATATGCAGTTACTACAGTTAAAAACCACACAAACCAACCCAAAACTTGGTAAAACAGCTTTGGTAAACACTTCTCTGCTATTGTAGGTACTGATGATGATGCAACCAGATTCATAATGTCAACAGCATGTTAGCACTTAGATACTATCAGAGTTAAAAGAATGGAAGACTGACCAAATTTTAAAGCACTACTTACTATTTCACATTCCTTACAAGTATGGCCAGGCAATTTTCTTCTTTCTTCTTTTTTTCGAATAACCTCAATATGAGGAAAATCTAACACAGTATTCTTTCTGAAAAATAAAAGTGTTTTCAAACGATAGCACATTTTTTTCTCCTGCATGTCTGGAAATTTTCGGTTTTTAGAACACAATAAAAGAGAGTCTCAAGAAAAGAAAAAATATCAGAAAATGCCTGCAAAACCCAATCATACTGCATTTCATAGCTGAATAGGACTATTTTTGTAACTAAAACAGTTCCAGGATTTTTAAAATGTAATATGATCTTTTACATAACCAGACATGTGCATCTCCTCATTATGGCTTTTCATAGTGTGAAAGTAATTACTAGATTAAAACTATTCAAATATAGATCTTCTGTAGAATACTTATTTTGTCCACGACACAGTTGTGCTTGCACTGATTTCTGCAAGAGGAGCGTATGTTGGGGTTCAAGAACAGAACTAACATTCTTTTCAACTTATCTGCTAACAAAACACTAAAGTTTTACTCTACAAAGAAAACATATGCTGAGGTAAAAAATAAGCTAACAACTATTTAACTGAAGGGGATGGTAATCATTATGAAATGAAGATTCAGACTATCAATTATGATTACACAGAAAGGCAACAGAGGAAGCACTAAGAGGTACGGTTGTTAAACATTACTCATTTATTGTCTAGAGGAAGGGGCAAAAATGCCAGAGAAGGAAGGCAACCCATAGGCTCTGCTCAAACTCATGCATGACCACATGCCTGTAACAAACAACATGGATTACAAAATACTGCATTCAATAAAATTATAAAAAGCAGAAGAGGCAATCTCTTCTCTTCAGCAAATATGATAGATCAGCATCTCAATGTGTTTTTTTTTCCCCCCTGCCCCAGCTTTTATCTAAGGCTTTTATCTAATTCACTAGATCTTTTACCTGTGCATCTTCAGCTGCTAGTACGTTACGCACAAACACGTTTATTTTATGGAAGAAAAGTTCCCTATAGGAAGGATATAAAAAGCCTTAAAATGCCTATACAGAACAAACTAAATTACCTTTCATCGCTTTTGAAATATGGCTCTACAAAAGCTTTCTGCTTGGCTTTATCTTGTTTATCCTCATGTTCTGTAAATATACATGCAAAACAAAAAAATTACATGTCATATAAGGTTAACAGACTGCCTGGAGAAACGTCTGTAAAATTATTAGCCAGCTATTAAGAAATACAAAAATCCATGTACATTCAGTCTGAGACAACAGATTCAAACAGATACTAAAAATAAGATAGAATTGATTGAACCAGTGATCAAAAAGCATTACTGGAGTGGAAGGGAAACAGCAGTGAGACACGTAAAAAAGATAAGCGGAATAGCAAAGGAAAGGTTGCTTAAAATACAAAAAACTTCGAAACCTTCTATAGAACCTAGGATAGGGAGAAGAAAGAAAACAAGTAATCTGCAGCCAAAACATGGTGTTTTCTGTAAGTCACTTTGCTGTACAGTTTCTATGCCAACTTCCATTACACATCCCATATTTGTGTGGTGGATATATAAATGAACTACCAAAATAATTTTCATATTGGTTTATGTTATGTCCTTATAATTAATACATTTCCCCATGAATTTATGAAAAATGAACTCATTGTTTATTTGTTCCTAGAGAACAAAGCCTGATTTCAAATCAACTTTTGTAGTTTAGTCAGACTAATAAAGACAAAACAAATTATATCCCACTCTTTAATTTCTTGCTTGCTGCTGTTATTCCCGTATCCTGCTCTTCATCATGAAGAGTTTCTTTTTCATCACATGCAGAAGGACTATCTTCTGGTAGGCAGGATTCATATTCTTCATGGGTTGTCCGATCAAACATTTCTGTTAAGGTAGTATTCATTTTTTTTTCTCCTCCTATTATAAAAAGCATAATGAACATCCAAATCAGTCTGTCAACAACTGAAGTCAAAAAAGCGTAGTTTGACTGAATGTGTATCAAAAGAACTAACTTTTACTTCCTGCTCCAGTACTGCTTAACACAACACCAGCGATACATGTATTCTTTCTGCAACTTCTCTGTCAATCTTTTAAGTGTGGACGATGCTCATGTATTTTTCATGCAGATACCTTCATTCAATTTCTAAAATTTGATTAATTACTAAATCACTTTGATATACCTTTAACCTTAATACTGGATACATGAAATTTTTGTTCTTGTGATTATGGAGTTATCCAAGCAGAAGGAAATACTTTCTGTGGGTAGGAGATAAACTACGGAAATGTGATCAAGTTGCAACAGCTTAAAAAAACCAAAACACACTGTTAAAAGTCACTGCCCTGCAGCCACGGTTCACCACATACCATAAATTAAATCTGATATAAACACATTTGGATTTATTTTAAGTATACTAGTTCTATTTATATGCCATTAAAAATGAAATTAGTCTTCCCATAGAAAGTCTGATATGATTACCTAGCAAATTTTCAAAGCGGTTTGTTGTAAGAGTGATTGTTGCAGATGAGATCAGAACTATTATATGGTTAAGTACTTACCTCTTTAAGCACTGTAAAAGCATAGCTCCTGGCTCTGTCTCAGCACAAATGCTATCATTTTCTTAATCCAAGTTAAAAAAAAGCACGACAACCACTGATTCTACTAGGAAACAGACTGAACTTTGTAACCTACAAAAGTACATCAGTGCTGGTTTACTGCAAATCATTTTCCACTATCTGTTCATACAGGGGAAAAAAAGCCCTTCGTTCTTTCCTCCTCCTCCAAAAAAAGCAAACCAAAGGAAAAAAAATATAAAAGTCTTACTTTGATTGCTTTCCTGGCTTTGCTCTTGATTTTTCATTTTTAATAGCATACTTTCATTAACATATGTAGAATCCATATCAACAACTTCCCCTCCGACTCTTGACTGAGAACCACTCTAAATAAAAAAAGCAAACATGACAACTGCACTCAGAAGCAACTGGTATAGTCAATGTCATTGCCGTATATCTGAAACACTTTCACAGCAGTTACTGGCATCTTTTTGGACACTTTCTGTGATGTTTTTTCTGCAGTAATGTCTGCATGATAAAGATGTAAAATCTACATAAGAGAATAACATGTTTTGAAATTCAAATGTGAAGCATTTATCTGGTGGATTACATTACCTGATGGGCAAGAAATGCCTTAAAAGTTTTCATGATAAATTCCACAAAGATAAAAAGTAACAATGAAACATACAGAAATTAAAAACTGGTCAAATTAATACATTTTAAGATAGCCTTTAAGTGAGACAAAACAAATAGACTTCAGGGAAATTCTCAGACATCCTAATAACCAACCTGCACCCAACTCAAAGAAAAATAATAGTCATTATCTACACATTTGCTATTACTTAACATAAAGAGATATCATGGTGAATGTTTTCACAGGAAAAATTATGAAGTTTAGAACCTTCTTTTTTTGTCTTAAAAGAAACCCAAAACCACCCCCAAACACATCAGTTTCATACTGAGTAGCCACCTGGCTGAATTTATCAAATACAACTAGACAGTGGAAATGTTTTAGAATAACTGTAGTGTACTATGCATAAACAAACATTTCAGGAGTGCAAACAAATACCAAATGAATTTAGATTTTTGTTAAACAGTGGTTTTGGTCTGCCTAGAATAGAGTTCATGATACTACTTTTGTAGGCTTTTTTCAAAATCATGGAACATGCAGACTTTTTGCGCAAGTTTACCTTTGTATCAATCACAGTAATGTCCATTTTGTACTGTGAAAGGTCAGCTCCTGGATCTATGCTCCACTGGAGGTTTTCTAAAGGAGGTTTATCTTTCAGGTCTGGATGCAGAGAATATGAGAAAAAAGGCAAATAATCAGAATACAATTCTGCCAACAGCATCCTATAGCGTCATAATTATAAGTCAGCTTTCCGTTTATCAATTCATCTTTGGGTTTAGGGATTGATTTTTCTCAAACAATGAACATGCTCATTTGGTGTAAATCATATCTTGTCTGAAGAGTTAGAAGTAGATCTTTAAGTTTTTTGTCATATGCAAGGAGCACATTACTCCTTTGTGTTTGTATGAGTTATGTAATACGTAAAATACTCTTGCAGGTAAAATCTCTGTACTGTGTAAATCAAGTAGTATTAATACTGGATAAAAGACATTAGATCAATAAGAACACAAAAGTCAGGTCTTAGAATACAAAAGAGTACAAAAGTGTCTGGTCGTTGTTCCAGAGATGGCTCTTGATTTATCTGTGAAGTAGAGGTTTACATTCCACATGGCCACATGGCCACACCAACTGCTGACAGATTTTTTTTTTTAAATTCACAATGCAAGTATTTCTAAATAAAGTATGAAGCGTAACAGCTCAGCTAAGGAGTACAGAAGCAGTGATTCTACAATTCCAGTGCAAAAAATAAGTTTTCAGACTGGGAACACTTAACAGGAAAGAAGATACAACTTCTAGGAAGAATACTTGGCAGCATCTGTTCATTATCATTAGAGGTATAAATTTCTTTAACAGATCATCGGGAATCATGAAAAATATTAACAAAATGGCTTACCATTATACTTCACATGCTGCAGTAAACAACAATGCTAAATAAATGAGAAAGAACAAGATTCCTAGCCTGTTGAGTTTACAGCTGAATGCCAATGATATATTTATTATATAGTGGCAAAAGAATATCAGGAAGACACAGATTGAAAATGTGGGGGATGATCTTGAGAAGTCCTGAATAGGATGAGACTAAGTTAGAAGCAGAACAGAGAACGTGATTAAAGTGGGAGAAAAGAAGATATGAAAATTCTGTTCAATCATAGCACAGGCTGGAAGGGCAGGGGGCAATAAAAGGAACATTTTCATCAAGTTACCTTGCTCATTTTGCAGTGCTTTATTTTTTGATAGTCTACAAGGGTTTGGTTGAAGTACAGATGCTGGTTCAGACTCTCCATGTCCTGTCCTTGTTTTCTTTCTATTTGGTACATGGCCACTGGCAACCTAACAACATATTGCAATTTTACTATTTCCCAAAACTTTAATATTTCAAAGGAGAAGAAAAAAAAAGTCAGAAAAGCATACCTTCATATCATCAAAAAGTTGCTCTGTCTCTGCAGAACTTGGCAGTGGTGCAATTTTGAAGGGAGGAACTTCTTCTTTCATTTGGATCTGGTTTTTCTTATCTGGGAATGTTTTTCCCAGCATTGGCTCTTGTACATAGGATTCCTCTTGTAAATCTCTGCCAAACAAACATCTCTCATTGTTGGCATTTTGAATGGATGATGAACCTTCAGGAATGGGCTTTCCTAGCTGTGAAAAAATGTCATGCAGAGTCACCTGTTTCAGTCTATTTTTAGAGGTCTCCTCACTTCCCTGTTTTTTCTCTTGACAACGAACTCCAGAGAAGCGATCAGACAGATCCAAGGGCTTATCAACTGTATGTTCCCCATTAATATGCTGAACGTCCGATCGAAAGGGCATAGAGTTCTCTTTGTTGAAGGATGTTTTTTCACAGCTAATTGCATGCTCATCTTCAGCTTTCTTTCTCTTAGCACACCTGCTTTCTAGCTGCCTCTGGTGTACGAGAAGGAAATCGCTCTCAATCACTTCATTTTTAGCTGCACAAGTGTTTCCAACACAGGTTACTGCCTCATTACTCCTCTTTTTCACAACCATTTGCCTATTGATAGAGGCCTGGCTGATAACTGAGTTGATTTCAGTTCCAAGATTCAGCGGTGCGACAAAAGCAACATCTTCAGATTTTGATCTACTTTTATGAGATCTGGAACTGGAAGGATTGTTGAAGAGGTTGGTTTTGAGATGAGGCTTCAATCCTGGATCTAGATTACAAGAGGTATGACTTGTACTTGAGTTGTTCTTCATATTGCTAGGAGCTCCAAAAACAGGAGAGGCTACCTGAGAATCCCAGTCAACATGTGGTGGAGTGTTCTGAGATGGATCTGAAAGACTGAATACAATGAGAGATGAGATATTTTTCTGGAGTACACAGGGGGCTGGGAGGAGAGAAAGGGATATACAAAAATTGTAAGTTTCCTACCAGTGATCTACTTTAAAGCTGTCAGAGCTGCTAGTATTAACTGAAAACAGAAGCAAAAAGAAAAGGGAAATTTTTGGTCTAGGACTAAGTACCGTTGCACTTAGAGCTGTAAAAGGCAAACAAAACACAGACCTTGTCCTTTGTTTTAGTATGGTGTGAAATTCTGTTCCACTTTCAACTGAGAACCAAGGACATAATTAATTAAGCCTACCTAGGAATCTCTTCTACCAAAGGACTCCCTACCTTTCAATGCAGTGAAATGGAAGAAAGTGAGAATGTTGTGATAGCAGTCTATCTAGGTCCTTGTATAGATCTTATAACCACAATAACAGATTCTCAAAGCTTCTGCAAGTGAAGGAAAAATGTGCAAGCTTCTTTCAGGTACTCTGTTTTTTACTTGCCGTCAATAAAACATACATTTAAGATAACAAATAGGGGCTAAAAAAAATTTCAGTTTAGACTACAACATCCTGAGGAGAGTGGGAAGGGCAGCAGTCAACTGGTAGGACATCTAGCCAGCAGAAAAGTTTTATGATCATCTTCCTACCCCAGCTCTAGGCCCCTTACCCCTAGGTTTATGGGCCTCAGAAGATACCTCGCAATAACAAGTCAGTGAGGGAGGGACTGTGTACATAGAAAGCCCAAATCAGAAGTTTGAGAATGAAGTAGAAGTCCACAGTTTTGCATTCTATCAGTTCCTTTGCTTCTAATGTTATTTACTTGAAAGAAGCCCGTATAATATGAAAATATTTACTTCCATGTCTGTACCTTTAAAGCAAACTGCTGTTAGGTTTTAAATTCTACTAAAACCAGAACTTCATATAAGCCTGTTTAAAACAATATTATTACAACCAAGTGGAAACACACCCTAAATTGTTGTCATCATTTCTTGATTCAGAAGCTGGATGTTTTCTTGAGTCTTCAGACTGCATGTTCTCTGGGGCCTGGTTCATCACAACATTAGTGCAGGGAGGACTCAGTACACTCTGGGACTCCTGGTGAGCAGTGAAGGAAAACAGAGAAAGGAAGTGTGAGAAGCTATTAGAATTAAAAATTAGAAATATGCTAGGTTTGCACATAAATATTCTGAAGACCGATTCAAATTGAACCATTCAAAACTCTGAAAAATAATAAAAGTTACAAGAGATGAAATTTGACCAACAACTTTAAAGAAATCTTATGGAAATTAAAAAATTTCATCATTCAAATGCACACACACACACACAAAATAGTCTGCATCCTATCATTTTCACTGTAGTTACCAAGCAAAAACATCAAATAATCTCACCTGAGTCACCAGTCTCATCACCAAATAATCTTTTTTAGTGTTTTAGACTGGATTACTGCACAAAGGGAGTTTGGCAGACCCAACAATTTAGTCCACTGTCTTAGTCAAACTTGAAAGTTGTATACACAGCAGGAACTGTGCCCCTACCCTCCTCCCCAACCCCTGGACAGGTCAGCACAGTTATATCTCTTCTGGCTAGAGCAATTCTGTAATGAGTAAGCAAAAGCAAATCAAAGTGAGCTTACTGAAACTCAGAATACTTTTGCAGAATTTTAATGCAAAAGAGAAAAATACTGTTTTTGAAAACAACTGGTACAAAAAGCTGATTATGTAAGAGATATGGGAATACTACTTACAGACTCCTCTTGAACAGCAAGTCCAATTGTTTCTGCCACGACTGCAGCCAAGTTAAAAGATGGCTTTGGAACAGGATAGCCTCCCATCCTTGGTTTATCTTTATAAGTAGAAAGCAGCTCACAATAAGTTACATATACATTATAGTATCTTACTCCACTCACACAGATGGCACAAACACAGAACTAAAAAGATCACAAATTAAAATCAGTAATTATGGAAACAGTTTGAGCTGTGTCAGATAAAAATTGTATCTGGAAGTGCTAAGTGGAGAAGGGGAGCAAAAGAAGAATTTCTGGTGAGAGCAAACTGCTGTATCATCACAGAGAAATATACTTCCAATTTGAATACAGCTCCCCAAAATTAAAATACAAAGACAAGTCAATGTAAAAGTTGCTTTTCAAACTCTCAGGGCATGAACAGTCTGAGAAAAGCACGTAGAACAGTGATTATGTATGTTTATAGTAAAATGCTTGTGTTGCGTCATTTCCTAGGTGACACATAATTATTCTTCCTGTGTTTTTATTAGGAAAACAAATAGATGAGTTTCCCTTCTTTCAGGGGTTTAACATGACTCAGTTTATTAAACTGAGGCAAGGTAATATGATGGGAAAGTACAAGAACTACAACCACCACAACCCTGACCTCCACAAATAATTCCAAAATGCTGATTCTCAGTCATTTATAGTTAAATACTTCACAGAAAAAAAAAAATCAGGGACACAGAAAGTTCTTGTCAAAGAACTGTTTATGGAGAAGGACTTAAGACTTAAAGACTTGTACCAATTCACAATTGCAAAAAAGGGAATAATTAACAGAAGCACTTCTAAATGTTACATATTCGTGTCAGACAGAAGTACAATTCTCAGAATATTTTACCTCCTGTACAGTTGGAAAATCAGACACAAGACAATTGGATAAGTCACCTAAAATATAAGGTATCTGCAGTAAGAGCTACACTGAGCTTCTTTTATTCTTTTCTTGACCCTAAGCCCTGATGCTATGCCACTAGATCATGTATCTAGTGGCACACAGATAGGCATTAAAAGATAGGCGTTTCAGCAGCAATTCTGTGATTAAACATAATATCCTTTTTCTGGCTCCTGTGTTTAAAGAGAGAACCCTCAGTTGTTGATGAACGCTCAGTTTTATAACATTTTTGCCTTATTTTGAATGGAATTAGAACTAAATCTATTAATATACTTACTTGGTACAGGGGACAGTTGTGGATCACAGGTGTCTGCCACTAGTATCTCTTCTCCGTGGTGACTGTTCACTTGTGTGGAATACAGTGGAATTTTTTCAAACTCTTGGAGAAGATGTAGAAACATTTTCACACAGTGAAATTAGGTATCCTGTTGTGATAATTTTGTGTAGATACAGACAACAATCCTGATCTTAAAAGCACTTGAATGTGAATTTTTATGTCAGTAGATCCAGTAACCTAAGCACATCTGATTATTTTTATTCTGAGGTATCACTATGACAAATTAGTCAAATATTTCATATTAATCCTTTCTCTCACAAATATGAACCTAGCCAGTCAGCCATAAAACAATACCAACACATAATTACATCACTTTCTATACTAACCACATAAAAAGTATGTATTCAATCTGTATTTGACCTGTTAGTATGGCAACAAAACTATTAAAGAGTAAACCATCCAAGGGAATAATTTTCTGCATCATCTAAGGTAATGAAAAGGTAAAAAACCTGAGATTTTAATAATGACCAACTTTGTACCACGTAGTCCTTTCTATCTGGACACCAACAGCTTTTCATAGCCATTAACTGTGATAGGTATTTACACCATTTCCTACATATTTAACTTTGGTTTAATTTAGTATCTCAATTTTTTATTCAGAAAATGGAGAGAAGTAGGTATGTTTAGAAAGAAGAAACTATTCACAGCACTAAAATTACATATGCAAAATAAAGGGCATGAATAACCAACCCACCCTCTTCACCCCACAGTTGTGCTATTTTTGTTCTTGGAAAGAAGCTTTTAGTCAAGACTTATATTGAGATGTAATCATATTGTATCTAAAATACTTTTTTTTATTCCACAAGATAAATTAACACATTAAGAGCACCTGGACTGTTTATCATATTTCCTGTGTATCATTAAAATAGAAGCCTGAAGTCCCTTATTTCACAAAAGTATTTCTTACAGTTAAAATACATTAGAGCTATTTCTATGACATTACAGAATGAATTTTAGAAATTAAATGTGCACAATACTTCTGGACTTAGACACAAAACAAATGCAAGCAGTGTATCAGTACCAGAAAAAGAATGATCATGTAGCTGCTAGAAGTATATATCTATCAGTTTCAGTAATATTACTTCAATTGCAGAATAATTGCTGAATGTGGCCAAACATTTATTTCTCTCTCCACTAGGTGGTGACATAGCTGTACGCACAAGGCAAACCCTAACATTTTTTTTTAGTTAGTTTGGAGTTACAGAAGAGATATGGGTTGGAAAACTGTTATATTTGCATGTGGATGTGGATGAAGAAAAGTAGGAGGTTGAGATAAGCTTTGAGCATATCACTGATATAACAGTTACTGCTAAAGATATTTTTCCCCTGACTCATGTATTATAGCATAAATGGAAAAAAGCCAAACCAAAAAAGACTTTTTTTTTTTTTTAAGTTTTCACCCTTTGCAATCAAATTTATACATAATCTTTTTCTTTAGCCCTTAAAAATATATTAAAAAAAAAAAATACAATACTCTTACCACTGTTGCTTTCTGCAAGTTCCAAATCTGGGTGTGTATGTTCTGTGTATCGGATATGCCTATTCTCTTTTTTTCTTCTCATACGATTAACCACAGAAAATGATGAAGTCAGAACTGGAGAATCTGGAATGACTCCTTCTTCTAATTCCACTGCTTGCTGCTTTCGTTCCCTGGAGACCAAATTAGGTGGTCAATAAAACCCTAAGTCAGCAAGATTAAGAGCTTTCATTTCAGCAAGCAGGACTATCTTATGGTTCAAGAAAGCAACAATTTAGAAAATACAGCTGTCTCAATAACATTACAGTGTAAAAAAAGTAATACTAGAACCCAGTTTTTAGACACATCTAACAACAAATTCACACTTGCTCCATCAAGCCTAAGAACAGCATACAACCCTAGCTCTTCACATTTAAAGTCAACATTTAACTACTGCACTATGGAAGACTTTTTCCCTGGGAGAAACTAGGGACTGTAGAGTTTCTATCTTGTCCTCTGAAGCATGTGCTACTTGAATTAAAGAATGCTGAAATGGATGGACTAGTGTCTCTCTCTCTGTATGGAAGTCCTTGCATACTCCAAGAATACTAACTGTCTTAAAAACAAAACAAAAGCTTTTGGACAATTTTAAAAGGTAATGAACTGCACTGTATTAAAAACAATCCCTCTCCAGACCACTGGATGATACCTCTTATTCACCTCACAAAAGTCTTCAGGGAGGAGTGTAAAAAGCAATGTAAACCATGTAAAACAAGTAATGTAAAACACAACATGAGTTATGAAGTTTATTTTCTCTCACACTGTCAGCTCTAACAGCATGTTGCAGGGTCAGCATATAAAAATTAGCATAACAAATAACTATGTCTTTCCTCTCCAAAAACTCTATCTAGGCATAGCAAGGAAACAACAACAAAAAACCACTAATTTCAGTTCTTTTAACTTAAATACAGTTTGTTTAGTACTTAATAAGGGCATTGCTACCTGTCGTATGGTGGTGGTAGCGAGAAATGTAAGAGGCAGTAAAAGAAAAACACAAGGAAATCTAACTCGGCCTCTTGGTCATCTTTCTGCAGTAGCACTTTTCCTTATGACTCTCAAGAGAAAACATGGGCCAAGAGATCATTTCCTAACTATAAAGAGAAGGATGTAAGGTTTTGATCTAAGGGAAGAAAAGGAAATACAGATATATTTCTGCTTGCATTGAAATGAACCACAAATAGAAAATAAGAACCACTTATAGAAAATAAGTTAATAACATGATGGAGAACTGTAGAAAGCTGCCTGGCTTGAGACAACAAGTATTTTTGCAGTTAGGCTTTTTACCATGACAAGCTTTGAACACTTAATGACAAACATTGATGCACTGATGCTCTGAAGTCTTCACGAATCCTATTGTGTGATTTTGCAATTCCTCTTTTCTAGTACATTTACAAAGAAAGCACCATAACTGGAAAAATATATAATCTACTAACAATACCTTAAGAAACAAATCAAAACAAACAGTAAAACAATATATTCATCCAGTTACTTTGCAAATTTTAGTTAGCTGTTAGAGTTCTCTTTACATTTACTGGCACCTGTGGCCTTGTATGACAAATTAGCCTGCTATAAACATATTTTTCTGTACCTTACTTCCACACAAACCAAGAGGTAGCTCCTACATACCACCACAAAAAACTATCAAATGAAGAAACTGCCATACATACTATACATCATAAATATGCAATAAATTATTTCTGAATCATGGAAACATTTATCTGAGACCCCAGAAAAGATTTTTGCAGAAATTTCCTTGCTGTTTCTATCCATGGATAATTAAATTCTAATCTGATAAAGGATCAGATAATACAAGTCTTCTAAAATTTCATTGATTTCACTTTCATAAAGGATTCTTAGATTTTTTTTCCTAAAATATTAAACCTTGGTAACAAAATACATAAGACTGCAAAAATCTGATTTCGTGTCATCCACCAGAAACAACGTTACCTTGCACCTACATGATGATGTTATATTGATCTAAGTTGTTCATTCTAAATGAAGTTACATGACTATAGTTCAACTGAAACAACCAAACACAGTGGCTATATCACAAACAGCAAGACCATCCTTGTTAATTACTGTTAATCCACTCAACTCTGCACTCATTTAAATGACCACCCAACATGCAGAGCAAATAACTTTGTGTTACATTGTTCATTTTCAACTTTGCTACAGTGGCCAGAGATTTTTACTGGAAGCTAAATTGCAAGACTGGGGATCAAACTAATACATTTGGATGGATCTGTCTGATGTCAATTTTTTTAATGTCACCTCCTAACTGCTGTCAAACTGCATAGGAGAACCATTATTGAGAAGCCATTATACAGTGGGAAGCATATAGAAATTTGTTCCTACTTCGTATTAAAAAGGAGTACTCCTAGGGTCATGAAATATGTTACTCTGAGAAGATGAAATGCATACAGAAAAAGAAAGGATGATTAAGATGCAAATGATGGGAGACAAACCAAGAAATACAGTGGAACAGGACCACAGTCATTTTGAACTGAACTCTAAGTTGTTATTCCTCTACCAAAGTTACTTTCTGACAAAGACAAGAAAACATTACGTGCAGAAAAAGCCTTACATATCAAGTCCACGTATCCTGCCCCATTCCTCCCCGTGGATGTATGCAACTTGTTCAGAGAGGCAAAACTGAGATACATTTCAGATGATGTCAGACCACAGCTATTCAAGAAAGGACTACTACCTCTGCCTTGCACAGTGCATCATATTTGTATACTAACCACAACATTATATGGCACATTCTTGCTATCGTATCAGATTATAATTTGACAGTCAATTTGTAGCTCATTATTTTTATGGTTTTCTTTTGAAATTTACTATGGTTTTGTCTTATTTAAAAAATTTATTCCAAGATCATGGGACTTTTTGACTAGCTGAGAAACTGCTTTTCTAATGTTTTAACCTAGGAGGAAAGAAGTGGTAAAGAGTCAGAGGAACAACAGAATGAGACATAAGGCTTTGCTATGCACTGTGACCAGAATAATCCTGAACAATCATTAAGTCAAACATAATTTCTATGACAAACTTATCTCTCTCTTTCAGTTTAAAAAAAGAAAGATGCACACAGTTAAAAAAAGCAAAAATTCTGCACAATACAAAGATGCTAGTTTTATGTTGTTATAGTGGCTGTAGACTTTTCACAATAGAAGAAACTCAAGTTTTATAAAAGCTGATTATCTGTATTCCCAGATATTACTACTGAGGAATGGGAGGGGGGGAATATCCAAAAAAACCTCAAAACTTACTCCAACTCCTTCTGCAATTGCTGGAACTGTTCAGTTATCTTTTTATTTTCATCCTGTAAGTTGTTTTTTTCATTCACTGCAATTTATAGAAAAAAAAAAGAAAAAAAATCAATGAACACATGTTAACATCATATCACATCTAATTTTGTCAGGTCCTTTAAGGAAACAGAACCAATTCTAAAACGTAATACCATACACTCTCTATGGCTTACCAAAATGAATTTTCAAGCTAGTCACTAAAAAGCTGTAAAATGATTGTTAGAAAAGGCAAAGGTGTCACAATTACTGGATCATAATATTAGTTCCACACAATCATTAGCTACTTTTGTCCATATATATACAAGCGAGACCATGTTGTAAAGATGAACGAATTGCTCACTCAGCTCCATGGACAAAATTGCTTCCTTAGGTTGAAGACAGCCTATGAAGTATAAAGTAATTATAATTTCGTTTTAGCCACAGAAGCGACCAGCTAATTGGAGAGAATGGAAAAAAAACCCCAATTTCTTAAAAATAATGTAAATATTTTGTCAGAAATTTTTGATTGACTTTTCTTAATTTCCAATTCATTCTGCCCATACTTCACACAAGCTTATTGCATCCCCTTCAGCCTTTCTTCCATGCTGTCTCAAACTAATGTAGTGATAACTCCCAACTTTTCTGTTCACTTTAATTTTATTTTCTTGTTCTTATTTTTTTGTTGTATATTTTACCTCTGGATTATTCTTGACTGACCTTTTTTGCTGGTTGCAGGAAATACATAAATGGTCATATAGATCTCAACCCAAACCCATGGAAGACTACTGTTCTGTCAGACAGCGTTTGAGATTTGTACCTAATAGGTCTCACCTTGATTTTTAAGGCTGAGAGATTTATTTAAAGATTGGTTGTACCCTGTGTGTTGTTAATCATTAAACTCAAGAATTCGGAATATTTTTAATATAAATATCCAATATTAAAAGTCCTTGAAAAACTGATGTATTACAGAATCTAATATTTCTATAATTTCAGCACTGAAAGATACTTTTTGTGTCTTGCATTTCCAGTATTTTAAATCTCACTGAATGTCTGCTTGTTCTTGATCAAGACGACAACTAAATAACACAAAATAATTAATTAATGGTAAAGATGCCGTTAACGTTTTAAAGTTCTGTCCTGTATTTTTTAGCACTTCATACAACCACTCTTTCCAAACTCTCTTTATGAAGACATTTGTTGTGTCCTGCCTTCACGTCACCCAGAACAGTTTATTTTTTCTGGTCCCATATGTACGACTTCCTGATTTCAAAATGAGCTGGCTACAAGCTGCCTGGCATGAAGCGATTCTTTTGTGGCTTCAGAGGGTTGTGTGAAGGTTATGGGTTACCGCAGTTAAACTCCAAGACCAACTAAAGGACACAAGCTGGACCCAGGAAACTTTTGTTTGAACTCGCTACTTTGTGATCACCAGTTACTTTTGAAGTTGTGGTTTCCTTAGGAAAACTGGCAATTGGTCATTCTATGCTTTAGCTGTAGGAATAAACAGAAGCAGCTACATTTTATCTACAGTAGCTACTTTACAGTGTAAGATTTTCCACGTCAGTTCACTTTCAGTAGCAGCACTTCAATCCAAGAAGGTGGGTCAAATGACTGGTAATTGCTATGTTACATATTTTCAGACTGTAGAATTAAGTATCCCCCAACTGAATTTGGGCTTACTAAACACATCATATATAAATTATATCAAGCTACAGGAATTCAAGAGGAACTAGTTTACAGAATAGTATGTGTTGCCTTCAGACTCATGGATAAAACTCACTAAGCTCAGTGATAAGTTTAAGATTCTGCTGCCGGATATTTTCAAACTCTTGCTGCTTCTTTCTCATATGTTCTTCGGTTACAGCACAGCGATCACATAATCCCGCTCTTAATCTACAATAAAATTAAGAGAAAAAAGTCCCTCTGTTAAGAAAATATTGCCACACATGAAGCAGATATCCACACTTAACTGGCCTTTTGAACAATGAAAACATAGCAATATTTTGAGATTTCTGAACAATCTAATACTATGCGTACTAATGTTTGCATAAATGACCGTAGGTACTGGATACTTCTAAAACAACATGCATTACTTTAATAAAGTGCAGCATGCTACACCTTGCCACTGAAAGCCTTTGTGAGGTGTCCTACTAAGAGTACTGTCAGACATAAATTACATAGAATCATAGAAAGATATAATCGTTTAGGTTGGAAAAGACCTTTAAGATCAAGTCCAACCATTAACCTAGCACTGCCAAGCCCACCACTAAACCATGTCCCTAAGCACCACATCTACACGTCTTTTAAATACATCCAGGGATGGTGACTCAACCACTTCCCTGGGCAGCCTGGTCCAATGCTTGACAACCCTTTCAGTGAAGAAATTTTTCCTAATATCCAATCTAAACCTCCCCTGGTGCAACTTGAGGCCATTTCCTCTCGTCCTATCATTTGTTACTTGGGAGAAAAGAACAACACCCACCTCTCTACAACCTCCTTTCAGGTAGCTGTAGAGAGCGATAAGGTCTCCCCTCAGCCTCCTTTTCTCCAGGCTAAACAACCCCAGCTCCCTCAGCCGCTCCCCATAAGACTTGTGCTCCAAACCCTTCACCAGCTTCGTTGCCCTTCTCTGGACACACTCCAGCACCTCAATGTCTCTCTTGTAGTGAGGGGCCCAAAACTGAACACAGCATTCGAGGTGCGGCCTCACTAGTGCCGAGGACAGGGGGACAATCACTTCCCTAGACCTGCTGGCCACACTATTTCTGACACAAGCCAGGATGCCATTGGCCTTCTTGGCCACCTGGGCACACTGCTGGCTCATATTCAGCTGGCTATCGACCAACACTCCCTGGTCCTTTTCTGCCAGGCAGCTTTCCAGCCACTCTTCCCCAAGCCTGTAGCGTTGCATGGGGTTGCTGTGGCCCAAGTGCAGGACCCAGCACTTAGCCTTGTTGAACCTCATACAAGTGGCCTCGGCCCATTGATCCAGCCTGTCCAGATCCCTCTGTAGAGCCTTCCTACCCTCACGCAGATCAACACTCCCGCCCAAGTGAGTTCATTATAAGTAAAGTTCATTCAAGCAAATACAAATAAGCAAATCATTCAGTAAATATAATTACTACTTCATCTAAGAAACATATATTGCTGTCATTAAGCAAAGTAATAAAATAAAAAGGACATATAGTAAGTTCACTCTGTAACAAATACCAAGCAAATGCAAAATCCTTTGTCTTTATCTAGACACCAATACTTAGAAGTGTATCCAAAAGTCTCTGTGAGGCATTGCCTCCGCTGTCAAAATGGTTTAGATCAGCTGTTTAAAGCATATCCACTATCAGAAAAGAACTTGTTATGATCACTCCATCTTACTTGGCACATTCATTCATGCAATGAAATGCGCGTTCATTTTACAGGTGATAACTGAAGTGCATTTATTTCTGGTACACAACAAAAAGCTAACAGTATTACCAAAGTGAAAACCACGCTCTATTTTGCCTGCTAAATAAGAGACCAATTGGTTAAGAATTCTGCATTACTGCTGCTAGCACATGAAGTATTAAAAAAACAAAACCCCAAACAAAACACCTAAGTTTCCAATTCCACCATCGAATATTGGAAGCAAAAGCCATCTTGGGTATTTTAACATTGTGGAATTATGGAAAGAGTAAAATACTGAAATGCCTCTTCATACTCGCTTATCTGACTGTGTAATAAACACAGTATTATTATCCCCTTGCATTAAACCACTTTACTTGTTTTAGTTTTCCACAATGTGAGTACTTCATCTGCTGAGAGATTAGAAAAGTCCATCCACTCCACAAATGTGTCTCTACCTATATGGTATGAAAGTTTGTTACCTGCACAGTTACAAGTTTATCCCTAATGCCCTTCACAGAGAAACAGAGCTGAATGCAAAATTTAAGTATCATAGCTCTAAAATTTGAGGTAGCACAGGAATGTGGGAAAATAATTTACTATGTAATGATTCCTGTTCCCAGAAAGCTTCTGAGAACCTATTAGCAGCAAATTTAATATACACTTTCCAAAACAGGTATCATTTTTAAAAGATTAAAAAATACACTGTAATTTCATGTCTATTGGTTCTGTTTTGCTATACCAGCTTAAACAGGAACAAATAAGGGAAAGGCAGAACGGGTCAAAAGGTGATCAGAATGTCTAAGTCCAAAAGACGGCAAAAGACAGAACATGTGATTAAATTTAGATAAAACAGACAACTGGTAAAAAAGACCCCACCAAATCTGAAAGATTTCCTAGTGAGTTATTTCATGAGTTTCAAAATATATTATATAGTTTGCCCTTGGGTTTTGTATTTGTGTTACATCTCAATTGATATCAAACTTACCTCTACAAAAATGGATGGAACAGAATGTGCTTTAAAATAGCTGTCTGCCTCCCAAGCTGATCTATATAACTTCTATTTATCTTAAGTGAACTAAGCAAGCTAAGCACTTTGAAAATAACAAATAACAAAAATTTAATTTAGTCAGAAGAATCTAAATTCTACACTTTTCTTTAAAACAGGCTATTTGAATTGTATTAGAAAAGGACTGGTTTATGAAAAAAAACCACTCCAATTTGCAAAGTATCCAGAGCTACTCTGTAAGAGCAAAACACAACAAACCCAAAAGCTAAAAGACACTACTTTACCTGTCTTCTAAAACCTTGATAGTGTCATGAAGTGCTTT
Organism: Mycteria americana; assembly: GCF_035582795.1. Classification (NCBI taxonomy): domain Eukaryota; kingdom Metazoa; phylum Chordata; class Aves; order Ciconiiformes; family Ciconiidae; genus Mycteria; species Mycteria americana. The sequence continues at coordinate 123,365,678 of NC_134366.1, read as the reverse complement.
TTGCTGTTCTCTGAGCTGCTGGTTCTTGGTATAAAACTCTTCAAGCCTCTCTGCATCCCTAAAATCAAATAGAGAAAAAGTTAGTTCTAGCTTTAAATCACAGCTATTAGTTTTTCAACAGAGAATTCTCTCTGGCATGTTTCTTTCATATTCTTGGGAAATGTGATTATCATCAGCACAAATATTAAGTTGAAGATAAATGAAGCAAGTGTTTCTTATGAATGATAATTTAGAAATGTCTGAGTTAGGAAAGGAACAGCTAGTTTCTAATTCATATTACAGTTGAGCTTCTGTTCATAAATCTGATTTTAGCTCAGGACAAAAATTAGAGTTGATGACAGTCAAGGCATAAAAGCAAATAGTATTCAAGCAACAATTTCATGGGAATGTAAGCTCAAGCACTTCTCTTATTTTACTGTGTTGCGGAGCTGTTGGGAAGCTAACTGGGGGCTTTCACAATCAGGTCATTTGGTCTTGCCTTAGCAATGAGTGCATCTTGCAGTGTGGCAATCCATATTAGGTTTGTAAAGCTCTGACAACCTTTTAGATCCATTAGTTTGGTTTAGATCTGTTACAGGTCTAGTTCCTCAAGAAGCAATTCTGAGAGTCTATAGAATGTGGATTCCCATAAATAGAATGTGGATGCCTACAGATAGAGACCTCTCTTCCCAAAAGCCTCAGAAACAGAAGATCTTGGGGAAAATACCTTCTCTAAAAGACAGGTCTATTTAATTAACAAAGAACATTTCCTCCTCAAAAGAGCTAAGGAAAAGCGGTAACATTAACTTCCCAATTTTAGTTCCTCTTCACTTTTATTATCAGATCACAACACCTCTTCAAGATGCAAACAAGGTATGAGCAACAAGCACACAATTTTATTCTACAAGGAAATTAACTTTCAGTAAAAGCTAAGCAGCTGAATCTACGTAACATGACAATGACTAACTTCCAAGAACTCATTCCCAGCTCTTCTTTTTACCATGGAATCCTTTGTATATTCCATGATAGCAGGTGTTTGTTTTCAGTGTGCCTGAGATGGATTATTTGAGGAAGCCATGAAATTGGTTCACAAAAAGCTGCTAAGCACACACACACCAGGAAATGAAAACGTATTTACTAACTTGTGGATACAATTCTTTTACACAACCATACTTTTAAATTAGCACTATCCCTTTAAGACATTAGTCAAACACATTTTCATATTGCTGGTATTAGAATAATACAAGCAATTAACAATCATAGGTGATAAAGTGAATGGGACAACCAGAAACTTCCTTAGTGTACAATCACAGCCATATTTTATTAATTCTGAAATTTAAGTACAGATATTTTATTTTTCTGTACTACCATCCAGACCAATATTGTCCTTTTCAGCTGTGTATACAACATATAAAACAGTTACATGCAAACAACATGAGGGACCATTTCAGACTTGTACTTTCACTTGCGGAAGACAAAGTGTTAAAGTTCTGTTACCTCAGTTCATTAATCAAGCACAGCCAGCCCATGGCAAAATTTGAAGTCTGAAAAAAGCAGTCTATTTTTCTGATGTTTATGGCATAAAAAAAAAAATCTCATTTTTTTCAGTTTATGCAACTTACAGAAGGTCTAAAATATAAAATTTAAAAATATTTTCTCAAGCTACCTTTAAGTCATTCTGTGGCATTAAGTTATTTGTAAAAAAAAAATCCCTAAAAATAGAAAAAGACATCAACATACACTAATACACCATGCCTTCTACCTAAACCCTATAAAATGTCACATTAAGATAATAAAATGACAGAAGAACTAGGCTTTTTTTTTTATTATTCTAGTGCACCTGATAAACATGGCAGACATTTTTGGCTCTCAAGGCACTCTGCATAATGAATGGTCTCTGACCTAGCATTTACAAGTCATTAGCTCCAATGCTGGTGGGATACAAAATAAGGTGCTCATTGTCAGCTGATTACCAAGTCTGAAATACTAAACCTCAGGTATTCAGATGCACCAAGGAGAACAAGACCTCCTATGTAAGAGTACTGTATCTACAATGTGGTAATTGTAGAAAGATTCCAACAAACAATAATTAAACCATTCGGTATGTGTTCACTCACATCACTGATAATATTAATAATCTAGAAAATTAACTGATCAATTTAGGATTTCAGAACGTGGAAGCAACTCATGATACACCAGGTTAAGTTGACAATAACAGCAAGAGAATTTCATCCTTTTAGATTAAAAATGAAATAACTACTTCATTTATTAATGATACATAAGAAATAACAAGATGTTAAACTGATTTTTTCCACGAAAGTAAGTGTAGCCTCTAAGTATAAAACATAGCACCAAATATTTGTTAACTAAAAGGCATCTAATAACCTAATATAATTTCATCTACTAACATAAATATATTCCTTGTGATACTGCAATATCAATCTTAATGTTCAGAAAGCATATCTTTAAAATGTAAACACATATGCTGTTTGGATTTTACTGACAGATCTGACAACATTCCATGATACAACCTGAACTCAAAGTCTTGATAAAGTTCATATGAATTCACATTTCCAATTGACTAAAAATTCACCAACAGACCAAATAAGCAACTGGACTCTATTGCCACTTTTTTTTTTTTAATAATTTGTGAACTCTTATGCACAATTAAACAGCAGTTGCAAATAGTATACATTGTGTTCTACTAGTGTTGGAGATTGAACACGAAGCCCTATAAAAGCTGATAAATCTTGATCCTGAGGAGCATGCAGGGGAACAGGGAGTTCGCCACACAGGTACTCTTGGGATTGTAAACCCTGCTGTAGGTTTGGTGAATTGCTTAGTCAATGCAGGGAATCCTGATGGTACCAGAATAAGATGGATGCTGTTGTGGAAGATTAATTAATCTTTCCTTTTGTGATCCTGTCCTGAACTGTTCCTTCAGCTGCCACTACTATCTTCTAGCAGCTTTTCTGCAGCCTTTAGTCCTCAGAAAGTGCAAAAAAACCCACTTGCACCTGCTCTGCCAGCATCAGAGTGACACCATGCAGACAAAAGTCAAAATCATAAGCAATTACCCATAGCCTTCACAGGTGAGATCTGTATGAATGCAGCTGAAATGTGAGAAAACACAACACTGCACAGGCTCAAAGTGCTACTGTGGATTATCAAATGCCAGCAGGATGGGTGATATTTAACTGAAAAAAGCAAAACAAAAGCTCAGAGGAGGTTTGAGCACTACAAAGGATAAACAAAATCCAGAAAGATATCTAGGGAAGAGAGCAACCCAGGCATTACACAACTGAAGGCAGTTTCTTCCAAAAGCCTAGTGAAAAGAAACAAGAACAATTTTCTTGGAAGTGAGATACAGTTATAATTACAGAAGAACAGTTATAATACAAGTAGATAGCAAGTATGTACTGTAGTACAATCAAATTATACTAGAAAAGCCAGTATCATTGTAAGATGCATTTACATACTTCATGTTACAGGAAAAGGAAAGATAGATTCCACTAGAGGGAATTTACTCCTATGGAAAGACACCTTTGTTTCCCTCCCAACCAGAAATAAAAGCTCATCAGGGAGTTTAGACAATAACTGTCAAAAAAGCTAGAGAGTTGCTTGAGTTACTATTGTACAAAAAAGTACATGACGACCTAATTTTTCTAGACTAGGGGAGAGTTATTTCCTGCTTATACAATTTGAAAAATGTAACTAAAAAGAGGGACAACTAAAAAACCTAATAGGAATGAATGAGAAAGAAAACGGACTAGATGACGATAGAAATGTTAATTCTGAAAAAGCACAAACTATGCTTGAGAGCGCTGTTGCTACACTTTAAAACTAAGACTGTCTATCTTTGACTTCAGATGGCAATGCTGGGAATGCAAATGTGGAGTATTTTTGCTAATTTTAAGAAGAGTTTAATTTCTTTAACATATTTAATATAATTATATTGTTTTCCAAAGTGGAAAAAAATCAAGTAATTTATTTTTATTCCTCCTACACAGCACTTTATAAAGTGCAACTCATAATACAGGTCATATGTAATATTAACATAATATTAATGTAATTAAATCTGAGGTCAAAATTTGAATCAAGAATGACATTAGCATATCTCTTATCATTTAATTAAATACAGCTTTAGTCAGCAGAAGGAAAATAAAAGCTAATTTAATGCTGTAAATACCTATTGTGATTCTACTATACATGTAAATCTTGTAATTCAGATTTTTTTTCCCCCAAATTGCTTCTAATGAACAGAACTAAAAATTAGTAGCAAATAATGGCTGCAAAAGAAGTTACATATGTCTTAAAATATAAGAACTGAGTGAAAATTAGCAAGGTTATTACCAGAATATTTACTGAATAACTGAAAGCTGAGTTAAGGCACAACACCTGATACTACAGGCAAAAGTAGCAAAAGAAAATTTCTAAAAATCTTGGCTTGTCGTCTTGTCACTTACTTCCCTTTTACAGATTTTACCTCAATTTTAAAATATCTCCCTAATTATCTTTCATATTAGAAATGTCAACATCTTGATAGGCATCCTAGAAATACTGTAGATAAGAAAACCTCACCAGTCATTTGTTCAAGGAAGGCAAACCTAGTGTTCAGGTTACACACCCTATGAAGAGTTACGTATACCTTTAGATTACTTCAGCTGAATTATTTAGGTGAGTAGAGTTTTGTACATGTCTGAAGAAAGAATCCATGAAACCTCAATTGATCTTACAAGAATTATGGCTTGTTAATGGTACTCAGACTCTCCTTTTATAAATTAGATCATCAGGATGAGTACTTACAAGCATCTTTCCTTTTTCAACTTAGATATTTTCAGCTGTAAGCCTGAAAAGTGGAAAGAAGAAAATACATGTTATAGAATTCTGATTCAACAAAATGAGTGAAACAATAAACTAACTCTCCTTTTGCCAATGACATCTGCAAAAGAGAGAAAAAACGTCACTAATTTTGAGAGAAAATGGCTCATTCTGGACTTCTTGAGTATGTTTTACATGATCTTGGAAACAAATATAGCTATTATGATCCCTAGGAAATAGGGACTTCTTAAACAAACACACAGATTGCCACTTAAAACAGGTATAAAAACACCACACACGAATACCAAGCACTGTCAATATATTTTCATTGACTATGCCTACATTAGTAGCATAAAATACATTCTGTGTATGCATGAATGCATAATACTACATTTGAAATGTAGCATCCAACCACTGAACTGAAAAATGTATTACAATGTATACACATAAAGGAAATATTAAAAATAGATGATTCAAGGCTGTAAAGCACAAAAGGACAACATACTCTATTGGAAGTATGCTACCAAATCCTCACAGCCAAAGCTTCTTTGGAACCTCTTAAAGTGGACTGAAAAATGATATTTCATCTGTGGCCCTTCTCCCACTAAGGCCCACACACTCCTAAATGTATGTTGTGTGCAGAAGTAAAAAGGTTTGCAAATACAACTGATGCTCTCGGCAGGAGTGGGCAGCTGACAGCCCAGGGGCTAGACAGCAGTCCAGCCAATCTGCTTGCAAGGTTTTGGGTGCGTATGTATGCGCACAGATGGGCAAGAAGATAAAGGTGCTTTAAGTACGGCACAGCTTAACAAGTGGGATGCAGTGCTATGGAAATTTATGATACTACCCACACACAAGCTGGCCATTCCTCTTCTAAATAAATAGTCAGAAATAATCAGACTCCAACAGTGTAACATTTTCTTAAATACAAATCCAACAGAAATTTTCCAAAGACATCAGAAAGTAACGAAACATAATTTTTCCTAATGCCATATTTTCTTCAAACTATGAAAAGCTGTGAGCAACTTCAGTTTGAATATGAGGTGTCTTGTGAGCTTTCTTGCAAAAGCATTAGTCATTTAGGATAATATGATAAACTTATGAAACCAGAACACTTTTAAGAAGACTTCTGACAATTTTGAATTTAAACCAAAACACATACCTGATACTACATCTTACTATAGAAAATGTAGGTTAAGGCAGCTAATAAACTTTTTTCTCTCCCCTACCATAGTCAACTAGGAACAGCTCAAAGGGGAAAACTACTCGCTTGAGAAGGTTCACTCTTCAGGCCACTTACAATGTAACAGTCAGGCCAGCCAGAGCCTCAGTGAACTCATGCCACAGACTGCTATAAGATGTCAGTGACACAGTGAGGTAAAAATGCACAGACTACTTAAAAAAAAAAGTTATTAGGAAATATAGCAAGACTTCTTTTATCTCTAAGTGTTCAACACCTGTGACATGTTATGTTCTATCATGCAGATCAGCATAGAAAGAGGGTTTATTTTTTTTAAGTAGGTGCTATTCATCAAGTCAATTAGGCATCTGCAATTAGAACCCCTGTAAAGTGTGCTTTACTGCTGCTCCACACCCATCGGAAGGAATGAAGCTGCACAACAATGCATCTCCTGTATGAACAGGTAGTCTGTTCAGCAAGTATTTAGGATTGTAATATTGGCAACCTGAGCCACAAATTGAAGAGGCAGCACTCAAAAGGCTGAGTACTGTGCTACAGGTAACACTATCTCCCCTCTCACCTGAATGCAGGAGGAACCAAACTAGTTACTTAAAGGTTGCATTTTTTTCTTAATTCAAATGACTACAATGAGAAGGCAGGAAACCAGTTTGTTACATTTATCCAAGAGCATTGAATTACTATGTCGGGTATAATCTCTTCCTTTTGCTTTTCCAGAACATTGGGAGGTTTTAAGTATACTCATTAAGACAGCTTAGCTTTTCCAGATTTCCTTATTTAATACTCTAGTGAGCATATAAACTTAGGCGAAAACACACTATGTACATTCTCAATTCAATTTTATCTTTCACACAATATTTCTATGAAATAGACAAGCTGCAGACTATATAAATCTACACTACCTAAAGCTCGTAAGTGTTTACTAAATGACACGCTGTCTCCATTAAAGGGATGGAGACTTTCTTTAAACTATCATTAGGCAGATTAATTAACCACACAACACTATTTTATGAAACTTTCAACTTCATTAGACTATGTACCTGTCATATCTCAATTAATGGCTACGACAATTTCTGTTCTGACAAATTTTCAAATGCATAAAATTCTTAAAATTGACAGTGCCTGGAAAGGCTGCAGAACCTTTATTGCTGAAGTTTTCTCGGAACGGGTTGGACAAGCTTCTGTCAGTAATGACACAGACATAATCCTACCTTAAGGGTATAGAGATGGACTAGATGACCTCCTAAGATCCCTTCCAGCCCTGTTTTCTATAATTATTTACTTCTGAGGAGCTTCCAGCCATTTCCTTTCCTACAGCAATCTATCAATGAGATTGCTTTCCTCATAATTTTCTCTGCATCTATGACTACAGTTTTTTCCCCATTGGTATCTTCTGCTTTTCAGAGGTAAGGAATAGTTGAAGAGAATTAGGCTATTTCTTGTACACAAAGCTCTCCTCACATTTCTATGCTGAAATACATTTCTTTTTAGTATAGAGCTTTAGACTTGAATTCATCCTCAGGAACCATGTTGATAAGACACACATGCAGCAAGTATCCATATAATTACTTTGAGCTAGATGCAAGTATTAACACCTGCAGAAATTAGCCACTTTATAAACAGCATTATTAAATTCCTTTCTAATTTGTGAGCACTATGCAAGTATCCCACACATTCTACAGGTACCAAATTAAAAGTAAATATAGTTTTAATGACCATTATTCTGAGTTGATGAGGACTTCTGAATTTCATGAAAAGTCAACTGACATTGACCATGCCCAAAATCTCTGGAAACTGGGTTGTAGGAGTACTACCCATTGTCACATAATGAATTTGAGAGAAAATAGTAGCTATTTCATCTGAAGAGGGCCAACAGTTGGAATTTTTTGCAAGTTATCAGTTTAAAAGAATAAGAAGCTGGGTTTGTTTAGCTAGCATGGTGGAAAAAATACACCCTTTACAATATAGTAATATATATATTAAAAAAAATTAATAAAATCCATTTCAAACTGTAGGAGTTTGAAGTATTCTCTAGTCTATATTCTATAGCTACATAAATATTATAACTTGTATAATATGCCTGACCATTTCAAGCTCATGTGTCATAAATCCTACTTTTCATGGATTTGTAATAAATAATAAGAATTCCACCATTACAGTCTTCAGTACCTTGTGCACTGTACATGCAAGAAGCTTTTTCTCCAACTACTAACTTTCCCTTAATCCACCTTCCACCATCTTTAAAATAATTTTTTGCTGACATTTAGATTGGAAACTCATGAGTCAATTTTAATTCTTATTTATAGACTTCAGAAACAAGCAAAGTCCAGGCAAGCCTGTGTTTGATGTTTCTAAAATATCTTCCAGTACCATTTTCTATAAGAGGATCCCCACCTTTTGAAAAAATTAACTATCCTTCAGGCATGTCTTTGATGTTATCATGGAAGACCTAATTTTACCTAACACGGTGTGGGACATACTGACAAAGGGCTAGGCATGAAAAAGACTGCCTAGTGGCAAAATTATCTGGCCCCACCCAGCATGCATTCTAAAGAGCATGTTCACTTGTATAAAGAAAACCAAAACTTTAAAATCACGTGCTGAACATCCCAAGAAACTAGAGAAGGGGTCACTTAACATTACCCTCTACATTAGAGCTTTGTTTGTTCAGTTTTTGTTGTTCAGACATGCCATAGATTGCCAGATCCCATTCTGTCAGTACTTCCGCATTTATCTGCAGTTGACATCACACCCACTCTGAAAAGAACCATCAAGAATTTAAAAAAAAAAAAAAAAAGAAAAAGTCATAAAAAAAATAAATAAGGTTTTTTTGGTGCGGGGACATAATATAAAACTGTGTTTCATATGGTTACACATACTTTTTTTAATGTAACAAAATGCTACTATCTGGTACATCTTTCCTTTCAGTTGCCCAACTGATAGAAATTTTTTTTGTTTGGTTGGGTTTTTTTTAAATTACTAACACGAAGGGTCAAGGCCCAGTGTTGCAAACTGTTGAGTCAAGACTTTTAGTAGGAGGTATGAAACATCTATACATTATAAAACAGTTTTTGAAATTAAGAAGTGATGATATAACTGGACCTACATGGACAAACCTGGAACTGTTTTGAGGCTGGTGGAAACAACCAAGGCCACTGGAATGGTCTGGCTACAAAGATCCACTTGCATGACTAAAGCTCTTAATTCACAGACTCACCTGCTTTTATTCCAGCCTAATATAAATATTATTTCATGCATAAGGATATGCTTGTTGGAAGATTCAGTCAAATACTGTTCTAATTCCATCCAAAAGAAAGGATTGCATGACTTAAGATTAGCAGAACAAAACCTTAACTTCTCCTGAAGTATTTTTAGCAAAACATTTTATGAATACTCCTTGTGAAACAATATTATAATAAGAATAGAAATATATGGTGCAATAATTCATCTTTGAGTGTTATTAATTTCCTGCACTACTGAAGAATGAACGGACACTTACAGTGAATCCATAGTAAAATTGATATCACAGGTCACAAAATATAATGTAAAAATAAGCAACTCTATTATAATTTTTGTTGAGAAAATTTAGAACACTAAAAACTGAAAAAATACTTTTCCCTTCAATAATATTAATCTGCAGAGGTATTTTGCACAAGTTAGGGGAAATAAACAATGCATTTTAATGTATCCGAAGTGACTAAACCCAAACGCAAAAAAAAAAAGAAAAGAAGTTACATTGAGTAACTTGATTTGGAAACTTTTAATCATAATCCATTAAAGGCAAAGTAACATTTAAATATTTCCTAAGCAAACACAGATCCCAGGTAATATTGTGTTACTTTTTCTTCACCGGCCTAGCAAATCATTTATACTTATTGATAGTTTAAATCTAATCCTGTTAAGGCAGGCTTAGGCAGTCAATCTGTAAGGATCATTTGTAATCATCCAGTCCAACTTTCTGCATAACATAAAACATTAAAAAAAAATCTATTTAGTTCCATGCAGACGGAGTGGTACTCTGGTTTAAAGTTTTCCTGTGGTAACAGACAGCCTTTTGTGAACCCAAACATTTAAAATGTACCTTGTACTTCTTTATCATGACATTCTTTTAGTTTGGACCACAATTCCTTGAAGAAATCTCCAGTAGGTTCTGCAGAACTAGGGCTCCCACAGCTTCCTCCAGATGCATTCATCTTGCTTTTTTCTGCTCCCAGCTTCTTTGACTTATTTGCAGAACTGGCTTGCTCTCACACTTTAAGTTTTAAATTACATAGTTATGAAGCTGTTTCTGAAGACAGGTGTATGCCTGTAATGACAGATCGACAACACTTATGTTTGCATTCAGAGTACAACTTGCAGCCATGGATGAAATAACAAAGCTTACTGCCTATGCTTGTTGAGTTCTACCTATATACTGACAGTCACCCTGAAAGTGTGGAAGATGCTAAGTATTTTGCTACAAGTAATTATAAACTAACAGAATTTTTGTCCCTCCTTAAACAACTATCAACTTAAAATTAGATTAAGATGCCTAGGAGTCTTTATTCTTTTCCTACATAAAGCTATAGTTAAACAGAATTCCTTTTTTCCAAAAATAACCCATGCTTCCAAAATCTTGCTGTCAGCAAAAACGTTTGTCAAAAGTTTTATCAGAGATATATTTGTGTACATACATCCTTTACATAAATATGGATTCAAACAACATCCTTCTGTAAAGAAAAGCTCACATACCCTTGAAGTCTGTGATTCTACATTGAAATTATGCCCACTCCCTGATGAAAAGGAAATAGGAGAGTAATCTCAAAATGTATAAGTCTCAAAAAAATTAGTATTAGAGGAGAACTATCAGACAGCCCTGTCTTAAAAGCCAGACTGCCTACACAACTCAGAACAATCTTACCCATAATTCTTCTTTGTTTTGAAGGGTTTCTTAGCACAGATGATGCCCTCAGGTAAACTACAGGGGAAGCATGGTACTCAGACCTGGGTCTAAGCCAAGGTAAGATTAAATTCTATTGGCACTGGGTATCCAATATTGAAATACTCATGTAATCTCTCTGTCCTTCAGTTCCCTGTGTGTGAAACTGGACATTCTGTTTTCCCCATTTTTATGGGGTCAATGTTAAACAAACACGTTTGAACAGGGACTGTGTCAATACCAGGTGGACACAGCTAACTCTATTACTCTGTAATATAAATTACAATAAGAAAAAAAAAATCTAAGGTAATTTGTACTATTCCTAAAGTAGCCTAAGCAAGCAAGCCACAATGTCTATATAGACAAATAGAAGGAGCAATTAGCTCTTAAATTTTTGATGCACAAGTTATAGTTGTAGTTCAGATGACACAAGGTCTACAATCAGTCAAGAAGCTGCATTTCCTATCTTGAGAGCCTTCAAGCAACTTAGAATATCTGAATGCAGCTACTGGTTTAGCTGGTCCCCTAGATTCACCATGATAAAATGTTTAGTCCAGTGGTCAGTGACCTAGTGTAGGGCCTGGAGGCCTTGGTTCCAGTCTCCCTCTGTGCACAGTCTTAAGCAAGTCACTTTTCTTTCAGTCTGGCTGTCTTTAAAATGGAATAAATGGAACAAAGCGTTATTCTCAACAACACAGGAACATTTGAACTGTATGTTTTCTATAGTATAAGGATACTTAAACACTACAGTAATGGGGCTGACAGAACCCTCAGTAACCATTAGGTAGCTCCACATTCACTTTAACATGCTCTGTCTACAGAAAATTCAGTGTTCATTTCAGTACCTGGTTTCAAGTTAGCTAATGTTCTTATATTAAGATAAGTCCTTAATAGAAAATAAAATTACCTTTTTAAATTAGCAATGCCTACAACTCTTCAGCAGAAGTTGAACAGTAACCTGCTTGCATCTTTGCAGCTGAAACGCTCCGCTTTGTGTGCAGTCACATTAAGCCATCTTACAATGCTTCTTTGTGGAACTGATTACCTAGTGACATTAGGAATGTCTTTTAAACTCTTATTTTTCTACCTTCAAGCACAGATATCTCAGAAACCATCTTTTTCTCTGTCAAGCACTAGGGGCAGTGAAATCAACAAACTTGCTCTCACTGCCTTAGATTTTAGTATGTCAGATGAATCATTTTCAGGAAAAGGGCATCTCACTCTAGAATTAGCAAAGGCTGTCCCTAGAGTTTTTGGTTTGGTTCTTTTTTTCCCCCCAAAGATGACTGTAAGAAAATTGCACACAACTTGCTCAGAGTTTCTGCAAATGATTAGTACATCAACTGAATACAAACAGGGAAAAAAGAGCAAGGAGTTTTCCCAAGCTTCACCTGCTTCAAGATCACAAAATGATACATTACTTTCTACAGGTGTTCAACCTGCCTTCAAATAGAGGGCCCCCAACAAGTGTTCAGGTAGAGCCTTTGACAGGTCTGGGCAGTTGCACAAGTGTAAAAGGCATTCAGCGATGTCAGCTTCTTAGATTACTCTCTAGTCCTAAGAAAGGACTTTCCAGTCCTTAAGGAAAAAAACACCTGAGCGGGATGTACTGACACTTGCAGGCAGGGAGAGAACTGGAAACTGCCTCAGGGGGGAAGGAAGGACAATGTCAGCCCCCTCCTGAATGTCCTATTGCTGTACACAGGCAGGGTGCAGGGCCACTCTCTCAGACGGGGCTTTGCTCCTATCCTTCCGACTAACCCTTTCACAGAACAACCTAAACATTTCTATTTCCCTCTTCTTCCAACCACCAACTCCCTCCGGCATCGTAAGACCTTGCGCAGCTTCATAAACGATTGCCTTCCTACACACACCTTCATCAGCACTGGCAGTTAGCTAAAGCACCTGAAGCTGCTTATCTTATTTGTACTTCGCTGACAGGAACACATTGCCTCCCTGATTCTGGAGAGCACAAAGCTTCCTAACCCCTGACCCCCACCAAAAAGCCCGAGCACCAGCTGCTCCTACAAACTCAGCTCTCAGCTCTCCCACCGTGATTTTTTTTTCTATCCCTTTGCACAAACACTACACAGAAAACTCACTCGTAAGACACGCCGGGGTGCTCTGAGAAATCCTGCCATGACGAGCGCCTGAGAGTTTGCCAGGTGGGAGCAAGCACCCGCGCCTCAGCCGCCCCCGCTTCCCGCCAGGCTTGTGTCACGCCCAGGACCCAGGACGGCAAAGGAGGGGTCGGGCATGCCCCACACGCCCCTTCTCCCGAGCGGCAGCGAGGCCGGCCGGAGCCTCCGAAAGGGAGAGAACGGGCAAGCGCGGCCCGCTCCCCCCCGGGGGCTCCCGGCAGGAGGGCCAGTGTTTGCAACGTGCCCCGCGGGAACCCAACGGGACTCGGGGCCGCGGGGGGAGGCCCCACTCGCGGCACGGAGCTGTGGCGGAGCCCGTCCCCGCACTGGACCGGAGCGGGAGCGGCACGCTCGCGGCCGTTACCAGGCGGCGGCGGTGAGGAGAGCGCGCGCCGTTACCTGGTTGGCTCCCAGCGGCTCCGCGCGAAACGGCGGGAAAAAGGAAAGCCGGGGCCAAGCGCTTTTCCTGCCGGGGGAGGCGGGGCCCAAGCAGTTCTCGCGAGGCTTCCGCACTGTTCTCGCGAGAGCAGGGCTGTGCGGGGATGCCGCCCCGGGGGCTACCCTCCGCACCGGTCGCTGGGGCAGGCGCCCCGGGGCGGGCGGTATCGCTCCCGCCCGGCGTTCAGGTGCCACGGGCCCCGCCATTTGGAACGTCTATAGAGTCCGATAGGCGTTGTCCCAGTCCTCTCCTCCTCAGCTTGTGTCCGGCCTGGCGTTTGGGATTTCCAAAGAGAGCAGCCTGAGAGAAGCCAAGGGGACGAGCCGGGCTTTGGCAGGTGCCGCGGTTAAGCATGGCACGCAACAAAGCATTATGGAAAAGCAAGGGGGTGTGTGTGAGAGCCTGCATTAAAGCAAATGCTGCCCATACAGGGGGAGCCTACTTGAAAGAAAGGCATGCTGGTTTACCTGTAAAGAGGATCTTCGAAACTCCTGTGGCAGAATTGGCCTTGCTAGCATTCAGGCTATGCTGCCAAATCTATCTTTTCCGCAGGATTTGTAGTCTGCTGACTGCTGGGGTTTACACACAGAAGATGTATTTGCAATGCCGTCCCGTCCCCCCCTCCCCCGATCTGAACAGATTCCATGGGTTGGTTATTTTAGCATACGGCAGAACAGCCTGGAGCATATTTTAATGTTTTATGTGACTATGAAAACCTGTAGTCTCATATAATTAGTATGGCATAAGGCAGCTGTGTCACTTTTTGTGTCACTTTTGAGATTTTTACCAATGTAATTTTTGTGTACCATTCCATTGCACCATTTTGGTATGTATAGGAACGCTTGCAGAGACAGCTTAGTGGCATGATTAGAGGACACAATGGTGATCAGTTTGCAAGGGCCAGTGCTGCAAACCACACGCTTTCTAGATTATTAATAGCCGTATGAAAAAAGTTAGGTATTCAGGTATTTAATAACTGTTAGTAACTGTTCCATCTTACTCTCGTTACATTACTTAGATCACTGAGATCTCCAGAAAGTACTATAAGTATGGAGCTACAGCATAAATAAAACTGAATCTGAAATACTCTTTCAACATCTGAAGTATTTTGAAATACTGTCAGACGGGAGTCCAAGACAACCTGTGATTAAGCAGGCTTTAAATCTTTTCACCTTTGTTGAAAATACTCTTGGTTTCCCATCAAATATGTACCTTGACTTTTGAAGTATTTTGAAAAATCTTGTAGTTAACTTTTGTGCTCATTCCTCACCATTGTTTAACCACTTATTTTTCAACTAAAATAAATCCAATGTTCAGTGGCTCAGCAGCACATTACTTCGATTGTAAGTTTGATCCATTATCATATCAGTACGCATACGGTAGAACTAAAATTAGCTTCGTCTTATGGAAGAAATATCATAATAGCTTGTGATAGACACTCCAGTCTTAAATAATGCTTGTTGGCAGCTTTTTATTCTACTTTTGGAACTTTTATAATCTAAAAGTTTGTCATGTAGGAAAGTAGTCATTTCCTCAGACATAAGAGAAACATGTCTTAAATATATACACAGATCTGATAAGTAGCAATAAAATAGCCCTCTTACCGATTGCTCAGGTATTTTACCATAAACTGGACCTTTCTTTGTATTTATAGGAAGCACTCTGGAAAATAATTATGTCATCCATTTTATTTCCCAATAAACTGTGTAAGCAGTTTATTCTCATATTCTCTGGTATTGAACTTTACAGCTATATAAATCCATTGACTTCTACAGTGTTATTCTTATCTACTCAACAATAAGTGATAAAGGATTAAAACCAGCAGCTGAACTTTATCTATGTCCTTTCCAGATTTATTTGGTTTTATGTGTTCCATAATCACATACTTGGCCACCAATTACTGAATAGATCCCTGGCTCATTAAACGTACTAGAAAACAACTGAAGAGTCTGATATTCCACATTCACGTATATTGAATGTCTTAAGCTGACTAGTCTAACTGGAACTGCATCTCATTCATCTCATAAAAGTAAACATACACACCTAGACAATAAAACTGTGGGAAAAATACTTCACCATTGTTGCGCTTGAACTGATAGGAAACTTTCTATGGTGTCATGGCTCATGCCCAGATTTCAAAATAACCCTTCATATGGCACATTGAACTAGGTGACAGGATACTTATCCATGAGCAACTCTGCAAAAAGGGAATCTGATTTAATTCTAGCCCTTTTTAGACCTGACTGGTCTGAAATGTTTAATCTTACTACTAATATGTGAAGCTGTTGATTTTCAATTATGCTTTAGTGGTAATGCTTTCCTTCTTGATGACTGGACTATTTACCAGCAAATGAACTAATGACTGCATTTCTCTTGTAAGAGTACCACAATGTTGCAGCACAGGTAAAATTAAAAATAGCCTTTAACACCCCCCCCTCTCCTTTTTGAGGGGTAGTACAGAGGCTCTGCATCAATGTTTCTAACCGTTCAGGTAGCAGAAGGTGACCTAGCTCACTGCAAATGCATACAGAATAGGGTTAAAAGAGCAGAAGTCTATGTTTTTTGCTTCTGTTACCTTAAATTTAGATGTAAAGATTAAAACCAGCTTTGAATTACACTGGGGAACTCCAATTTAAATATTTTAATTGCTTTAAACACAATGGTAAATATATCACACTTTTCCTGTATATATAAATATATATATACATATATATCTACATAGAAAATAGTGAAGTCCTTACTTATTCGCATGAGATTTAGTAGATTGCATATATACATACATGGCCAGTGTGCTCACAACCTCCTTGACTTGTAGATCTGCATTGAGGGATAAATATATTGCTTAACTCTCTAATCATGTTCATTTAATGAACTTTATGTTGCAGTTGCCAATAAGGACATCAAAGGAGCCCAACTTCAGATGCAGCGAATAAGAGCATGAGGCACAGTTCAGCTGCTGCCTAAAAGGAACTTGAATTGGGAGTGTAGGAAATGGCAGTCCTTTGAATGGTATGATTTCTTACAGCTGGGAGGGTGCACAGAGCACACCACTGCTGTCTGGCGCAGGTAGTTAGTTGCTTTCTCTGCAAAAATAGGGAGGAGCCACTCCATCACCCCCATTAGTTGAATTTGATTCTTCTCAAGCTGCTTGCGTAGCCACTTTTGAAATCGAGCCAAGATCAAATTCCCTGATGCCAGTAACATTGTTCACTTTAAGAAACCCTCTTCTTTGAAGTGCTTTCACTGCTCCTCATCTGTAGTCAGAAACAGCCAGTATTTATTCAACTGAAACTCTCAGGTCTTTTAGAGAGCCTTGATGGAGGGAAAAAAAGCAACCTGAGGGATGCTGTTGCAGGACCCCAGTGCAGTGTTCCTGGTCCTCAGACTCTTAAGCAGCAGCACCTATTTGTGTTAGCTGCATGCGGAAATGTTTTGCTCCTACTTATGTTTCTCAGGTTAACATGAATAGTCTGAGTAGTTATGCATATTTATCTCAGCCTTGGAAAGCTGTTTCAGGCTTGGAAGGCTGAAGTAAAAGTTTACAGGTCTGTGTACAAAATCATGCCACCTACCTTTTACTGTAGTGAATGACAAGAATTCAGGACAGGAAAACAAGCAAAAGAGAAACAAAATATGGGAAATAATATTTTACTTACCTTTTGAGAAAAAAATCCCTAAACAATGGCCTCTGCCCTTCCTGCCCCCTAAAAAAAGGCAGATGAGGAAAACCCAAATAAAACAGAACATGTAAACTGGAGAGAGAGAGGATGGCAAGCAGTATTTTGAAAAACTGGTTTATTTGGTTTGAATTTTAAAAATGTGCTGTTAAAATCCTGTAGTTTTAGAAATCAAAGCTCTCTTGTAGCATTTTATAGGCTCTACAGAGAGTCCCTGTGCAAACCATACAGTTCGGCCAGCTATAATGTTTTCTTTTGAAAAAGGTTTATTCCTTAGCAAGTTTTCCTTCCGTATTTGATAGCAAAATCAACAGAGATTATAAAAATTAGACGTTTTTTCCTGATGAATATTTTTAGCTTCTGTGAGAGTACAAAACTTTCCCTATGTTCTTTTCCGTTTTCCCACACTTTGAAGAAAAATTTTTACACACAGATACAATGCTGCTAATGAGAAGGTCATTTCAATCTGCTATTCATTGAGTTTTTGAGCTGCTCAGGAGGCCTTTTTATTGGCACTCTACAAAAGAATAATAATGTTCATTTTTGCATCAACCTGGAAATAGCTGGCAGTAAACACCTCCATAATTGAAGCTTCCTGTTGTGTGACTACCATAAAGTCTTACATAATCCTGTATAGATATTTTTGTATCTAGTGGTTTATGTCTACTGGGGACTCCTATTTATTTATTTTACATCATGAAAGAGAACGGTAATTGTTTCATTTAAAGACAGACAAAATTAAGATTTCCAGGGAGATGGAAGTAGCTATGTGAGGGTTTTAAAAAATGTAGTTACACAGATAGTGAGAAGATTCACATTTACTTAAGTTAAAGAGTTATTTTGTCCTAACAGGCATGACAAAACCTGTCTTCATTCCTTTCTGTTCAGCTCAGCAAGTACTTCTGTGCTCCAGTAGTTAATCAGTTACCAGATTCCACAGCTTTAGTTTTCACACTGTTTAATTTTTCTTATTTGACACAGAACCTGTGAATGGATTCATTTGCAGACACAGGTACAACTTTCAGGTCTGCCTACTCTTTATGATTAGAACTGCTTTTTGTTTCCGTTGCCACCACCGTTACTCGTTCTAAACAGGTACATTTCTAATAAGTACATGGAAAGAAAGCAGTAAGAATGACAAGTACATTTCCTATCTTACCATGAAGCCAATGCTGAATATGTAAATCTAGATTTAATTAACTCACTCCATAAAATTGAACAATTAAAAAAGTTAGTCTGGCAGGAATTAGTAACCACACATCTTACTGTAATTGCACTATG